>NC_044037.1:103525183-103845025 GCF_901765095.1 Microcaecilia unicolor | reverse complement strand
CAATTGGGCCTCACAAAGGAGAGGACATAACAGAGATTGACCTGAAACTAAACAAGTGAGAGTGCAGCCTGGAACAGAACAAAAATGGGCCTAGGAGGGTGGAGTTGGATTCTAAACCCCAAACAGATTCTGCAGCACCGACTGCCCAAACTGACTGTCGCGTCGGCTATCCTGCTGAAAGCAGTAGTGAGATGTGTGTGTTGACTGATGACCACGTTGCAGCTTTGCAAATCTCTTCAATGGAGGCTGACTTCAAGTGAGCCACTGACACAGCCATGGCTCTAACATTATGAGCCGTGACGTGGCCCTTTAGAGTCAGCCCAGCTTGGGCATAAGTGAAGGAAATGCAATCTGCTAGCCAATTGGAGATGGTGCGTTTTCCGATGGCAACTCCCCTCCTGTTGGGATCAAAAGAAACAAACAACTGGGCGGTCTGTCTAAAGGGCTTTGTCCGCTCCACGTAAAAGGCCAATGCTCTCTTACAGTCCAAGGTGTGCAACTTGTCCTCACCAGGGCGGGTAAGTGGATGGGGAAAAAATGTTGGCAAGACAACTGGCTGGTTCAGATGGAACTCCGACACCACTTTTGGCAAGAACTTAGGGTGTGTGCAGAGTACTACTCTGTTATGATGAAACTTGATATAAGTGCATGAACTACCAAGGCTTGGAGTTCACTGACCCTACGAGCTGAAGTAACAGCCACCAAGAAAATGACCTTCCAGGTCAAGTACTTCAGAAGGCAGGAACTCAGTGGCTCAAAAGGAGCATTTGTCAGCTGGGTTAGAACGACGATGAGATCCCATGACACTGGTGGAGGTTTGACTGGGGGCTTTGACAAAAGCAAACCTCTCATAAAACGAACTACTAAAGGCTGCCCAGAGATAGGTTTACCCTCTACACGTTGATGATAAGCACTAATTGCACTAAGGTGGACCCTTACGGAGTTGGTCTTGAGATCAGACTCTGATAAGTGTAGAAGGTATTCAAGCAGGGTCCGTGTAACACAAGAAAAACGATCTAGGGCCTTGCTGTCACACCACACGGCAAACCTCCTCCATTTGAAAGAGTAACACTGTTACGTGGAATCTTTCCTGGAAGCAAGACTCGGGAAACACCCTCTGAAAGACCTAAGGCGGCAACTTCTAAGTTCTCAACATCCAGGCCGTGAGAGCCAGAGACTGGAGGTTGGGATGTAGAAGCGATCCCTCATTCTGAGGGTTGGAAAACACTCCAATCTCCGTGGTTCTTCGGAGGACAACTCCAGAAGAAGAGGGAACCAGATCTGACGGGGTCAAAAAGACGCAATCAGAATCATGGTTCCGCAGTCTTGCTTGAGTTTCAGCAAAGTCTTCCCTACTAGAGGTATGGGAGGGTAAGCATACAGAAGGCCTGCCCCCAATGTAGGAGAAAGACATCTGACATTAGTCTGTCGTGAGCCTGAAGTCTGGAACAGAATTGAGGGCCTTTGTGATTGATCTGAGTGGCAAAAAGATCTACCGAGGGGGTGCCCCACGCTCAGAAGATCTTGCGGACAACATCCATGTTCAGTGACCACTCATGAGGTTGCATGATGCTGCTCAACCTGTCGGCCGACTGTTTACGCCTGCAAGATACGTGGCCTGGAGAAACATGCTGTGGTGGTGCACCCAAAGCCACATCTGGACGGCTTCCTGACACAAAGGGCGAGATCAGATGCCCCCCTGCTTGTTGGTGTAATACATTGCAACCTGATTGTCTATCTGAATTAAAATGATTTGGTTGGACAGCAGATCTCTGAAAGCCTTGAGAGCATTCCAGATCGCTCGTAATTCCAGGAGGTTGATCTGAAGATCTTTTTCCTGAAGGGACCAAGCTCCTTGAGTGTGAAGCCTATCTACATGAGCTCCCCACCCCAGGAGGGATGCATCCATCGTCAGCACTTTCTACGGCTGAGGAATTTGGAATGGACGTCCCAAGGTCAGATTGGATCAAATGGTCCACCACTGAAGGGAACTGCAAAAATCGGTGGACAAATGGATCACATTCTCTAGATCCTCTGTGGCCTGGCACCACTGGGAAGTTAGGGTCCATTGAGCTGATCTCATATGTAGACGTGCCATGGGAGTCACATGAACTGTGGAAGCCATGTGCCCTAAAAGTCTCAACATCTGCCGAGCTGTGATCTGTTGAGACGCTCAAGCCAAGGACACTAGGGACAGGAGATTGTCTGCCCTTGCCTGGGGGAGATAAACTCGAGACATCCGTGTGTCCAACAGAGCTCCAATGAACTCCAATTTCTGAAATAGGACAAGGTGGGACGGGATAATTGATTACAAACCCTAGTAGCTCTAGCAGTCGAATATTCATCCGCATGGACTGTAGAGTCCCTGCCTCGGAGGTGCTCTTCACCAGCCAATCGTCGAGATAAGTAAACACATGCACTCCCAGTCTGCGTAGCGATGCTGTACAACTGCCAGGCACTTTGTGAAGACCCTGGGTGCAGTTGTGAGGCCAAAGGGCAGTACACAGTACTGAAAGTGCTGAGTTCCCAACCAAAATCGAAGATACTTCCTGTGAGTTGGGAGTATCGAAATGTGAGTATAGGCATCCTTTAGGTCCAGAGAGCATAGCCAATCGTTTTCCTGAATCATGGGAAGAAGGGTGCCCAGGGAAACCTTCCTGAACTTTTCTCGGACTAGGAATTTGTTCAGGGCCCTTAGGTCTAGGATGGGACGTATTCCCCGTTTTCTTTTGCACAAGGAAGTACCTGGAATAGAATACCAGCCCTTCTTCCCCTGGTGGAACGGGTTCGACTGCATTGGCCTCTAGAAGCGCGGAGAGTTCCTCTGCAAGTACCTGCTTGTGCTGGGAGCTGAAGGACTGAGCTCCCAGTGGGCAATTTGGAGGTCTGGATTCCAGATTGAGAGTGTATCCTAACCGGACTATTTGAAGAACCTACCTGTTGGAGGTTATAAGAGGCTACCTTTGGTGAAAAAATATCAACCTCCCCCCGACCGGCAAGCTGTCCGGCATGGACACTTTTTCTGAGGCAATGCTGCACTGGAGTCAGTCAAAAGCCCGTCCCTTGCTTTTGCTGGAGAGCCCTAGGGGCCTTAGGTGCACGCCGTTGACGGAAATGAGCATACTGGGACTGAGCCTGGAGAAGCTGCCGAGAAGCAGGAGTGTACCTACGCCTATTACAAGAATAGGGAGTACTCTTCCTCCCTCCAAAAAACCTCCTAGATGAGGAGGTAGTAGCAGAAGACGCGGGAGAGAGAATCCATAGCATCATGGTGCTTTTTGATCTGATTGACCATGTCCTCTACTTTTTCTCCAAAAAGATTATCCCCCCGGCATGGAACATCCGCCATTCGCTGCTGGGTCTTATGATCCAGGTCAGAGACACGCAGCCATGAGAGTCTGCGCATCACTATACCTTCAGCAGCTATTCGGGCTGCCACATCAAAAGTGTCGTAAGTACCCCTGGCCAGGAATTTGCGACACGCCTTCTGCTGCCTGACCACCTGGTAAAAAGGTTCGGCGAGCTCCGGAGGAAGTGCTTCAACCAAACTGGACAGTTGCCTCACCGAGTTCTGCAAGTGGATGCTCATGTAGAGCTGGTAAGTTTGGATCTTGGCAGCGAGCATTGTGACCTGATACATTTTCCTCCCAAAAGAATCCAAGGTCCTAGACTCTCTGCCTGGGGGCGCTGAGGCATAGTCTCTAGTACTCTTGGCTCTTCTGAGAGCACAGTCCACCACCATGGAATCATGAGGAAGTTGGGCCTTCACCATTACAGGCTCTCCATGGACTCTGTACTGGGACTCAGATTTTTGGGGGACCACTGGATTAGAAAAAGGGAACGACCAATTTCGCATAAGTACTTCCCTGAGTGTATTATGCAAGGGGGCCGTTGCCACCTCAGTAGGTGGAGAAGGATAATCCAAGACCTCGAGCATCTCGGCTCTAGGCTCATCCACAACCTCCATAGGGAATGGAATGTCCTTAGACATTTCCCGAACAAAAGATGAGAAAGAAAGACTCTCAGGCGGAGTAGGATCAGAGGGAACCCCATATGACTCTTCCTCCAAAAAGTATCTGGGGTCTTCTTCCTCTTCCCACGAGCGCTCTTCATCGGTATCGGACAAAAGCTCCCTAAGAGCAGCCCGAACCCGAGCATGCCTCAACGTCGAGGAATGACGACCTCGTGGGGGGTGTTGAGAAGTCAATCCCTGCCTGGACTCCGGCAAAGCTTCCTCCACCAACGTTGAGGGGGAATCGACTCGGGTGGCGGCCGACACCAATACCGCAAGCGGCACCGAGGACGGGGACCTCACCACAGGCGATGACCCAGATGCCGCTTCAGCAGTCGATACAGAAGGCGCAAGCACCCCCGACACCGAAGCAGACTGGCGCAGCAACCCTTCCAGAAGCTCTGGAAGAAGGGCCCTGATGCGCTCATCGAGAGCTTCCATTGGAAAAGGCTGGGGGGGGCCGGTGGTAGAATCTGAGGGGGCTCGAGAGCCGGTGCCAGGCTGCCAGATGACCGACGCATCAGCAGCTCCTGTATGGAAAGTGAGCGGTCCTCCCGGCGCCGACGCTTCTCGGGTGCCGAATCTCGGCTCCCCCAGAGCTCTCAGTACCGTGTCTGGAAGGAGAACGATGACGGTGCTTCTTAGCCTTCACTCGACACCCGTCATCAAGACTTCTCGGTACTGAAGAGGAGGACGAGGAATCCTCACGCCTCCTCGGGGCCGGGTCTGACGAACGTTGGTCCCGGGGGGCCTGCATAGCAGTAGGCCTCGAGGTGTAGACCCACTCGATGCCTCGCTGCTCCCAGTGCAATGCAGTCTTTCAGCAGCCATTACCTGCGCTCTCGATGTCACTGCTTCTCTCGACGTCGACGACCTTGGTACTGATGTTGATGCCGACATCAAAGGACCGGACCGATCCGCAAAGAGCTTCTCACGTTGAGCCTCCCGAGACAATTGGGTCCGATACTTCATTAAAGAGCACAGCTTACACGCAGCTGGCAAATGCTTGGATCCAAGGCACTGGAGACACCACGTCTGAGGGTCGGTACCCGAGATGGTCTGGTTGCAGCGAGTACAACGCTTGAAGCCGCTGGGAGTCCTCGATGTCATGGACAGAAAAACAGCAGCTGCGAAATTAAAAGACTCGATGGTGCCAAAGAAAAAGGCACAAAAAAGGGAAAAATGACCCGGCCGAGCAGTCTAAGGGTGGCCGCAACGAAACTTAAACAAGTGAAGAAAAAACTAATAAAATAAGGAAAAAAAAACTACTTTTTTTTTTTTTTTGAACACTAATAAGGAGAAAACATGAAAAAAGGGAAGCGGTAAACGCTGAAAAAGGTCTCCTGAGCCGAAAAAAGAGCGAGAAAAAATCGTGTCACTCTAGATGCGGATGAAAGAAAACTGAGGGCACGCTTGGGTCACGGGCAGGAAGCCATTTGTGCATGCGCAGAGTGTTCGGCCCGCGCAACGGAGCATTCTGGAAAGTTCTTTGTTTTTTGCTGTGCAAATTTTTCCACGGTCTCCTGGGCCATCACGGACAACAGCCTAGTTGTGAGTATAATCCAGCCTGCTTGTCCTTGGAGAATACATATCAGATCTATAGGAAATAAGGCAGATCTTATAAAAGACCGGTTTGCAGAAAGAGAACCAGGTTTTTTGTTTCTAACAGAAACCTGGTTGAAATCAAATGATGATACCATTATAAACTATCTATACCCTCCGGGTTATACGTTTTTAGCATTAGCTAGGCAAGGAAGAAAAGGTGGAGGCTTCGGATTACAGAGATTTGTTTTTATTGTAGAATAGTAGAATAGAATAATTTAGTCTTCTATCATTAGAAATGTTATTGTGCAGAATTAGTGACCCTTAATTGTAATTTATTCTATGCCCCTCCATGCAAATAGACATTAGGTAAGGATTATTTTTATGGTTTTGTGACTAAAAACATTCTGTACTCTGCAAATAGCTTAATAGGTGATGTCAATTTACATCTGGAGCAGCAGGATAACTGTAATGTATATGATCTTGGGAATCTTTTGAATAACACAGATCTTATAACTCCCATCAGTCAACAGATACACAAAAAGATACATCAATTAGACCTGATAGCTTATTCTTACACTGAGAATATTTCCTTCTCTAGTCCAATCTAGACACCTACATTATGGTCTGACCATTTTCTCTCTGGCTTTACAATATTCTGGAAACAATCTAATGTAAAATGACAGGTAAATCAAAATTTAGGTAGATATATTACAAGAGGGAAGATTGATCAAGAACAGTTTGGGCATTTCATTGCACCTACTATCCCTAATTGTCCAGAAGAGCAAATAACTTGGTTAACTTATTAGAATACTGTCTGTGATCAGGCCCTAGATGTAATTGCTCCGGAATGAAGAAGAAAGATTAAGAAGCAAAACAACAAATGGTTTAAGTCTCAGTTAGTTAACCTAAAACAAAATTGCAGAAAAATGGAACAGAGGTGGTGTAAGATGTCAAATGATCTTACTAAACAGAATTTGATAAATGCTTTAAAAATATATAAAAACACGATAGTTGAATCAAAAAAAGCTTACTATTCTCATATAATAGAGATCTTTCCAACTTGAGTATAAGCTATTTCAGAAAGTAAATGATCTTACCGATACAAATTTTATTTCTAGTAAACCAGGTGAGCTGCTACCTAAGCCTCTCAATTGGCAATTTATTTTAAATAAAAAATACAAAATCTTTATTCAAACTTACAAACAGGGGGTCTTTTACTAAGGTGCGCTAGTGTTTTTAGCTCGCACTAGAAATCAGCTGGCGCTAAACGCTGAGATGCCCACAGAAATATAATGGACATCTCAGCGTCTAGTGTCAGCTGATTTCTGGCACAAGCTAAAAACGCTAGTGCAAGTTAGTAAAAGACCGCCTATGAGTGAAACTAAGGAACATCATTTAATTAACAGACCTGTAGATATGGCATGGCACTCTTTTCCTCCTATATTAATGGATGACCTTAATAAACTGATTAATAAGTATTCAAAATCACACTGCATACTTGATAACTGCCCTACATGTTTAATGAAATTTGCTCTAAAATGTTTTAGACACGTACTTCTACTATGGCTTGAATCCCATTGTACATCTGGTGAATTCCCTAAAGATACTGGTCAAATTATTTTCATCCCAATTACGAAAAATCTGACCATCTCCTTAACTGATGTAAAAAACTACAGACCAGTTGCTTCTAATACCATATTTTATTAAAATTATGGAAGGTTTGGTTACTAAATATTTGGAAAGCTATCTAGATGAATTTTATCTTTTTCATGCCTCTCAGTCGAGCTTCCAAGCATCAGCGGCGATCCTTGGTCGGCGGCCACCCGGGGCAGTTCGCTGCTGTGCACCCCCCCCCCCCCCCCAGGTGCACTGGCATCCCCCCCTCCCCCCGAGTGCAATTGCCTGCTGAGAGCAGCCGCGCAGCTGTCAGTTCCGCTGGTTCCCTGCTCCTTCTGCCCCGGAACAGGACATAACCTGTTCCGGGGCAGAGGGAGCAGGGAGCCAGCGGAGCTGACAGCCGCATGGCTGCTTTCTGCACCCCCCCCCCCCCCCCCAGCGGCTTGCACCTGAGGCGGACCTCCCCCACTGCCAAGCATTAAATAGCACAGAGACATTATTAGGTTCACCGAGTACACAAGCAACTTATGAGTAATGGTAATTAATAAAGCAACTAGATCTTTCGAGTGCCAGAATTGGTATACAGTGGGGGAAATAAGTATTTGATCCCTTGCTGATTTTGTAAGTTTGCCCACTGACAAAGACATGAGCAGCCCATAATTGAAGGGTAGGTTATTGGTAACAGTGAGAGATAGCACATCACAAATTAAATCCGGAAAATCACATTGTGGAAAGTATATGAATTTATTTGCATTCTGCAGAGGGAAATAAGTATTTGATCCCCCACCAACCAGTAAGAGATCTGGCCCCTACAGACCAGGTAGATGCTCCAAATCAACTCGTTACCTGCATGACAGACAGCTGTCGGCAATGGTCACCTGTATGAAAGACACCTGTCCACAGACTCAGTGAATCAGTCAGACTCTAACCTCTACAAAATGGCCAAGAGCAAGGAGCTGTCTAAGGATGTCAGGGACAAGATCATACACCTGCACAAGGCTGGAATGGGCTACAAAACCATCAGTAAGACGCTGGGCGAGAAGGAGACAACTGTTGGTGCCATAGTAAGAAAATGGAAGAAGTACAAAATGACTGTCAATCGACAAAGATCTGGGGCTCCACGCAAAATCTCACCTCGTGGGGTATCCTTGATCATGAGGAAGGTTAGAAATCAGCCTACAACTACAAGGGGGGAACTTGTCAATGATCTCAAGGCAGCTGGGACCACTGTCACCACGAAGACCATTGGTAACACATTACGACATAATGGATTGCAATCCTGCAGTGCCCGCAAGGTCCCCCTGCTCCGGAAGGCACATGTGACGGCCCGTCTGAAGTTTGCCAGTGAACACCTGGATGATGCCGAGAGTGATTGGGAGAAGGTGCTGTGGTCAGATGAGACAAAAATTGAGCTCTTTGGCATGAACTCAACTCGCCGTGTTTGGAGGAAGAGAAATGCTGCCTATGACCCAAAGAACACCGTCCCCACTGTCAAGCATGGAGGTGGAAATGTTATGTTTTGGGGGTGTTTCTCTGCTAAGGGCACAGGACTACTTCACCGCATCAATGGGAGAATGGATGGGGCCATGTACCGTACAATTCTGAGTGACAACCTCCTTCCCTCCGCCAGGGCCTTAAAAATGGGTCGTGGCTGGGTCTTCCAGCACGACAATGACCCAAAACATACAGCCAAGGCAACAAAGGAGTGGCTCAGGAAGAAGCACATTAGGGTCATGGAGTGGCCTAGCCAGTCACCAGACCTTAATCCCATTGAAAACTTATGGAGGGAGCTGAAGCTGCGAGTTGCCAAGCGACAGCCCAGAACTCTTAATGATTTAGAGATGATCTGCAAAGAGGAGTGGACCAAAATTCCTCCTGACATGTGTGCAAACCTCATCATCAACTACAGAAGACGTCTGACCGCTGTGCTTGCCAACAAGGGTTTTGCCACCAAGTATTAGGTCTTGTTTGCCAGAGGGATTAAATACTTATTTCCCTCTGCAGAATGCAAATAAATTCATATACTTTCCACAATGTGATTTTCCGGATTTAATTTGTGATGTGCTATCTCTCACTGTTACCAATAACCTACCCTTCAATTATGGGCTGCTCATGTCTTTGTCAGTGGGCAAACTTACAAAATCAGCAAGGGATCAAATACTTATTTCCCCCACTGTATCTGGTAAAGTGATGAAACGGCTTAGGGCAGCATTTCCCAAACTGTGCACCGCACTGCACTCACTGGGGTGCCACGGCAAATCCCGACCTCCCTTCTACCCGAACCGCTACTGAAGACAGCAGCGGCAGAAAATCAAATAAAAAAAAAAAAAAAAGCGAGTGCAGGGCTGCAGCAGCATTCAAGCATGTGCTGTCAGTTCTGCAAGTCCTCTACCCACGGAACTGGAAGTTGAAGTCAGCGGGGGCAGAGGACCAGAAGAGCCGACAGCACATGCCTGAAGGCTGCTACGGCCCTGTGCCTTTTTTTTGTCACAGCCACTGGGGACAGAGAGCAGGAGGTGTCCGAGACTCGCAGAGGTGACTGCCAAGGAGGCTTAGTCCTGATTTGAAAATACACCTCTATGTGTGCCTAATGAAAACAGGAGACTGGATGAAGTCAAAAAGTTGAAGTTAATTGGTCAGTCTCTGTTTACCTTCCCATTCAAAAAAAGGCAAGCAAACCTATGAGCTGCTGCATCCAAGTTGTCTTTCTTTATTGTTGGTAGCATTTTTTATTTAATCTCACTTATATTTTTATGGTACAACATTTTTATTGATGACAAATTAACAAATACATCCAGAATCTGAGTAAACATAGTTTCAATTGTCAGAGCATACATAAGAGTACAAAAGGATATAAGTCGTCATCAAACTTTTAACGTTTCCCCCCTCCTCCCCATTAACTATATGTCTATTCCTAATATTAAATTCAGGCAAACAAACATGGTATATGAAAGTGTCCCAGTTCCGCTTACTAGACAATGATGTACCTAACTCCACTCTCACCTACCCCTACTTTATCATTACCATTTTCCAAGTTTAAAAAGTTTTTATTGATGAATCAACAAAGTATACATTAGTCAGCAATAGAGTGAACAATGATATAAAAGTGTCATATACTCAGGCAGAGAACACAATATAGTATATGTTTTCATTAAATCTGACCCTTTCCCCAACTCCCTCCGAACAATTGGAACCAACCAGGAGAGGGTCCCGAAAACAGTGTACCGTATCCCCTTCCCCATGTCTCCCCCAACCTTTACCAACTCAAAGACCCCAGCCAGTATCCAACCCCACCCCCTCCCCATAAGACCAACCAATAATTTAATCTCTTATATTTTTAAACATGCTGGTTTGTGCAGCATACAGATGTACAAAGAGGAAGTAGAATAATGGAATAACTTTTCATAGGTAGAATAGTAATTCGTTATAAATTGTAATCAGTGTGTCATTTGGAGGGGCTGGTTATAGGGACACCCTGACACTATAATATTTGTGCAGAAAAAAAGATGGAGACTTGTGTGGATGGGGGGGCGGAGACCTGTGTGGTCAGGGGCAAAGGTCGGTGTGGTGGGAGGGGGGGGGGGCAAAGATAGTTAGCCTCCTACATAAGCAACCTTGAGCAACGAGCAAATAATCTAAACCTATTCTATTATAACGAGAAAAAAATAGAAAGTTCATCAATTCGGTCTTGTACAGCAGTAAAGGCAATGTTCAATTCATGAGTCAATACAAGTAGAAGAACTTGAGGTCGTCTTATAGACATGCCTAATTCAGCAGTAGAGGAAGGAGGTGCAAATATGGGAATCCAAGAAGTAGCTGAGAGGGCATCAAGTCTAACTTTAGTCAGAGAATAGGTAGAATTAATGTATTCCAAAGATTTTTCGAGAGCTTCATGTTCAGGGGCTACAGCAGAAGGGATGGAAAGAGAACGTTTAGAGCGGGTGTTGGAAGAGGAAGAAGTATTAAGTGGAACAGCAGCAGAGAAATTATTAAGGGTGGAGAGAACACAAAAGGAATAACTGGAAGGTAAAATAAGATAAAGAAGATTATCACAAATCCAATGATGATACATGAAGATAATGAAAAAAATAAAAAGCAGACCATATAGCTTTAGGGTAGTAGACATCAGGGCATGGTGCATGAAATGTACCATGTAGAGCTGATACGCTGTTACTGTTGGATCTCAATATGATGCCCTGAAACATCTTCTCACTTCTAGATCCAATGTTTTAGGATCCTTGCCAGGTGGGGTGTTCAAGAGTTCTTTGAAATATCTTGCTCTATTTAGAGTCCACTTTACAGCTACTCTACATCAGCAAGTATCACACGACAACAAATCCCAGGTTGGGTTGGCCCCTGTACTTCAGATCCAGCTTCCCAGTGGTCAGTCAGCAAGATACCAGATTTTTACATTTTTTGAGCACTTCCAGAAGTCCATGTACTGATGCAGCTATAGTCTTTAAGATTCTACTGCCAGCCTGGAAGTGGTTCAGTTTCTAAGAGAGCCTTGCAGGAATGAACCAAATAACCTCTCACCTACCACCGTCCTCTCACCCCCATCCACTGTGGTTAACACCTCCTCTTGGGGGATGGGCATCCTGTTTCTGTTGGGGACAGATAGACAGGCACACGGAATATACAGAAAACTCAGTCTTTCCTTGGATTCCTTGTGAGAGCTCTTTCTTCATCCCACTCACATTGCCTTATGCTATTTGATTCTTTGCTGTTGCCCTACTATGGTCCCAACCCCAATTCTTTACTATGAAGAAGACCTCTATCTTGAAGGCATCCTATTTCTGTTGAGGACAGATAGACAGGAACACAGAACATACAGAAAGTCTTTCCTTGCATTCCTTGTGATAGCTCTTTCTTCATCCCACTCACATTGCCTTATGCTATCTGATTCTTCACTGTTACCCTACTATGGTACTGACCCCAATTCTTTACCATGAAGTCTTCCTCAATCCTGAACAAGTTCCCCTGCTGTGGTCTGGCCTTCTTCATGCATTGGGACCTCTTAGTGACTGTCAGCATGTTCCTTTGGTATCCAGTACGCATCCCAAGCTCCGGTTTATAGAGCTAAAGTCCAACAGCCACCAGCATATAACTCACGCAACTCAAAGGGAAGGTAGTTGCTATAGGCAGAGGATTACACACCTGGTTTCTCAGTCTGTTTATTTAGTCCAATAGCTTGTCTTATCTCTGGACCTCAGCCTGATCACTACCTCTAGGTCCCTCTTACTGATATGATCCATTACGTGGATGTTGGATTATGTGTCTGAAGAACACAATGATATTTCTCTGTCCTCCTGGATCCTCTCTGATCATCCTCTCCAAGAATCTGACTTACCCCGAGTCCTCACACTTCCCCATTCAAGCAAATACTTCCCCCCTCCCCCTACAAGAATATAGGGAGTCCAACAAAGATGATGTGCCTTGACCCTTGTTTGGACAGTTCTGAACCAGATTGCACAAACCTACAAATGCACTCGATCTGCAGCCCCTCCTTACCTCTCTACCCTCATTTCCCCTTACGTCCCTACCCATAACCTCCGCTCTCAAGACAAATCCCTCCTTTCAGTACCCTTCTCCACCACCGCCAACTCTAGGCTCCGCCCTTTCTGCCTCGCCTCACCCCGTGCTTGGAACAAACTCCCTGAGCACATACGCTAGGCCCCCTCCCTACCCATCTTCAAATCATTGCTCAAAGCCCACCTCTTCAATGTCGCCTTCGGCACCTAATCACAACACCTCTACTCAGAAAATCGAGACTACCCCAACTTGACATTTCATCCTTTAGATTGTAAGCTCTTCTGAGCAGGGACCGTCCTTAGTTATTAATTTGTACAGCGCTGCGTAACCCTAGTAGCACTCTAGAAATGTTAAGTAGTAGTAGTAGATTGCTGCCCTCTGTGGGCAAATTATGCTGTGGGCAAATTATGCTGTGTGCCATGAACAGGTGAGAGTAGGCATTTGAACAACTTATTATGTCTAGGGGTGAGAAAATGGCTATCAAGCTCACCTTGCAATAGAAGCAACTGGCTTTACTGGAATAAATTAAATCATTGAAGAACTTGTTGACCAGTTGCATTAAGACATTCATGTCCAACTTGGATACTATCATGCCCTGCTGCAATGATCAGTCTTCAGAAGTAATATGGGTATTCTTTGTTCCAAAAGCTCTGGTGTCAATTTGACTGTGCCAAGCTAGCTGATTACACTGATGGTGAAAGGCATGCTTACGGAGAATAAAGCTTAAAAAAAAGTAGCTCCTGTCAGCCCCATTTCAAAAAAGAATACAGTGCAACTAGAAAAGATTCATAGGAGGGTGACAAAAATGATAAAGGGAATGGAACACTTCCCTTACAAAGAGAAGCTAAACTGGTCACGGCCCTTCAGCTTGGAAGAACAAATGAGAGGGGATATGATAGAAGTTTATAAAATGAGTGGATTGGAGCAGTTAAACAGGGTAACAGTTTAACCTGTCAAAACACAAAAGCAAAAGGACACTCAAGGAAACTAATGTTCAGCAAACTGAAAATAACTTGCATAAAGTTGTTTCTTTTTTCTTTCATGCAGCACATACTTAAGCTGTGGAATCTGTTGCCAGAGAATGCAGTAAAGATCAACACAGCAGGATTCAAAAGCAGTTTGGACATGTTCCTGGAGGAAAACTCCTTTATAAATTATTAGCCAGGTAAAGTTGGGATAGCCATTTCTCATCCCTGGATACGAACTATGAGAAATAGATCTACATTTTGCGATCTGCCAGGTATTTGTGACCCAAACTGGCCACTGTTGGAGACAGGATGTTGGGCTCAATCGATCTGGGCTGACCTAGCATGGCTTACACTTATACACAGGAATCCTGGCATGATGAAATGGATACCGGCAGTGGTGCAGTCATCGCCAGAGTTTTCAACACTGATTTAGGGGCTGTCTTCTGCATGGATGCTGATTTAGACATCAGTCCCAACATCAAGTCCTGTGGCATCACAGGATTCAATCCCCATCTTTCTCGCATGCACATTCATATGAATACCTCCTTTTTCTAGTTTGGCTCTCTGTCCTTCAAGGGTAACTTGCTCTCGGAGGTGGTGTGATCTCTGTTCCTATAGTCATCCCTCTTTCCAAAGATATTTTGGGTTTATTTGTGGCTAGAGCCAGCAGTGGGGACTACAGAACCTCCATTTTGTAACCCAGGAAATGTCACACCCTTGGTGAAATTCAGGTGTAACTGGAGCACCTAGGGTCATCATGTTCTGGTTCCAACCATCCACAGGAAATGCTCTGGAAATGTATGAAGGCTATTTTCTATTTGCCTTGCTTTAATTTGCCTGCTTGCAAGGTTGAACTAAATCATAAGAAGGGAGTGTTATGAGATAACCTGCATGTGGCTCCATGGTTTAGGCAAGAGCAAAAATATCCCAAAATCCCAAGGGCAGCAAAAAAATGCTGAAAAAACAAAACAAAACAAAAACACATTGAAGAGACAAGGTGGACAAAAAAAAACAAGCGTCCTGATGAAGTGGTAGCTATATGCGAACTCCTGCACATGATCATAAAAACCTTCTTAGACCTCAATGCACAAGATATTGACTGTTTGCACAGTGACACGAACACATCAATGCAGCAGTTTTTCTGCTGTATATATATCATCTGTTGTGACAAGACAATGGTGATAGTTTTACAGATACTTTTGACTCCTGAGGCAGGCATATTGTTCCCGAAACACAGGACCATCAAGGCCATTGTATCTTCCTTCTGGCAATAAAGTCTTTTTGTTTACCTACATCTGGAGTCCTACTGATCACTGGTTGACCTATGTCTCTTTCACCATTGACATTTTGAAAATTCGTTGCACCTGACCCCTAGAAATGCAATAGGAAAGTGGTCTGGTAGTGAATTTCTCAAACTCCGAATAACTAGTTTGAATACTTGAATTGGAATGGTCAAAAAAACAGAGTTAATGATAAGTGACACTTCTCTTTCCTTACATGAAAAGATAAATCATTAAGTGTTTGATTAGAATGTGATGAGGTAGGTATGGAACAAATTAATCTAATGAGGAATGTGATGGGGTACATATGGAACAAAATGTAATTATTATTATTATTTATTGCATTTGTATCCCACATTTTCCCACCTATTTGCAGGCTCAATGTGGCTTACAGAGTTTGGTTATGACAATCATTTTATGATGTCAGTTACAATTAGTAGTGTTCAAAGATTAGGTAAGGGAAGAGAGAAGGAAGTTGTTGGGCAGGGTTGAAGGTGTACTGTGATAACTGTGTGGATTGGTGAGGTAGTTTTGTAAGGCTATGGCTTCTCTTTGTAGGCCTTCTAGAAGAGATGTGTCTTCAGGGATTTGCGGAAGTTGGCTATTTCGTCAATAGCTTTCAGGGCTGTGGGTAATGCATTCCACAACTGCATGCTCATGTAAGAGAAGGTGGTGGCATGTATCAGCTTGTATTTTAGTCCTTTACAGCTGATGGGCTGTTTGGAGGGTTTTTTTTTTTTTTATATCTTTATTGAGTCAAAGGCATAGCAATTACAGTAACAACATTGTTCAAACAACTGAATACAACGCTATTCGTACATCAATATAATTTAGTTACACGTTTCTTCAAGTGCAACAAAAACCACTAACCAACAGCAATAGTGCAACACTTAGTAGAACCACCCCTGACCCTCCCTTTTTTTTTTTTTTTAATCTTTTTCTCTCTTCCCCCCCCCCCCCAAAAAAAAACATTAATGTAGAAAGTACGAAAAAGATGTTCCACTCCATGTGGAAACTCAAAAGAGTAAGACCTTTCTTCCCGAGATATATCTTCCGTACCCTGGTACAATCATTGGTAATAAGTCATCTGGACTACTGTGACGCACTGTACATTGGCTGCAAAGAACAGACTATCAAAAAACTCCAGGATCTGAGAACTGGAGTTTTTTGATAGTCTGTTCTTTGCAGCCAACGTACAGTGCGTTACAGTAGTCCAGATGACTTATTACCAATGACTTTACCAGGGTACGGAAGATATATCTCGGGAAGAAAGGTCTTACTCTTTTGAGTTTCCACATGGAGTGGAACATCTTTTTCATTGTTTTCTTCATGTGAGTATCGAGTGTGAGGTTTCGGTCGATGGTAACTCCAAGAATTTTTAGATTTTGTGCGACGGGGAGAGAACAGTATGGTGTGGTTATTGTGGAGTAGTTGTTTTTGTTGTGTTGTGAGGTGAGGACAAGACATTGAGTTTTTTCTGCGTTGAGTTTCAGCTGGAATGCATCCGCCCAGGAGTGCATGATTTGGAGGCTTTGGTTGATCTCGTTGATGATTTCGTTTAGATTATGTTTGAATGGGATGTAGATCGTGACGTCGTCTACATATATGTAGGAATTAAGGTTTTGATTGGCTAGAAGTTTGGCTAAAGGTATCATTAGGTTGAAGAGAGTTGGTGATAGGGGGGATCCTTGGGGAACTCCACATTCAGGTGTCCATGGGGGTGATATATCCGCATTCGTTGTTACTTGGTAAGATCTTGTGGTCAGGAATCCTTTGAACCATTTGAGAACTGTACCTCCTACTCCAAAGTATTCTAGTATATGTAATAGTATTCCATGATTAACCATGTCAAAGGCGCTGGACATGTCGAATTGTAGGAGGAGTATGTTGTTACCAGTTGCAATTGCTTGTTTGAATGAGTTCATTGCAGATACTAGTGCCGTTTCGGTGCTGTGATTTGACTGAAATCCTGATTGAGACTCATGCAGAATTGAGTGTTTATTTATGTAGTCAGAGAGTTGTTTCGTCACTATGCCCTCCATGAGTTTGGTTATGAGCGGAATTGATGCTACTGGGTGATAATTGGTTAGGTCCATTGTGTTTTTCTTAGCATCTTTTGGCAGCGAAGTAAGATGTTTCCTTTCTCCGTGGGAAAGAGACCATTTTGAAGCCTGTGGTTTATATGATCCGCGAGGTCTTTTTTGAATTGTTTGGGGTCGGATCTTATTAGGCTATTGGGGCAGATGTCTAATTTGCATTGTGGCTTGGCGTATTTTCCGAGCCATTGTGAGAATTCATTTGACGATATCGTGTCAAAGTTGGTCCATGATCGATCTGCTGGGCTTTCCCCAGGTTTTGGGTCAAAACATTCAGAGGATGCTTGTGTACTCAGTGGTGTTGGTAGGTATCATGAGTCGGAGCTTTATGATTTTTTCATTGAAGTAATTCGCAAGATTGGTTGCGGATGGGGTTTCTATATTGTTAGAGGTAACCGGTGTAGTAATGAGAAGTATGATGGGGTACATATGGAACAGATTAATGTAATGAAGAATGCATATGGTAAGCTGTGAATGGTATAACAGAAGACCATATATAGAAGACAACGCAATCAGCAGTTCAAAACATGGCTATTGGGATTTTGGACTACTATAGTGCAGGCCTTCCAACAACATTACTTTGTAAATTGCAGGTGATTCAGATTATAGAGGCACACTTCTTTACAAAAACAAGTAGGAAAGTGCTTAACTATCACTGGCGGCCTTATATTAGCTTCTAGTAAAAGAAAGATGTAAATTTAAAATTTCAGTAATGATTTTTAAGCCCTTGCATTCTCAGAAACCAAATTATTTATGGGAAAAGTAGGTAACAGCTCTACAGAGTATGGTGTCTTCAATCCTCCCAAAATATTTTGTTAACTTCCTTCTGTAAAAATGTTCAAGGTCAGACATGGGCAAAGTCATTCTCCATGGTGGGTCCAGAACTGTGGAATGCTCTTCTAAATAAGTAGTGGGAGGGGGTCACATGACGACAGCTTCCTGGTAAAGCACAGGTGCTTTGAGCTCTGCAGGAACCCTGCATAAATCTGCTAAATACCATTTGAAATAAGGGATCATACTTATGGTTTTTGGTTGCAGACATTTCCTGAGTATCCTGGCCGGTGAACTCTTCAAGTGAGAAATCGGAGAATGCCCGCGAAATCTTCAGGCACAGCCAGGAAGACATCAACTACGCAAACAGGCAAGATGGCGGACAGTGCTGCACTGATAACTGTTCCGGCAGGAGATTGGGCCCAAGAAATATCTAACACAATGTCAGCAGCCCTAGAAGACAGGCTCAATAAATTACAATCTGCAGTACATGAAATACACAAGAAATTCAATACTCACTCCCATAGACTAATGGAAGTGGAAAGGAGGGTATCAGAACGAGAAGATGAAGTGGAGCGCATGTTCAACTTGCTGGAGACTCTGCAGAAGGAAAAAGTCCAAGACACGTGACTGAGTGGAGAAACAGGGAAATTGAGCATGTAGGAAAAATCTGCAAGTTGTGGATCTCCTGGAGGTGGTTTCAGACCAGGAGTTGTACTCCTCTTTTAGCTCCTGGCTCCCTAGTCATTTGGGACTGAACTGTAATAAAGCCACATTCTGCTGCGAGAGGGCCCACAGGATCGGAGCCGGTAGAGCTAATAACCAATGGCCATGTGCAGCTATAGGCCACTTCCTCAACTAGCTGGAAAAAGAAGCTATACTAAAAGCATACTGCAAACTTGAACATTTGGATTATAAAAATAACAAAATCTTGCTGTTTAATGAGTATTTCACTTGGGTAGCTCTCCGGATAAAGGAGATGGCCCCAGCATGCTCAGAGATGTACCGCAGGGGAATGAATTTCTCCTTGATATATCCTGCTAAAATTAAAGTGTGGTATGAAGGTAAAATGCTGTTGCTCACAGATAAAGAGGCAGCAAAAAAATTCCTCGACAGCCTTAATGTAACAGGTGAGTGCTCGGGCCTGATTTCGAAGCTAATGACAGAGGTCAGCTCAGAAGGTTGGGACATCGGCGATGATTTGGGACAGAGTAATGTGGAGGAGTGTGACTGTTGATAAGTGGGGTGCTTAAATTTCCACGATGTTCTGTATTTAATTAGACCTGCATACTAGCGGCAAATCCCACTGCGTCCTGACTTCAACTCTTTGGGGACTTTGAGTGGTCAACCATGATGGTCCAGGAAAAAGGTATTGTCGCTGGGAACCTCTGCTTACCGTTTTTGGAAGGCGCCACAAGCCATACACCTTTGCTTGGGGCAACGATCTGCAATGGTGCAGATAATGAGATAGCAGCGAGGTGCACAGAGGCTGAGAAATGTCTACTCAGGCTGGTGACTTAACTACTATATGGTGCTAGACATTGCCTAGTCACCAAAATTATGTGTAGTTTATCTACAATGTTTTGTTTATATCTATCCCTAATCTTTGGCATTGAAGAATTGGCGGTTAATTGCTCGATCCCCTATACAAATTTCTGCAGCAGATGGGGAAAGGAACTTGTGTGTTTGGGAAAGATTACTCTTCTGGGGTGGGAATAGGATGGGGGATTGGGGGAAGAGTTTGGGGGGAGAGGATGTATGAGAGTGAGTGGGTGCATGGCTGTTGAATGAGAACATTCTTTTGTGTTGGAATTATCATGGGTAGTGGGGCTACAGAAAATGGAGGCTCTTTTCTGGTTTTAACATGTGCACATACAAGCGTTGGCTCTTTGTCTGGTAGGCCTAGCTGGGGAGCCTGTTGGACATATGCTGTATGGAACCTTTACATCTCAAATGAATATGCATTATTATGGTTAACCTGAAATTGTTTTCCCTGAATGTGGCAGGCATCAACTCTCCAATTAAAAGGAAAAAAAATTCTAGCGGCTCCAGAAGGCCACATCTGACAGCCTTAGAGCATGAAAAGCTAAAACGAGGCTGAGTAGGAGACCTGAGCTATTCCACATACAATGGGCAGCAAAGAGGGGTGGCTATTTTAACTCACAAGCAATTGCCATTTCACCAACACAAATTACAACAAGATAGAGAGGGGAGTTATGTCTTGCTGGCAAGGGAATTGTAGGGTCACAGACTAGCATTTTGCAATATCTATGCACCTAATGTTTATAAATTATTTTCAAACTTGGCGGCAATTCTGTCGACCTATTCAGAGTATCAGCTAGTGCTTGGTGGTGATTTTAACATCACAGCTGATCCTCTTTTGGACTGTAATCCATCAAAACCCAGAGAGAAAGATTATACCTACCAGGGAATTAAATTTCCTCATAGAGCACTTGGGGGTGTTAGACATATAGCAGGTTCTGCACCCGCAGGAGAAAGATTACATGTTTTACTGGAGAAGTGGCCTAGTGGTTAGGGTGGTGGACTTTGGTCCTGGGGAACTGAGGAACTGAGTTCGATTCCCGGCACAGGCAGCTCCTTGTGACTCTGGGCAAGTCACTTAACCCTCCATTGCCCGCCACATTGAGCCTGCCATGAGTGGGAAAGCGTGGAGTACAAATGTAACAAAAAAATAAATAAATTTTAAAAACCCTCATAAAGTCTATGCCAAATTAGACTATTTTCTGCTCTCGGTGTCTATGATCTCTGGGGTGGTGGATGTGAAGATTCTAAGCCCAGAACTCTCTGACCATTCACCAGCAGAACTTACGGTGGCCATAGTATCGGATCCTAAAGAGAGGGTTTGGAAATTCCCATTGTCTCTTCACCAAGATGCGGGATTCCGCAATTACTTACAAGAAAAATGGGTGGAGTATCAGACAACCAATGACACAGAGGAGGTTAGCTCTATCATGTGTTGGGAAGCATCTAAAGTGGTCATGAGAGGTTATATCATTGCCTACATCAAGAGAATAAGAAAGACTAAGAGAACAGAAATTCTTCGGCTATCCAACAAACTTAAGACCTTGCGTCACACCCAAGTCCCGCCTGAATGATGCTACTAAGCAGCAGCTTCAGGAAACGTGAGACAAATTAGACAAACTCCTCACTGAAAGGGTGACTCATGATAACTATTATTATTATCACTATAACCTTCACAAATTGGGGAAGGGGGGGAGAGCAGGTAAATGTCTTGCCAATTTAATACGACCCTGCAGGAAAAAGCAAGCTATTCTGTCCATACAGGATAGCCGGGTAATACCCACAAAGAAGAGGAGCAACCAGGTAAACAATTTACTCAGTTTTACAAAGCCCTATATGAAAAACGATCCTTTGCGGAGGAGGACAGGGACAAATTTCTCCGGGATCTTACCTTGCCCTGTCTCACCTCAGATCAACTGACTGTTTTGAATGCACCATTTATCAAAGCAGAAATAAAGATAAGTACTAAATAACTGAAATTGGCTAAAACTCTCGGACCTAATGGGTATGGTCTCAAATATTACAAAATCTTGGGTGACCTTGGTGGCTGACCTGCTTTGCTCCATGTTTAACAACTTGAGGAGTCATGCCATGTAATAAGATGGCCGACGGACAGGAGCCCTGGTGAAGAGCTCCTGAGCCAAGAGTGTTCCCGGACTGGCCAGAATCGCCGAGCCGCGATTCAGGGAGCGAACTGAGTGGCTCAAAAGAAACTCAAAAGAGTAAAACCTTTCTTCCTGAGACACATCTTCCGTACCCTGGTACAGTCAATGGTAATAAGTCATCTGGACTACTGCAACGCACTGTACACTGGCTGCAAAGAACAGACCATCAAAAAACTCCAAACAGCCCAGAATACCGCCGCCAGACTCATATTTGGAAAAACTAAATATGAAAGTGCAAAACCCCTAAGAGAGCAGCTTCACTGGCTCCCACTCAAGGAACGCATTGCATTCAAGATCTGCACGATTGTACACAAAATCATTCACGCAGACGCTCCAATCTACATGCTAAACCTTGTGGATTTGCCTCCCAGAAACGCCATAAGATCATCCCACCAATTCCTCCATCTGCACTTTCCCAGCTGTAAAGGACTAAAATACAAGCTGATACACGCCACCACCTTCTCTTACATGAGCATGCAGTTGTGGAATGCATTACCTACAGCCCTGAAAACTATTGACGAAATAACTAACTTTTGCAAATCTTTGAAAACACATCTTTTCAACAAGGCCTACAAAGAGAACCCATAACCTTACAAAACTACCTACCAGCTCACCCAGCTATTAAAGTCCACCTTCTATACTATCCTTCTATACCCTCCTTCTCACTACCCTTTCTTAATCTTTGTACATTACGAATTGTATCTGACATCCTGGAATGACTATGTCATAACAAAACTCTGTAAGCCACATTAAGCCTGCAAATAGGTGGGAAAATGTGGGATACAAATGCAATAAATAAATAAATAAATAAAATAAGTAAGTAAGTACCGGATAGTAGAGCAAACATAGCCCATGTGGTATTGTTGCCTAAGCTGGGAAAGGAACCCTCACAGGTGGGATCTTATCGCCCCATTTTACTGCTGAATCACGATAACAAATTGTTAGCTGCGATTTTGGCTCACAGGCTGACTCATTCCTTGCCCCAACTAATTCATGCTGATCAAGTAGGACTTGTACCAGGCCAGTACGCATCAATGAATCTTATTAAGGATTTGACTGCCATCCACGAACATAAAGGCCGAGAAGGAAACTCCCCTATAGTAGGACTTGATATGGAGAAAGCCTTCGATATTATATCATGGGAATACTTGTTTTGGGTCATGAGTAAGTATGATCTGGTCATCGGTTTGCGGAGTGGGTGCACGCCTTGTACAAGTCCCCGAAAGCCCGCCTCCTCATAAATGGAGGGCTCACGCCCTGCTTTGACCTACAGAGAGGCACTCGCCAAGATTGCCCATTATCCCCCTTACTTTTTTTGTTAGCAGTCGAGCCACTAGCTGTAAAAATTAGATAATGCCCTGAGACAAAAGATATTTTAATAGGTGGAGTGGAATGTAAACTTAGTTTATTCATGGACAATATCTTACTATACATTCAGCAGATCCCAGGACACTTAGTTGTTGCGATATGTATAGTTCAGAAGTATGGAAACACTAGGAAATAAGGCCCGTTTCCGACACAAATTAAACGGGCGCTAGCAAGGTTTTCCTCGTAATGTGTATGTTTCAGAGAGTGTGTATGAGAGTGTGTGAGAGAGAGTGAATGTGCAAGTGTGTGTGAGTGCGACAGAGAGTGAGTGAGTCTGTGTGCAAGTATGTCTGTGAGAGAGAGAGTGTCAGAATGAGAGTGTATGTGTTTGAATGAGTGTGTGTGTGAGTGCGTGAGAGTGTGTTTCACACAGATGCAGTGTGTGTGAGAGAGTGTGTGTGTGAGACAGAGTGTGAGAGAGTATGTGTGCTATCCACAGACACTCTGTGACACAGAGAGTGAATGTGATACAGTGTGAGACATAGTGTGAGAGACTGTGTGAGAGTGTGAGACAGAAAGACAGTGACTGTGAGATAGAGAATGTGTGTGTGAGACAGAGATACCTCCCCCCTCCCCTCTGGTCTGAGGATCCCCTCCCCTCTGGTCTGGTCTCAGGACCCCCCCCCCCCCCCTCTGCATTCCCCTCCCCTCTGGTCTCAGGACCCCCTGCCCCCTCTACATGGTTGGCAGCACCATGCAAAAGTGTGTGTGTGTGAGAGAGAGTGAGACTGGGTGGGAGTGTGTGTGATTGTCCTCTCTCCCCTGCCCCCCTCCACTGTGCGTGGTTGGCAGCACCGTGCGAGTGTGTGTGTGTGAAAGAGAGTGTGTCTGATTGTTCTCTCTCCTCTGCCCCCCTCCAGGCACCCAGAAAATTGTCCCCTGGCCCCCCTGCAGCCACCCAGCGATTATCCTCTGTCCCCTGCCCCCCCCCCCTTCAGCCACCCAGCGATTATGCTGTGTCCCCTGCCCCCCCTTCAGCCATCCAGTGATTCTCCTCTGTCCCCTGCCCCCCCTGCAGCCACCCTGCGATTCTCCCTGTGCGCTGCCCCCCCTTGAGCCATCCTGCGATTGTCTGTGCCCTGCCCCCCTCCAGCCACCCAGCGATTATCCTGTGTCCCCTGCCCCCCATCAGCCACCCAGCGATTATGCTGTGTCCCCTGCCCCCCCCTTCAGCCATCCAGTGATTCTCCTCTGTCCCCTGCCCCCCTGCAGCCACCCTGCGATTCTCCCTGTGCGCTGCCCCCCCCCCTCGAGCCATCCTGCGATTGTCTGTGTCCTGCCCCCCCTCCAGCCACCCAGCAATTATCCTGGGTCCCCTGCCCCCCCCTTTCAGCCACCCAGCGATTATGTTCTCTCCCTTGCCCTCCCTACAGCCACCCAGCGACGAACACATAGAAAAAATGTTCTTCTCATTCTAGCGATGTTCCTCTCCTCCGTGCTGCACTGAAAATAAATGACCCCTGCTGCCTTCTCCTCCTGATCCCTCATGCATCTGCCTGGCAACAGTGCAGCGATCCTTCCTGATGCTCCTCCCTTCTTAGCATACACTTCCCTATGATAGGTGTTCTGCCCTTGACGTCATCCACATTCTCGTTGTCCGTGGTAGTCGCATGAGCTGAACGCCGAGGCAAGGAGGGAGGGAGAGAGGAGGGGAACGGTGGCTGACTGTCAACTGCAGAGAGGTTAAAATTTGTAAAGGAAAAGCCGAATTTGCTGTGGAAAAGCGCTCTTGTTTTAACACTGATGTGCCCTCACTCCTCCTCTGTGGCAGAAAGCATGGTAGGTCCTTGCCCGGTTGATCCGCCCCCTTCTGACGCTTATGGACTCTCGCGCTGTACTGTGATTGGGTGAGGAGATGGATACAGAAGAAGCACGAATGCTTCAAGGTTTTTGTCCATGCTGCCAGCTTCAGAACGTTAGAGGTGTGTTTTATTATATAGGATATCAGGATTTAGAGTGAATTGTGACAAATCTGAGCTGTTGCCGCTGGCAGGCAGCAGATCAGAACCTTGGCATACTGCTCTGCCAATTTCCCCAGTGCGTAAGCCTATGCGATACTTAGGCATATATTTAAGCACAAGTCCACAGGTCTTGTATATATGTAATATATTGGACCCCATAGATAGGATCTAGAATCAGTGCCAAATGTGGAAGGCCCTCCCGTTTTCGTTGCTGGACAGCGTGACCCTTGTTAAGATGGTCCTGCTGCCCAAATTGTTGTATCCGTTGCAGACTATCCTGATATGGATGGTGTGCATAAATGAGGCAGTCTTTCGCTGTATCATGAGAAACTCGAAAAGCTTACTCACCACTGAGCAGGGATAAAGTTAGGGGAGGCCTAGGCCTTCCTGATGTAAGATTATACAATGTCGTTTCTTTGTTGAACTTGATTTCTGAAGGAGTTACAGGTATTGCCAAGTTCTTGCCAGAAGGGCGGATGGAATTGGTGGAGTGCTCCTTTTACATTCAGTAATCTGTTACATATGAAACTAGCATCTCAGGCCTGTTTGTCCTCGCAGATCTGGTTCATACGGCCGCTGCAAATGGCGTGGCATTGGTGGCAGACAGCCTAGCTGCGGGAGGTGAGAGCATCACCTTTGTTGCAGTTCAGGGGCAATATGGAATTCCCCTCAGGTCTGGGAGCAAAGCCATTTCGAGAACGGACAGGGAAGGGTTGTGGGTCATTGGGCTCTTTGATGGCGGTGGGGAAGGGTCCTTTTCCCTCGTTTGAAGAAATGCGGGAACGATGGCAGCTACCTGCTCAGCACTTTTACTCCTACTTATAGGCTCATCACTATTGGGCTACCTTACAGAGCCAGTATGAGGGAAAGTGGCACTGGGGGAACTTGGACCACTTTATTACTCAATATTCCTGCTAAATTAAATAAGCTCTCTACTTGGTATTTGGTACTTAACACTGCAATACCCTAACGTAGGAACAGATCGCCTTCTTAGGCTGTGGAATCAAGAGCTCGGAATATGCTACGACCGCCCCCAATTCCTTGAGCTTTTTAGTGATTTGTATGCTCTAGTGAAATCCACAGATTTACAGGAAACACAGCTAAAAATCCTCCATTTGGCTTATATTACCCATCAACGAGGGGTTACTCTCAGTTTGTGGAAGGAAGGGCAATGCTTAAAGTGCAAAAGTGCTTTAGGATTCTTCACTCACTCTTTTTTGGAATGTCCAGGCCTTGATATTTGGCGGAGAGTTCTGGCTATTATAGAGCAGATGGTACCAGGGCAGATTACCTGGGATTATGAGATTTTGTTGTTGGACGCTCAACAAGGGCTGATAGTGCAAAATGTCTCGCTCCCCTGCCGCATATTCATTTATATCTGTTTACTCCTGGTTGAAAAAAAATATATTGCAAAATTGGGCTTCCTCAGAGTTTCCCCAACTGATCAGGCAGGAACAGCACATGAAGGAAATGGCTAAATTTGAAGTCCTTACATACAATAGGAGTTGCAAATTAGAAATGCATCATTATGCAAACATTTGGAAACAGTTCTTGAGAGCCTATAACACCTTTGTTGATTGCTTGATGATGACAGCTCCCATTAAGGAAGGGGAGAGGAAAGGGAGGCTGTTCTTTTCCTTTTGCTTTCTATCTCTGTATTGGTTGGAAGAGTGTGAATGCATGTTGTGCAACACAGAAAGCTGGTTGATTTGAGTGGTACAGGAAGTATGGTGGAGAGTGGAAAACTCTGGAAAACTCTATGTACAACAAAAAATGGACAGGGCAAAAGCATGGAAAGCATTGTTTTTATGCAATATTTTTTTGGTTTAGCTGTTTGGTATCTTAAAGAGGCAGTATTATACTGTTAGTTCTGTTGGTACTGCCGGTTATGGTACAATTTCATTGTATGTGTTTCAAGAGGAGCTATTCTTGGTCCTTTCTGTAATGGATATTGCATTTCCATGTTATGCACTGACATGAAAAATAAAGATTTTTTTTTTGTAAGTTGTGGGAAGCAAACACTCCTGATATTTCAAAAACAGATGAAAACTGTTTTATTTCCATGGTAAGGTTGAGGTAGAGGATTAACTCCATACTGCAGAAACAAGGTTAGATAGCAATTGTCCTGGGCTTCCTTACAGTTGAGAATGTGCTTATGACTTGTTTTTTATTTCCTATTTTAAGTTTATACTTTTTATTGATGTTGTATTTTAATAGTTTTGAATGATCTGTATCATACTGGTGATTTATAAGATTTTAATGAATCAATAAAAAAGGCAATGCTTCCTAGGGGGTTAGGCACCATTTTTCAGGATAGTGGCAGTGAGAGAAACACCAATGGATGACTCCCTGAACCAGGTAAGTTTAACTGTCGATGGGTGATTGTCCAGCAACATCAGAGGCTCTCTAATCCAGGAACTCCCTGAGCCAGGTATCCAAGCCAGTAGTGCCCTGACCCAGGGTGCCCTGTACTAGACAGCCTCTTGAGGATGCTAAATGGGCCCACTTGAGCCATGAGTCCTCAGGAGTGATATACTACACTTGGTCTCAGCTGACTTTTGTGCCCCTACACTGCACCTTTACTGCAGCCCCAAGCTGGAGTAAAGATTCAGTGCTATGAGATAACTAAAAAAAATAGTGTTAAATATATAACTTTTTTTTTTAACGTTGGAGCAATTTAAAAGTCTGGTTATTGCATGTCCACCGTGCTGCCCTTTAATGCAGTGGTTTAACTCTGATTTTCAATTCCTATTGTGTAGGGAGCAAAATTAGCAAGGGAAATTTATCTGTAAACCGCTACACTATCTGCAGAACCTCTGTTTCTAAAATTCTAACACAGCTGGCCCATGTCAGCAATATTGGTTAATATCACCCACTAGTGTGACAGATTTTATACAGCATTTTAAAATTGGAAAAGTCCTTTAATTTAGCAAAAAGGAAATATCAGGCATATAGGAGAGATGAAACTTTTACAATCCATATTTTCTGTCAAGCTATGTAGCAAGAGAGGGCTGTTAAGAAGGCGGAACGTAATAATCAAAAGGGAAAAAAGTTGTCCTCTACAGTTATATGTATGTTAATGCAGAAATGCATACATTATTGCTGGTACTTTAGAAAGGATTACTTCCTCTAATCATAACACAATTAAATGAGCTTTCTAAAAACATTAGTGTTTGTACAAGGTACCAAAAAAAAAAAAGACCTCAACAGCCTTTCTAAACTCATGCATTTTACCTGTTCATTAGCCTTGTCCATGCTCTCTGTATGTGTATGAAGTCCTTTATACCTTGGTATCTAAGCATAAGAATAAAACATGATTTATCATCACATGAACAAAACCCTATTCAGTGTGTTCACTCAAAAAGGAAATCTATTATAAATGGACACCACTGAGAGAACTTGTACCTATGTCTTTCTGGAAACATGGTTTTCTCATACAGAAACCACTCAGACCATCTGTGCAGGTTATTCAATAAGTCAAGCAGCAAAATTGTGCACGCAAGGGCCTTAAATAGGTCCGATTTTTAGGATGACCAAAATGTTTCCTCTGTTTCACAGATCAATCTGGGGCAAAAAAAAATGTAGAAAATCTGGGCACCAATACAAATTTTTAGAAGTGGGAGAAACATGATTTTATTTATTTTCCTCTATATTTTGTGGGGTTGGCTTTTTTTCCCTCTCACTCTTTTGTCTCTGTTTTTTATTTACTTGTTCTGAGGGGAATTTTTCAAAATTTCCTTTGCTTACTTTTTTTTCTCTCTTAAGTGTCCCTTTTATCATTTACCACTTTTACAAGTGGAGGTATTTTGTTTATTAGTCACTTCAACCTCTTTTGCTCATCCACCACTTATGGGCGGGAGCTGGAATGGTAGAAATCCTTCTGATTCCCATTCAGTGTATAAACATTAATCAATGTCATTTCTTTACCCTGCAACCACCCTCTGACCACTATACAACACCCTTCCTTATCTTGGCACAATTGCTTTGAGACAAACCCACAATTATGTCAAATCAAAATAGCCACCCCGCCCATCTTCTTGGGCCCCTCCCCTTGATGTACCACCACCTCTCTATATTGTCTGCGCTGTAACAAATGTACATCCCTCGGCCTCAAGTGTGTTTCTTGCAAAAACGTAATCCCCCACTGCAGCCTACCCAACTCCTTAAACACCCTACTCCATTTCCCTCTATTATTTAACCCATTCACATTCCATGTTCCCAACACCAGAAACTCCCCCTTCCCCCCTCCTTCACTCCCCCTCCCGCCTCTTCCCACCCAACCCCTCTCCCTTTCCCTCTCTTCACCTGTACTTCCCACCTTTCCATCCCCTTGCCGAACCCCTCCCTCCCCATCCCCCCCTACATTCCATGACCTGCCCGTTCGCAGATCAGCCAAATCCAGGAAATGACTCACACCCCCAGGGCTTTACCCATACTTTCAATCATTATATCCTTTACTCCCCGCCTGTCCCTCCCTTAACCCCACCCCCTCCCCTCTCAAAATTCCTTTAATAAAGCCTACCCTGACCATCCCCTTCATCTCCAATCCCCCTCCCTTAATTAACTCCCTTCTGTTTATCACATTTCCCCTCCCTGCCCAATGAACAACATAACCTCCCAACCTACATTCCCCTTCAGTCATTACGACTTCCAGCCCTCTGTATCATGAGCCCGCCAATCTCAAATCCTCTCCACTCTGCTGACAGACATTTCACCGTCCTCTGCCGCTGTCAGCTCCCGGACTTCCCTCCTCTGTCACATTTGAGCCCTTCTCTTTTCCTTGGTCTTCTCTCACTCCTCCACCGGAACTGGAACCTCCCTTTATCCCAGTGCCCGCAAGGCTGTCCACGCTTCCTCTCGAGTCTGCACCTTGCGCGACTTGCCCTGCACAGTTAACCACAAGGCAAAGGGGAAACGCCAACTATAGCTTATCCCCTTAGATCTCATAAACTGGGTGACCTCTCTGAAGGACCTACGCTTCTGCAAAGTTATCCAGGCCAAATCCTGGAACACTCCAATCTTGCAGTTCTTCCACTTTATTTCCCCCATTTGTTTCGCCTTGGCCAGTATCTTCTCTTTCAAAGGGAAATCCGCAAAGCATACCACAATGTCCATTGGATTAGAACCCCGGCGTGGCCCCGCACTCAATGCGCCCTCTGGATATGGAATTCCTGCCATTCACCTTCTCCATCAGGGTGTAGTATGTACCCACACAACTCTTGAATTACTACATCACAATTAGTAAAGATATCTAGTTCAGGGATCCCTTTGAAACGCAGATTATTCCTGCGGGACCCATTTTCCAGGTCCTCCAGTTGATCCTTCACCCCTTGCCAGTCCTCCTCCTCTTTTTGAAATCTGCTTTTAACTTCACCTATATCCTTCTTAAGGCTGTCCACTTCCGCCTCCATTTCTCCAACCCTGGAGCCCAGGACCCTGAGTTCAGCCCGGAAATCCCTCATGGCAACCTGAATGTCTCTCCGGACCCCTGCAAATTCTGCTTTTAGTTCTTGAAACCACTTCTCCACTTCCTTCCCTGCCATTTCTTCACCCAAAGGGGCTTTCTCCACCACATGCAGTGCTCCTTTGCCGGGCATCGCCACCTCCCTCCCGCCAGTGCTCTCCACCAACCTTCTCTCCTCTAAAAGTTGCACTTCCTCCACAGTCCCCAGCACCTCATCCTGCTTGCACCTCTCTCCTGGGCTTTTTCCTCAGCAGGCTCCGCTCCCGCGTTTCTCAGAGGCGCCGCCATCTTGGTCATGCGCCCCTCCGCACTCCACTCCGCCTCCGCTTTCTCCTGCCTGGGACTCCCGTCTGCCGCAGCGCACCTCCCCACACTCTCTGTTCTCCTCTCCGCCTGAGCCTCCGCCGTCCTATCTTCTCTCGGCTCCGGCCCCACCACCTTCTCCGCCACTTTCCTTCCCGGGGTGGCCATAAATTAACATTTTTCCAGCCCCTTTTTCGCGGGCATGATGTGGCCGATGTCTGCACACTTTTCCCCCCTCTGGGCAGCGTTTCCACGCAGGATATTAACTCTTTTATTCAGCGCCCTGATGGAGCTTCGATCTTAAGCTGCCATCTCGCCGCGTGACGTCACTTCCCCCTGGAATGGTGTCATATTTCAATCAATTTTTTTTTAAACCTCTGTCCTGATGTTCTCGGAGAACACCTGCTACAGGTAACTTTGTTTTCTCCAAGGACAAGCAGGACATCATTTTCACACATATGGGGTAATAACCAAAGACTGGCAACAGGCTATGGTGAAAACATATTTCTTCTTCTTTTTTAAAAATTTTATATTGTTTTTTTCTTTTTTTGAACAGCCTGGAACAGAAATAAAAAGGGCTGGGGGAAGAGGGGAGTAGGATTCTAGATCCCAAATACATTCTCTGTAGGACTGATTGACCAAACCAAACGTCGCATCAGGAATCTTGCTCCAAACAGTAGTGAGATGTGAATATGTGAACTGAAGACAACATTGCAGCTCTGCAAATCTTCTTTATGAAGGCGGACTTCAAGTGGACAACTAACGTAACCATGGTTCTGACAACATGAGCTGTGATATGACCTTCAAGAGTTAGCCCTGCCTTGGCATAAGTAAAGGTGATGAAGTCTGCTAGCCAATTGGCATTTGTCGACGGCTGTCCTCATTCTGTTAGGGTCAAAAAAACAAAGAGCTGGGTGGAGTGTCTATGGGCTTTAGTCCGCTCCAGATAGAAGGCCAAGACTCTCCTGTTGTCCACAGCATGCAGTGCGATTTCACTGGGATAGGCATGGGGCTTCGAGGAAAAGGTTGGCAGAACAATAGACTGGTTAAGGTACAAATCCAACATCACCTTGGGAAGGAACTTAGGATGCGTGCACAGAACTACTAATGACTGCCACCAAGAACAAAACCTTCCAGGTCAAAAACTTCAGGTGGCAGGAATCAAGTGGCTCAACTGGAGCTTTCATCAGCTGGGTGAGGACAACATTGAGATCCCATGAAACTGTAGGTTTGATTGGGGGCTTTAGCAATAACAAACTTCTCATGAATTGAGAACAACTACAGGCTGTACAGAGATGGGCTGACCCTCTACCTGGTGATAAGTTCTAACTGCACTGAGGTGAAACTTAGAATCAGGTCCTGAGACCAGACTCTGACAAGTGCAGAAGGTACTCACACAGTTTTTGTGTAGGACAGGAAAAAGGGTCTAAGGGCTTGCCCTTACACTAGACGGCAAACCTTCTCCACTTAAGTTGTAAGATCTCTTAGTGGAATTTTTCCTGAAAGCAAGCAGGACATCCTCATGCAAGTGGAGCAAATCAACTACTATCCTCTCAACATCCAAGCCATGAGGGCCAGGGACTGGAGGCTTGGATGTAGAAGCGACCCCTCACTCTGGGTGATGAAAGTCAGAAAACACTCAACGGGTTTGTGGAGTTTCAGCAAAGGTTTCGCAATGAGCGGTAAGAGAGAGTATATAGAGAGAAGGCTTGTCCCTCAAAGGAGGAAGGCATCCAAGGCTTGCCTGTCATGTGATCTGAGTCTGGAACAGTGCTGAGGGACTTTGCTGTTGAGGTGAATTTGTGGAACGGCCTCCTGGTGAAGGTGCTGGAGATGAAAACTGCATTTGAATTCAAGAAAGCATGGAACAAGTAAACAGGATCTCTAAGGGAGTGAAAGGGAGAGTACATGGAATGGATGGACAAACTGGATAGGCCATATGGTCTTTATCTGCCTTCATTTTTCTATGTTTTTATGAGTGGCAAAGAGATCCACAAAGGGAGTGCCCCACTTTCGGAAGGTCTCTTAGGCAATGTCCTTGCTGAGGGAAAAATAGAGGAGGGGGAGGGGGAACTACATAGAAAGGAAGGAGTGGATAGGATGCAAGAAGGAGGGGGAGAGTAGACATGGAGGAGGAAGGGCCTAGCATTCAATGACTCAAGTATAGTTAAAGGATAGCTGGAATAACCATGACTTAATAACTCTCTTGAATCTGGGGTAGGACACCTGAAAGCAAATCTGGATAAGCAGTGAATTCCAGTGGAAAGGTCCAAGATAGCAAAACACAGAATTCCTGAAGATGTCCAATCTCAGTTGTGCTGGTGAAGAAAGAACAACCAGCCCTGCCTCGGACAAGCGAGAGAACGATCAAGTGTATAAGGTGATACAAAAGTGATAGCAAGAGGCTGGGTAAACCAAGTCCATTCAAATCTCAGATACCATTGTGATCTTCTCATTTTGAGGCTATAGAAAACTACATGTGCTACAGTTACCATATGGCCTAAAAACTGGAAGAAGGTTCTGGCTGCAACTGTCAGGGAGTATGGAAGCTTCTGGATATAATGCACCAGTTCTAGATGTATGTCTCTTCTGGCAGAATAGCTTTCACTTGAAGTGCATCCAGAATCGCTTCTATGAATGAAATCTTGCTTGTAGGCTTTTAAGTGTTGATATCTCCAAAGTTGATGTGAAAACCTAGGCCTTGAAGGAGATTAATTTTTTTGTCTCCGAGGAAAAGTGCAAGAGCTCCTGAGGAAGCTGCTAGAGACCAGTCATCGAGGTATGGAAGGACCTGACGTCTCGTCTTGTGTAGATGAGCTGTATAACCACATGACATTTGATGAAAATCCTGGGAGGGGGTCAAGGAAAGGCCAAAAGGGACGACTTTGTACTGCTAAAGGATCAGATATTTTCTGCAGTAGAGATGAATTGGAGCTTGAGTATAGGCATCCTTAATTAAGATCTAGCAAACACAGCCAATCTCCTTCCATCAAGTAGGGAGAAGTGCTCAAGCTCCTTAACCTGTTCATTTGCAAATAATAATTTAGTGTGAAGTCTAGCACAGGCATAATCCTCCTGGTTCAAGAAAATGGTGACAGGTGACATCATCAGGTAATATGTGTAATAAAAGCCCTAATTCCTTTCCTGATGTTACAACAACTATGGCATTTGCTTGAAGGAGAAATTCAAATTTATTCTGAAGAATAAATGAAGGGAGGGAGAGAAGCTGGATGGGTTGGGGTTGGAGAGGAGAGAGACACTACTGCCAACTCCAGACTTTGCGCCTTCTATCTCACTGCACCCTACGCCTGGAATAAACTTCCTGAGCCCCTACGTCTTGCCCCATCCTTGGCCACCTTTAAATCTAGACTAAAAGCCCACCTCTTTAACATTGCTTTTGACTCGTAACCACTCGCCTCCACCTACCCTCCTCTCCTCCTTCCTGTACACATTAATTGATCTGATTACTTTATTTTTGTCTATTAGATTGTAAGCTCTTTGAGCAGGGACTGTCTTTCTTCTATGTTTGTGCAGCGCTGCGTACGCCTTGTAGCTCTATAGAAATGTTAAATAGTAGTAGTAGTAGTAGTAAGATGATGAGCACAGGTTTGAGGAACTTGAGATCAGGGTAGGAGTCTTTCCAGTAGAATTGAAAAAAGCATCACTCCTTTTTGACAATGCAGAAAACCCAGATATTGTTTGTGATGAATGTCTACTCCTAGAGAAAGAATTGTACCTGATTTTCTACAGGTAGAACATAATGTATATTCTAAAAGGAAACTCTTTATGATAGCGAGGAGAGCCAGAAAGGAGAAGGCTGCTTCTGCTGCTCAAATGCAGCCTGCTTCAGTTGTTCTCTTTCTTGCAGATGAGACTTAACAAAAAGATTGGTACTTGGCTTGTAGTGGATGTCTGGAGAGGGGAACAAAATGTATCCTTCAATAGTAGAAAACTTCTGTGTTAAAGGATTTTGGATTTAGCTCATGCCTTTCAGTAGCAGTTCAAGGCATGTTACATTCAGGTACTGTACAAAGTGTTGTACTTTTTCGTCTACAGAAATCAAGGCTGAGGCAAACAGTAAGTTCGCTATCCTACAGGGCTTACTGAAGCTCTTTAAGATGTTTCCTTTACATGGGGGGCTCCACATGTTGGTAGAGTGGGAGGCTCTGGAAGAGATGCTAAAGGGCAGCCAATCCAGGGTATGGAGGCTCAACCACAAGGCCACAGACCACACAAGAATCTGCTGCACCAGTCCACACTGGAACCATGTGTGTGAGGCAGAGAATACAGACAAGTTCCAGGACTATACTACTCCTTAAACTGGTGTTGTCACCACTGGAATACAGTTTTCTCTACCTCTATCTGCTGGTTGGGGGGACAAGGGGGATGGCATAACCCATCAGTCTGGATGGTTCCAGCAGGATGAGAAAGCTTAAATGTTTATGCCTAGATCATACTTACTGTGCTCTACTCTTTTTCCAACTAAGGTATTTTTGAGCTCTTCAACTGTATTTCAGTTTTTTTTGAGCTGCCAACACAGAACACCACTTTTGGCAGCTACCTTTCTTTCTATGAAAAAGATTTCTTGACATTTCAAATTCTCTCAAGTCAGAACCTTGGATCATGATCCTTTTTGCTGAAGGACATCCTTTCCCTATATCTAATGAAAGATAAACATATTTTATCCAGTTTAACTGATTAAAGTAATTTCTCTTACAAAGGTCTACAAACCCTAAGGGCAAATCATTAAGGTAAGCATTATGATACAATATTTACCATATAGTACACTTAGGTACCCCAGGTTGGAGCCTATGTCTGGTGCAGTGTGTGTACATGCATACATATCCCATCAAGATGTGATGCATGTATCTGGCTCCTATGATGCAAAGGATGAGTAATCTCCAGCATTCACCTGGGAAACAGTAGTTTAGCCTGTGTAAGTCAGTGGATCCAGCAAATAGCTACAATGGCTGGATCACCTATATGCAGGCTAGAGGAGGGAGCAGTAGGAGGGCATACTGGAGTTAGACAGGGAGTGGAGGCATACAAAGGCTCCGTAAATACTTTGCTAGTTCAGGATGAATTCTTGATAAGCTTGACAACAGAGAAAAATTATGACATCAAAATAAGGATCAGCATTATACAGCTTCATGGACAATTGGTGGGCATTTTTATCAAATAGTTCACTTGCATTCCAACCTAAAATGACACGTTAAGTACTGGCAACAACTTCCTGAACCAAAAACGTAATGGGATATATCACTTAAAAGCTCATCCAAGGCCAATAAGTTTTCTGTTAGATACCTGCTAATGCCGATTTGGGCCAGTAGAACATGAAAGCAAAGTTAGATACCTATAAAAGATGTTCACCAGAGAGAGCAGGAACAATCAGACCCCAAAGTGGGTGACATAATTCAAAGGCACCAGGACTGAATAGCTCTACTAGAACTCAGAACTAGTAAAATAAAGTTCTCAGCATATGTGGCCCTTCCATTACTCAGAACCCTCAGTCTCTTAAGTTAATTTACAGAGAGGTGAGCAAGAGGGAGTGTCTGATTAATCTTGCAGTATATGGAGAACACCTGTTACAAAAGTGATTTTGCTTTTTCCTTTAACAAGCAAAATTAAATCAGCAACACAAGCAGCAGAACAGCATTAAAGCATAGGCAAACTAGGTATGTGCCTCAAGCCCAAAGGTTTGGGGGCAGGCCCTATCAGATGTGCTGAGGACACAGGAGCCTTGGATCGCCAACTGTCTGGATTTTTTATAGGATTTTATAAATTTGTACATTACTGGGCTCAAGTCAGAATTATGGCTAAAGTGTCTGGATACTTTTCATAGTTTAGCCCTCTGTAGGTCTCCAATTCTCCCTATTTCCAGTGCAGAGACTGTGATAGGATTCAGAGGCTTCTAGTTACAGGAAGAAGAGGCTGAGCTGCAAGGGTTGGAGTAGGTGAAGGCTGAGCCCTGTATTGTGGGGGGTGGGCAGGAATGATGCATTTAAGAAGAATGGGAGAAAGTGTGAAGGATCTGCTGCAGGCTGAGGAAAAGAACTGGCAGCAAACACAAGAACTTTGCATGATGGTGTGGAGGTGGGGACACTGCCTGAGGGAGTACATGCACTTGTGTATGTTTCTGTGTCATATAAATAGAGACTCCCATTGAAAATGTGGGCTGAGCTTCCCTTTGAAAGTCCATTGCTACAAATGTACCTGTACACATACTAAATAAAAGGACATTTTCGGCCCAGGAATTTATCCAGCTAGCTATTAAGTTTCTTGGGCAAATTCCTTTGAACACTGAATTTTTTTATTTTGCTGCTTCCATTTGTGAAACTTCTCTCACATGTAAAGCTTTCTAAATATATACCTCAGGCACACTGTCCCTTGGCACCTTTGGTTTGTAGCAGAGGCAATGGAGGGTGAAAATGACATGAGCAACTTCTTTGGTTCTTGGCTCACTGCTGCAGAGCTGCCAAGTTACCTAGCTCCAGGAAGGAGACTTTTTGGCCAGTGTGGTGACTGAACTTATAAACCAACTCAGTGTGTTATTTGTAGTCCCTGATACTATTAAGTTAAATAAGTGCTTCAAGTCCCATAATGTACCAGGACAGGGTTGCAGAAATCCAGACTAGATCAGAATTTCCTTCCTGCAACTGGGTAACTTGGCATCTCTCCAGTTCTAACCATTAAGCCTCTCCATTTGAGGCATGTGCTTGCAGGGTCCTCCTGCTCACTTACAAAGTATTGCTGCCACCACGCTTTCCCTGCTACTTCTGGAGAAATGAAATGTTGGGAGGGAGGAGGAAGGGAAAACCTTGGTAGGGAGGCCCACAAATATATGTTTGCCTGGGGCCCAATATATCTTTAATCCAGCCCTGTGTGGGATTCCCAAACTTAAGACTAGACCAGCATCTGAGAGAACTGTGCCATGAAGCAATCTGAGAGCTGAATAGTTTATACGGACAGAATTGCTTGACCAAAGGCACTGCTCTTAACTAAAGATTGGTCCAGGATGTAAGAGAAATAAAACTATGGCTTGAGGACCACATACCCCCCCCCCCCCCCTCCTTTGCAGAAGCTTGTTAGTGATGAAGACTTCAAAATGTAATCGTGGTAGCAGTGGCTCTGGTCTGATAAGGTTTAACACTGTTAAGAGACATACCAGCTTGATCATAGCAAAACTGAATACATTATATTAGCCAATTTGCAAAGATATGCTTTGCCATAGCAGTACTTAGATGGCTTAAGTCAAAGGAGACAAAAAGGTATTCAGACATTCTAATGGATTCTGTCTTTTCCAAGTAAAGTGAAGATACATACCTGTAGCAGGTATTCTCCAAGGACAGCAGGCTGATTGTTCTCACGATTGGGTCGTCATCCGCGACAGCCCAGGAGACTGGCAAAATTTTTCATAGCAAAAACAAAGAACTATCCAGAACGCTCTGTCACGCGGGCCGAACACACCGCGCATGCGCGAACGGCTTCCCGCCCACAACGCGAGTGTGCCCTCCTTAGTTTAATAAAACACAAAACAGAAAACTGGAACAACTCCAAAGGGGAGGAGCCTGCTGTCCTCGGAGAATACCTGCTACAGGTATGTATCTTCACGTTCTCCGAGGACAAGCAGGCTGCTTGTTCTCACGACTGGGGTAACCATAGCATCCAGGCTCACGCAAAACAAAGAACATTGGTCAATTGGGCCTTGCAACAAATTGGGCCTTGCAACGGTAGAGGACATAACAGAGATTGGCCTGAAACTAAACACAACTAAGTGAGAGTGCAGCCTGGAACAGAACAAAAATGGGCCTAGGAGGTTAGACTTGGATTCTAAACCCCGAACAGATTCTGCAGCACCGTATAGCAGTCCACTGCAGTGCCCCCTAGGGTGCCCGGTTGATGTCCTGGCATGTCAGGGGGACCAGTGCACTACGAATGCTGGCTCCTCCCACAACAAAATGGCTTGGATTTGGTCGTTTCTGAGATGGGCATCCTTGGTTTCCATTATCGCCGAAAATCAAAACAACCAAGTCTAAGGACGACCATCTCTAAGGTTGACCTAAATTTCAGGATTTGGGCGTCCAAGACCGTATTAACGAAACAAAAGATAGACGCCCATCTCATTTCAATAATATGGGTTTCTCCGCCCCTTCATGGGGCCATCCTACAAGGACGTCCCCAGGAAAACGTGGGTGTCCCTTTTGATTATGCCCCATGTGTACCATGAGCAAATTATTCTACAACTGAAGGCTTTGCATTGGTTGCTAACTTTGAAGCAAATAGGGATCAAAGTTCCTATTTTTGATGTTTTGTGCTGTGCATAAAGGGTACTATCAGTTATATTCAAGCATTGGCAATATCTCAGGTACACATAAGACCCTTGCAGTCCTCAGATAACAGGTTTGCTAATAACTGAAGAGCACTTTTCCAAAACTCACTCTTGTCCATCTTTATGTCAGTTTTTAATTTTGTTGATCAAGGCAAGATTCATTTACTGTAGCTTATTCCTGTGCCAAAATTCACTAAGCCCACTGTATTTTAATGACTTTGTGTTGAATATTCTGTGCAAAACCCACTCAGTCCAAAAGCCTCTACCTATTTTTCTCGAAACTGCTGTTGATGGACTAAAGGGCTCATTTTCAAAGCACTTTAGATTTACAAAGTTCCATAGGTTTCTAGACTTTGTAAGTCTAAGTGCTTTGAAAATATGGCTCTGAGTGAGTTTTGGAAAAGTGCTCCTAAATTCCTTCTATCAGGCATATTTAACTATTACAAGAGATCATGCATGGTCCACTGCCTGTCTCATTTATGAAATTGGCTACCTTTATCTCTTCATATGGAAAATGATTTTCTTTCATTTAACAGGGAAGTTAAGGCTTCCTTTTTTATATTTCAACTTTTTTATTATGAAAAATCAAAGCAATACAATATAAACTTCAAGCATAGTGTGTATACAATGTTTCTCTTCTATTGCTCTGTTTAAATACAGCACTTACAATTGACGGCCTTAAAATAATATGATCCCCTTTCCCTGCTCCCCCTCCCACCCTCTTACCCCTCCCCCTTCCCTCCTCATCACCTATCTCCCTTTCCCCCCCAATTATCCCATGTTGTTCACCATACACTGTAGTTATTATCCATTATTCTATAATAAGGTATTAACAATGAGACTTTGTCCTTTCTGAGTCATTTTATCTAAGTAGCATCCCCATATTTTAAGAAATCGGATTTTCCTTTTGCAGTGCCCTTTAGCCTCTTTCGCCTCCCATACCAGTAACTGAAGTACCCGGTTGCGCCAATGCCAAAAAGTCGGTGGATTGGCCGTAGTCCAATGTTGCATAATACATTTCTTCACTACAAGACATAGTTTTCGATATAATATTGTTTTGTCAGCGTTCAGACTCAATTGTGGCTCTTTCAGATCTAGTACTAACTGCAGTGGATTCATTTCTACTCCACTGCACAGTATACAAGATAGGTAGTTAGCTATTTGTCTCCAGTAGCGCTGTATTAATACACATCAAGGCTTCCTTTTTTAAGATTGTTTTTCCTGATTGCTTGATGTTGTACTACTAATTTATTTTATATATATTTTTGTGAGCCACTTTGGTCAAATGCATTTTTTGGATCAGTGGGTTACAAATATTGTAGATAAATTACAGCCTCAGAATGGGAGAGGAGAAATATAGTGGAAAGAAATAGTCCACTAAACATAAGAGTTAAACTGGATCCTGAGCAGACTGATTACCATGGCATAAAGAGGAGCATAGAGTGGATTATGTCATCTAGAGCAGAGTTTGGGATGGATCTTTGTAACTGGCTCCTGGATTATCTTTGCAGTAGCCTTTTACAAAGCCATTGAACATGCTTTGCAGAAAGGAAATGAAACAGAATAGGGGGGATTCATCCACCACAGTATCCAAGAGATTAATGGCTTTTTACACAGACTGGACCAACAGGACCCCATTGCACAAAGCCATGTCACCAAGTTGGTAGCAAAAGCAGAGAATTTGTGCAGGCAACAGAGAGGATCTGCATCTGTTCTGCATCAGAGGAATCTCTGTAATGAGATATCAATGATGCAGATGTACAGAACGTATCAAAACATATAGAATCTTACACTGAAGCTAGCACAGTAACTTGGTCCATGCCAGTATGATGAAAGTGGGACTTCTCTGGTGCACAAAAAAATAAATAAATAAAAATCACACAGGAGGCAGCAAGTTTCTTTCACTTCAGAGCAATGCCTTGACTGAGAATGGTAGCTGGAGACATCCTTGGAACTATGTGCTTTAGATTGTTGCTCCTACTCAAATCAATATGCCAGTGCTGAGGAACCACGTGCTTTCAAGTTGAGAAGCCTCAGACAACATCTGCAGCTTCTTGTGACTCTGGGCAAGTCACTTAATCCGCCACTACCCAGGTACAAAATAAGTACCTATATATAATATGTAAACCACTTTGACTGTAACATCCCATCCCCATTTACACCTACTCTGAAGAAATTTTGCAATCCCTTTTCTCCACATGACTTTTTCGGCCACGGGAAACCTGCAAAGAACAGGATCTAATGAAATGTGCAGAGTGTCAGTTTCTGTGCCCAAAACTTCCTCTTTATTTTCAGGAAGCATTTGTCAGATTCATAATGTTTGTGAAGCTGCAAGAGACACTGTTTCCCGGGGAACATTCTTCCATAATCACAGCAGTTGCCATCTATCTGGGTCCTACTCACCAACAAGGCAACTCTCATGGTGTCAGTCAGCATACTCCTCTTACAGGAGGGACAGGCACAGAATCCAGATTTAGCCTGTACCATGGGCTCATATTCAGAAAGAAAAACTAAAGCTTAACAAGAAACTATATATTTGACCCACTGAGAGAAAAGGTACCAAAAGTGGGATATTTATACCACAAGATAAGAGGGATATCAACTGCATAATCCTGCAAAATTTCACCCTCAGGTATGGACTAATTACATTTTAAAAAATGAAAAAAACATCAATAAAAAAGTAATTACCCCAGAAATCACATACCCTATAGGTACCTTTTAGACACTTACAGTTTTTAGGCTGTAGAACAAAAACAAACATCAAAGTTGTGAAATACTTTGCATAGTCCCTTTCTACTGGCCCTACAGTACACAAAACTTTCAAAAATAAAGTTGCCCAAATTTACCCCTCCAGATCTTTATAGCCTTTACCTCTGTTATTTGTAACCCCACGTTTGGTACCTATTCACTCAGTGGGTCACATACACTTTTTTTTTTTTTTTAAGAGGACTAATAAAAAAAGAAAAATTAGAAGAAAATGATGAAGACTGTGTCAATAACATGAAGAAAATGTCTTCAAAATGCATATAAAGAAAAGTTGTTTTCACATCTATTTGGCAGAGCAGAAAAACAGAACTGAGACGATTGAGGGACTATTGCATATAGGAAGGGCCAGACATGCTCAGAACTTTAGATTAGTTCTGATCTCTGTGACAGCTGTTCTGTTCTGGCGTCACTGAAAGATGTCACCCACTTCTATGGCTCATTCAATCCAGCTTGTAGATGGAGAATATAAGACACATCTCTAATCTGGGAATAATGCTTCTAGTCATATGTTACAAAGGAAAGGCATCCAGCTAAAAATTTGGCATTAAATGCACACTCCTCAGTTGCTAGTAACACTTATTTCAGCAAGATCAGTCTGACATCAGCTTATTCCCTATTCTGCTATATAGCAGAGGTGGGCAACCACGGTCTTTGAGGGCCACACCCCTAGTCAGGTTTTCATTTCCACAATAAATATGCATGTGATTGATTTTCATGTACTGCTTCCATTATGTGCAAATAGATCTCCATGCATATTCATTGTGGAAACCTTGAAAACCCAACCGGATTGTGGTCCTCGAGGACTGTGGTTGCCCACCCCTATACTATAGGGAGCAGATAAATCAACATTATGGCAGCTGTTAGTTGTTTAAAAATCAAAATGTTTTAGTGAGACATTCTAGTTTAGGATAAAACATGCTCAATGAAACATGAATACCACAATAAAATCTGGTTCACTACTTTGTAAAATGCCAATTTCCACCACTGTCAAGCAAATTTGAGAAGAATATGAGGTGTACTAGAGAACAGCCGAAGCAACAGGCTATATAATGTATATGACATGATGTCTATTCTCCAGAATATGTTATGATCTTAACAAATAAAACACACAAATACAAAAAATATTATGCAAAACACTATCAACACCACTATGTTAAAGTAGGTGGAGAAGTAGCCTAATGGTTAGAGCAATGAGCTGGGAACAGGAAGATCCAGGTTCAAATCCCATGGCAGCTCCTTGTGATCTTGGGCAAGTCACTTAATCTCCATTCCTCAGGAGAAGGCAATGGCAAACCACTCCTGTGTCATGCAAAAACCTATGAGGGGATGGGGTGGGGTCCCTCATTATGTGGTCATCAGGCATCGGTGCAACTCGAGAGCACATCTAGAACTGGATGTTGACGTCGAGTTCAAGATGATGTGGTTTGCAAAATCTTAAACAATTGTTTTTTAAATAAGAATCAAAAGAATATGAAGAAACCCATAAAACAGATCTGCCAGTACATTTGTAACACTGGTTAAGAGGCTCACAAATTTTTGACATCCTTGGCAAATATCAAACAAGGAAGCCAAAAAAAATTAATTTTATTAGCTTTTTTTAGTTAATGTGGATTAATAAAATGTCTTTTCGGCTTCCTTTCTTGGTGTTTTCTGGATTCTTCTGCAAAGGATTTCCTCTTTCTGCAACTGGTTGACATTCTCTGCTACTGTTATTTTAAATAAAAACGACGACAACTGACCTACCTTGCTTGGTGCTGCCTGTGTACTTGTCTTTCCCTCTGGTAGTTTCCGTGGAGAATATACAATGTCAGATATATCATGTGGTACCTATGCAAGAAAGCACAGACCTGAAACTTACTGCAACAACATCTGAGTAATATTAAAAATAATCAAATCAACTGTGGTATCTTAACAAAATACAATTGCAGGATTTGAAAATAACTATATAGGTGATGGCAGGTAAGGATCACTTAGCTTATTCTCTCTGCTAGGTTGTTTCTGTCTCTCTGGTTCTCTACCATTTTGGGTGGTACATATAGGAACTGACATTCAATGTAAATTTAAACCTCCAGAAACGGCTCCTGGACGATTAAAAATTGCTTGTCCAGGGCTAAGCAGGCATATTCAATGACACTTAAACCACTGAAAACGTCCGGTTAGAGCCCAAGTCAAAACCAGTTACTCTCTGGGCGTTCTGGGTCAGAGAAGGTACTTAGCCAGTTAAGTGCCAATATTCATCGTTAACCAGCTAGGATAAACACAAAAATAGGACCGTGTAAAACACAGTCCTATTTTTGTGTGGTTCATCATAGTCAGTTAAGTGCTGAATGGAGAAATTAGGTCTTACTTGATAATTTTTTTTCCATTAGTCCTTCCCTCTATTCCAGGACTTGTGGGAATAGTTATGTCCATCAACCAGCAGGTGAAGAAAGAGAACAAAGAACTAACTAACTGTGATATATCTATAGTGAGGCAGGCCAGCTCTTCAGTATTTATGTAGACAAGTAGTAAAGAAATTTTCAGAAAAAGACACAACCTTAAACCAACCTGTAAATCTAACAATTTCTGCCACTCTTATTCCTCTGGAAAACTTGTAGAGAGGGTGCACCAGGTATGAGAACCCCAGTAAAAAAGTGAGCACACTGCTGTCCACTCAGAAACCACGGGTGGGCTCCTAGAATAGTGGGAAGAACTAGTGGAATGAAAATTATCATCAGGAAAGACCGAATATCTCCTTCCATTATGTAGCTTTCCACTATTCCAGGACTTGTGGGATGTTCAAAAGCAATCCTTAGAGAGGGTGGGCTCCTGGCACTGCTGCCTGAAAAACTGAAGTTCCAAAAATGACTTCCGAGCAAGCCACAACATCCAACCTATAATGCTTGGCAAATTTATGAAGAGATGACCAAGTCACTGCTTTAAAAACATCCACTAGAGATGAAAGGCCTCAGCCCAGGAGGCAGCTTTGCGTCTCATAGAATGAACACACAAAGACAGAAGGGGGTTACTTCCCCAGCAAATAGGCCAAGGCAATAGTCTCTTTCAGCCATCTAACAATTGTAAACTTGGACACAATCAGGCCAAATTTCCATTTGCCTAAATGTACAAAAAGCCTGTCTGATCTTCAAAATTTGTTTGTGACCTCCAGATACCTGAGGAGAACCCTATGCACATCTAGGAGCTTCAGGGAGAAATAGTGAGACTCTCCACGCTCCCTGTGAAAGGATAAAGTTCCATCGATTAATTAATACGAAATGCTGACAACCACCTTAGGAAGAAGGAAAGAACTGTTGTGAAGAATATTGCTGTTTCAGTAAAACAGAGGAAGGGATCCTGGCAAGAAAAGGCCCGGAGCTTAGAAACACGACGTGCTGATATAAAAATGACTAAAAATGCTGCTTTCAGCGTAAGATCCTTCAGCTTTCCTGAGAGCCTCGAACGGAGACTTCTGAAGATCTCAATCTGGGCAAGGCAGCTGGAAGGGAAGCAGCTAGTGGCCCGCCTAGTGTAGTGTGCTGGTAAATATTTAACAACAGGCTCTCTCCCCGGTCCACCTCTGCGCCCCCCTCAAAATTGCAGAGCTGGCTATAGCCGGGGAGAGAACCTGGGGTGGGGGGCAATGCACTACTCTCTCCAGGAAAAAATAAATTAAATGATCCCAGGTTCCAATCTAATTCATGTTTAATGTGGGATAAAATGCCATAAATAAGTAAATAAATATAAACTTTTAACATTGAGCACCTGATTCTCAAAGTGGACATATTCCAAATGACAGTAAAATTATTTTTTTTCTACCTTTGTTGTCTGGTGACTGTTGTTCTGATCATGCTGGCCCAGTATCTGATTCTGCTGCTATCTGTCCTCTTAACTTCATTTCCAGGGCTTCCTGTCCATTTATTTATTTATTTATTTATTGCATTTGTATCCCACATTTTCCCACCTCTTTGCAGGCTCAATGTGGCTTACAATACATCATGAATGGTGACAACATGAGAAAATACATTTAGTGTTACAGAAGGATCGTGGGAACATGATAATAAAACATAATATTAGTTTAACAAGTAAAAGTTGTAAGACATTTCTGGATATATGTATAGGAGTGCTCATTTATTGATCTTTGTGGTATGCTTTGTTGAATAGATGGGTCTTCAGTAGTTTGCGGAAGTTAGTTCATAGGTTGTTTTTAAGTTGCGTGGTATCGCGTTCCAGAATTGTGTACTCAGGTAGGAAAAGGTTGACGCATGCGTTATTTTGTATTTTAGGCCTTTACAGTTGGAGAAGTGAAGATTAAGGAATGTGCGGGATGATTTTTTAGCATTTCTGGGTGGTAAGTCTATCATGTCTGACATGTAGGCTGGTGCATCTCCATGAATGATTTTGTGAACTAGGGTGCATATTTTGAACATGATGTGTTCTTTAAGTGGGAGCCAGTGTAGTTTTTCTCGTAATGGTTTAGCACTTTCATATTTTGTTTTGTTTACTTTCTTCTTCATTTCTTGCCATACATCCGTAAGTAAAAGCTGAGTCCTCCGCAGACTTGACTGTCCAGTGGATCCCGCTTCTGCCTATTTTCTCCATCCATGTGCAGTTATTCTCCTCTCTTCCTTTTCCCTAATCTCCTTCCTCTCTCTTCCCTCCCCTCCATCCATGTCCAGCATTTCTTCTCTCTCCCTTCCCTCTCCTGCATCCATGTTGTAACCAGGTACCTCTCTGGTGCAGCCAAGGATAGAACAATCTCCTCTAGCCACAGGCTCCCGGTACAATGAAGAAATAGATGTCCACCAGTAACTTCAATCTTAAGGACTTTTATTCCATGCAGGTTTCTAGTACACAGTTCCAACAGCAGCATAGCACATACCAGGATTCAATACCGGCTTTCAGGCTCCAGTCTGGGCTCTTTATCCAGTGCACAACAAACAGTAATTCAATTCCCAAGACAAACAGTTCTTTCAGTTCATCATCACAGTTCAGTCAACAAGCAGCAGTTTCTACCTGCTATCCTCTTTACCTTCAGGAGAGTTCAATATTTTAGGGACTCCTTCTACCCAAGGGTTTTCCCCTGCATCAGCTTCACAGTGAATTCAATACTTTTGGGACTTCCTCTCACCCAAGGAATTTCAGCCTGCTTCAGTACTTTAGGGACCTCCCTGCCCCAGGATTTTCAGCCTGCAACTGCTTCTCTCTCCTGAACTGAACTCCACTCCTGGGACTCCTTCCCACCTGCCTAATCAATCCCTGGCTTCAGCTACTACCACCAATCATTCTCCTTCCATTAGCTTCCTCACACCCAAACCAGCTGAGTTAAGCATTAGACTAAGCATTAGACTAATGAGACCAATGATGAGCTCCTGCACACAGGGTTTCCTAACTCTTGTTCCGCCTAGTGGCAGCCCCTCTACACAACCTGCCAGCTTACACCCATGTCTTCCCTGATTGCAGCTAGGAGTCCAGTCCGGGTTCTTCATCTCACCCTCTGGCTCCTTGCCTGCAATGCCTTCTGGGACTTGTATTTCAGACAAACTGCCTTAACCAACTATCCTGGAGGTGACTTTATCACAATGTCCAGCATTTCTTCTCTCTTCCCTCCCATCCATCCATGTGCATCTCCTTCCTCTGTCTTCCCTCTCCTGAATCCATGTCCAGAATTTCTTCTTTCTCCCCTCCATCCATATATCTCCTTCCTGTCTTGCCTTCCCTCCATCCATGTCCAACAATTCTCCTCTCCCTGCCCTCCCCTCTATCCATCCATGTCCAGCAACTCTCCTCTCCCCTCCCCTCCATCCACCCATGTCCAGCAACTCTCCTCTCACCTCCATCCACCCATGTCCAGCAACTCTCCTCTCCCCTGCCCTCCCCTCCATCCATGTCCAGCAACTCTCCTCTCCCCTCCATCCACCTATGTCCAGCAACTCTCCTCTCCCCTCCATCCACCCATGTCCAGCAACTCTCCTCTCCCCTGCCCTCCATCCATCCCCAGCAATTCTCTTCTCTCCCCTGCCCCCTCTATCCATTCATACCCAGCAATTCTCTTCTCTCTCCTGCCCCCACCGTCCATCCATACCCAGCATTTCTCTTCTCTCCCCTGCCCCCTCCATCCATCCATACCCAGCAATTCTCTTCTCTCCCCTGCCCCCTCCCGTCTATCCATACCCAGCGATTCTCCTCTCTCCCCTGCCCTCCCGCTCCCATCCATGTCCAGCGATTCTCCTTCACCCCCATCCTCCCCTCCCATTCATATCCACCTGCCCACCCTCTTCTCCCCCCAACATCCTCATTTTTCTTCCTGCCACTGTGCCACCCTATGGGGTTTAAATCACTTTTATTACCTCCGTTGAAGCCGCCGCGTCATTGAAAGCCCTGCCCATCTCTAGCTTTCCTTTCGTGAGTTCGTTCCCTCAGAGTCCCGCCCTTGCGGAAAGAGGAAATGACGTCAGAAGGCGGGACTCTGAGGGAACAAACTCACAAAGGGAAGGCTAGAGACGGGCAGGGCTTTCAATGACGCGGCCGCTTCAATGGAGGTAATAAAAAAGATTTAACCCCCCCCCCCCCCCCAAGGACGGTACGGGGCGGGCGCAGGCAAACGTGGGTTATGGGAGATGAGGTAAGCATGGCTTGTGGCGCCCTCCTGCCATGCTTACCTTGTTTACTGGAGCTGGCTCGCTGTGCAGAACAACCGGCTCGCAAGATCTTTAAAAATTTAACAACCAGCCCTTGTGAGCCAGTGCGAGCCAGCTCCAGCACACCACTGGGCCCGCCCCTCTGAAGAACCGGGTGCACTGCCAAGGACAACTTCTGAAACAAGCAAAGGCCACCACCTGCACCTTCAGAGAACCCAATAATAAGCCTTTCTGCAAGCTCGCCTGGAGAAATGCCAAAATGTGATCAATCAAATAAGAGAACAGGGAAATTCCACACTCTGCACACCAACCCTCAAATGTCCTCCATACCCTGACATACATTGTGGAAGAAAAGTATTTCCTAGTCTGTAGCAGGATAGCAATGACTGAGTTAGAGCACCCTTTCCATCCCAACCAAGTGTGAAAGATTACAGGAGGACCTCGCGAGACTGGGCGATTGGGTGTCCAAGCGGCAGATAAAGTTCAATGTTGACAAGTGCAAAGTGATGCATGTGGGTAAGAGGAACCCGAATTACAGCTATGTCATGCAAGGTTCTGCGTTAGGAGTCACAGACCTAGAAAGGGATCTGGGAGTCACCGTTGATAAGACGTTGAAAACTTCTGCTCAGTGTGCTGCGGTGGCCAAAAAAGCACACAGAATGTTGAGTATAATTAGGAAAGGGATGGAAAACAAACACGAGGATGTTATAATGCCGTTGTATCGCTCCATGGTGCGACCGCACCTCGAATATTGTGTCCAAGTCTGGTCGCTGCATCTCAAAAAAGATATAAAGGAATTGGAGAATACACGAGTAGTCGGGTAGAGAAGAGGGATAGAGTGGGGGGGGCAAGGGGAGAATTGGGGGTAAGGGGAGGGAGAGGGAGGGAGGGATTAGGAAGGGGGGAGAGGGGATGGATAACAGAAATTTGACAGTGAGTATGATGGAAATTGGGGAACCCACAATTACCAATATCATCTAAAGTGATGAGGTGCTGATGTACCGGACCGGGTGAACACAAATGTAAATGTTAGTGGAATGTTTGACTCTCAGAGAGGGAGCCACAAGAGTACGGGCTCCTTCACGGAACAGAGACCGCCCGATGAGTCAGTAAAAGCGGTACATAAGAGTGGGCTAGGACCAAAATGGGCCAGTAGAAAGGTTTGATGGTTTGGAATTCCTGAGTCCAGATCCAGAATACTAAGGTGTTTAACTCACACTGGGAATGTAAGAGGGAGGGGGAAGAAAATTTGAAAACCCTGTTGATGGCACTTGATATTCCATTTGTACCACTGTTTGGTGTAACCGTGCAACATTGTGTTTGGAGTTATTTGGTTGTGTAAATAAGGATGATCCATCAATAAAAATGTTCAAACATAAAGGAATTGGAGAAGGTGCAGAGAAGGGCGACGAAAATGATAAAAGGGATGGAACGACTTCCCATAAGGAAAGGCTAAGAAGGTTAGGGCTCTTCAGCTTGGAGAAAAGGCAGCTGAGGGGTGATATGATAGAAGTCTACAAAATAAAGAGCGGAGTAGAGCGGACAGATGTGAAGCGTTTGTTTACACTTTCAAACAATAATAGAACCAGGGGACACAAGATGAAGCTAGAATATGGTAGATTTAAAACAAGAGAAAGTTTTTCTTTACTCAGCGTGTACTTGGACTCTGGAACTCGTTGCCGGAGAATGTGGTGGCAGCAGCTGGCCTTACGGAGTTTAAGGTGGGTTTGGACAGATTCCTGAAGAAAACGTCCATTGAACATTAATTTATTTTTTATTTTTTGGGGTTTGCCAGGTTCTTGAAGCCTGGATTGGCTGCTGTCAGAGACAGGATGCTGGGCTTGATGGACCCTTGGTCTTTTCCCAGTATGGCGGTGCTTATATGCTTATGAGATCTTTCAATGGTCAAGTCTTAAGACCTAAGGGGGGAGGATCCTCCATGAATACTGTACCCTGCCTCAGCAGACCTCAATCCTGAGAAAGACCGAGTGGTTCTCTGTCCTGTAGCCGAATCAGGTCCATGAACCATGGCCTTCATGGCCAATCTGGGGCCACTAGAAATACCCAGCCCCAATGCACAGCGATTCTCTTCAGTACCCGGCCTATCATCAGCCAAGGAGGAAAGACATAGTAGATCGGCATCTGGTCACACCTGAAGCAGAGTACTGAGGCCAAGCGAGTATTTCCCCTCTGATAGCTGAAGAACCTGAGCACTTTGGCATTCAGCTTTGTTGCCCATCAAGTCCAGATGTGGTGAATTCCAGCGATCCAAAATTTATCCAGATTGTAAGCTCTTTGAGCAGGGACTGTCTTTTTTTGTGTATGGTGTACAGCACTGCGTATGCCTTGTAGCGCTATAGAAATGATAAATAGTAGTAGTAGTAGATGAAATGCACTGCTAGACAATTCTCACGCCCCCAAATCTAAGGAGTTCCTGTTGAGAAAATTCACTTCCACATTCAAGGATCCCACAATGTGCACCACCAACAAGTTGAATAGATTCTTCTCCACCCAGCACAAGAGCAAGCTGGCCTCCATTGCCAGCTGCAGGACCTCCTTGTTGTTGACATATGCCACTACTGTCACATTGTCAGAAAGGAAGTGAAGGTGAACAAGGCTTTCCAAATTGCCCTGAGCTCCAATCAATTCATTGGCCACTGAGCCGCCTCTTCCATCCAGGTCCCTTGCTTGATATGAAATTGGTAACAGGCCAAACAGCCCGACAAATTGGCATCCATGGTCAGCACTTCACAGTGTGCTATTGGAAACAGAACCCCGATGGTCAAATTCTTTAGTGATAACCACCACTGCATGCTCTGCCTGGCAGCACATGTCTAAGGAAGTTGAAGGCTGTTATTCTAGGTGACTGGAGACCAGTGGCTGAGAAGCGATTGCTGCAGCAGGCGCATATGCACACAAGCCCAGGGCTCACCTCCATCGTTGATGTCATAGGCCCAGTACCTGGACACAGTCCCAGATAGGAGGCTTGCTCTGCAGAAGGCAAATTTGACAAATGCATTTCAAATTACTGCATTCCATGAGGAAGACTCTTTCCTCGTGTTGAGCAGAACACCCCGATACTCTAGTGACTGTGTAGGAAGGAGCCTACTCTTCTTGAAGTTGATCCCCCAACCCAACTGAAGGAGGAGATGAACAACCATTTAAGTTGCTGCCATGCTGTCCCGATAAGGATGCTTGAATGAGTCAGTGATCTAGCTAAGGATGAACACGGATTCCTTGGCATCAGAGGAAAGCTGCCACCATCACCATGCCTTTGGAAAATACTCCTGGAGCTGTGGCCAGCCTAAAGGGCATCACTCTGAACTGGATGACTATGCTCAGCAAAGTGCAGGCACTGTTGATATGGAGGACAAATAGGGATATGTAATTATGTCTGTTTGAAGTTGAGAGCGGTGGGAAATTCCTTCACTTGCATCAAGGAAATGGCTGATCTCAATGTCTCTATGCAAAAATGAAAGACTTGGAGGTAACATTTCAGGCTTTTGAGGGCCAAAACTACACGATAGGTGCCCTCTTTTTTTGGTGTAATGAAGTAGATGGAGTATCTTCCCTGTACTAGATTGGACTGTGGAAATGGCACAATGACCTTGAGCAGCAGCAAAAAAATCTATGGTGGTTTGAACCTCGGTGACTTTGGCACCCCCCCCCCTCCCCCAATAGGGAGATTGTAAGAAGAGAGGAGCAACCGGGCGGGATAATTCCAATTTGTAACCATCACATAGAATATCCAAGAGTCACTGGTCTGTCGTGATTTTGGCCCACTCTAACCAAAACTCCCGAAGACATTCCCCAACAGTAAGAAAGGAAGAGTGGGACAGCCTCGCATCATTGTGAAGCCTGGGAGATGTTGGACATTGAAGCTGACTTGTGCTCCACAAGAAAGGAAGACTGCCGTGAGTGAAAAAAGGACTTCTGTATATAGTGCCGACAGCCAGGTCTGTACCTCCTGTTGTCCAGGAATCTATTATGGGAGACCCTCGAAAAGCGAGTAGAGGTTTTAGGCCTATCCTCTGGCAACCGTTGAGGCTTAGTTTCACCCAGTTCCTTCACAAGATTGCTAAGATCCTCTCTAAAGAGATATTTGCCCCAAAAAGGCAGCTTCACTAGGTGGGACTTAAGAGGCCATATTAGCCACCCAATTTCTCAACCAGAGTTGCCTCTGTGCCGTGACTGTCAAAGACATGCTCCAGGCCATCACAAAGGGCATGTCATAGACAGCATCCGCCAAGTAGGCCAAGCCAGCCTCTAACTAAACAGAATGGAGCTCTGCTTGTGGCCCAGACTTCTGATGCCACTTCAGGCATGCTCTCACCATAAACAAGTTGCAGGAACACTGCTTACCTGCCGCTGCAGGAGCCACCATGCACACAGACCTCCGTTGCACTGCATCCGAGGTGCTGTAATACATTTATTTATTTATTTATTTATTGCATTTGTATCCCACATTTTCCCACCTTTTTGCGGGTTCAGTGTGGCTTACAATATGATATAAGTGAAGGAAATACAATTTGTTACAACTTGGTTATGGATTACATTGTGTAGAGTTAAGCGAGACAATCGAAGTAACGTTAAGGAGTATAACAATGGAACACAGACATTGAAACCTTGGAAGGGGACAATGGGAGGTTTAAAGGGCAATATTAAGGCATGAAGACATATGGTATACATATTTCTCTGATTGGAGGTATGAATGATGTGAGATTACGGGGATGAGATTGCAGAGTTGGATGTATGATGCACTAGTGAACAGTGAGTATGGACTTTATGTGTTTTGGCTCTTTCCGTATATTTTTTCAAAAAGATGGGTCTTCAATAATTTGCGGAAGGAAGCTTGTTCGTGGATCGTTCTTAAGTTGCGCGGCAGTGTATTCCAAAACTGCGTGCTTCTGTGAGAGAAGGTCGACGCGTGTAGAGTCTTATATTTCAGGCCCTTGCAGTTAGGGAAGTGAAGGTCGAGGAAAGTTCGAGATGATCTTTTGGCGTTCCTGGGTGGTAAATCTATTAGCTCAGACATGTAGGCTGGGGCTTCGCCGTGAATGATTTTGTGAACTAATGTGCATACTTTGAAAGTGATGCGTTCCTTGAGTGGTAGCCAGTGTAGTTTCTCTCTTAATGGCTGTGCACTTTCATATTTTGGTTTTCCGAAGATGAGTCTGGCTGCTGTATTTTGGGCTGTTTGAAGTTTCCTCAGTATTTGCTCTTTACAACCTGCGTATAGTGAGTTGCAGTAATCCAGATGGCTGAGTACGAGGGATTGCACTAGGCTGCGAAAGACGGATCTTGGGAAGAATGGTCTTATCCTTTTCAATTTCCACATGCAGTAGAACATCTTTTTAGTTATGTTGTTTGCGTGAGTTTCGAGTGTTAGGTGGCGGTCGATAGTGACTCCAAGGATTTTTAGCGTTTCTGAGATTGGAAGGTTTAGGTTTGGTGTGTTTATAGCGGTAAATTCCTTTGTGTTGTATTGGGAGATGAGTATCAGGCATTGAGTTTTTTCTGCATTTAATTTCAGACGAAATGCATCTGCCCATGTGTTCATGATGTGTAGGCTTTGATTGATTTCATTGAAGATTTCTTTGATGTCTTGTTTGAAAGGGATGTATATTGTAACATCATCAGCGTATATATATGGGTTGAGGTTGTGGTTTGATAGGAGTTTAGCCAGGGGGATCATCATTAGGTTAAAAATGGTTGGTGAGAGGGGTGATCCTTGTGGTACTCCGCATTCAGGTGTCCATGCCTTAGACGTGGTTGAATGTGATGTGACTTGATACGAACGTAGGGTTAGGAATCCCTTGAACCAGTTCAGGACATTTCCTCCAATGCCAAAGTATTCAAGTATGTGTAGCAGGATTCCATGGTCAACCATATCGAAGGCACTTGACATGTCAAATTGTAGAAGGAGTATATTGTTGCCAGTCGCAATTACCGGCAAAAGTCTTCCCCCTTGAAGAAAACTCCAAATATAGCCCTTAAATGGCTCTGAGTAAAAGACACTTGGACTTACCACTGACGGCTCTCCCCCAGCGCACAGTTTCCACAAGCCTTACCATGTGAGTGGTAAGACCCAGTTCCCACTGCCCCAGACACACTCCACATCAGTAGCAAACTAAAGCTGCAACGTAGCTTTTTCTTTCTGGATGCACTCTCAGGAGAGGCGAGGCAGGAAGGAGGAGGAGGAGGTGGCAGAGGCTCTGCGAGTTAGAGACACTGAACTGAAGACCTCCAGATATGTCTCTGTGGAAGCTAGGCACCTGCCAAACTCAACAGAGAACCAGCTGACCAACTGGACCAGAAACAAACACCCAGAACCAGAGGCTGAATAACATGTCCATCCACCTGCTGGAAGTAGAAAATACTGATGAGCTGGCCTGTTCATTACAGATATATCACAGCTCAGCGTTCTCTTTCTCCACCTGCTAGTTGATAGACACAATTATTTCAACAAGTCCTGGAATAATGGGAAGCTATGTAATAGAAATCTCACTTACCAGCTATGTTTTATCCACCTGTGTATGCCCGGCCCGGCATTGAATATCTGGGAATAAAGCCGGCGAAGCTCAGTAAAATGCTAGCCGCCACCAGCTGAATATCTACCCCATATGGCCTAATATTCAAAAAAAGCTGAGCCCCTAATTTTGTCCCCTATTTGCAGCCTAATTTATAAGCATAAGTTTTCAGCTGAAAATTCATCATAATTTAGGTGCTTGAAAGTTATGCTAATAAACGTAGGCCTGCCATTCATTTGCCTAGATTTAAGAGCCTAATTTATGAGCCAAGTGCTGAAAATCAATAATTGCACCTTCTCCCCGGCACCTTACAAATTAAAATTTCCTGTGTAAGAAATCAAAGGTGTTATTTTATTAATCGTCAAGGCTAGCATTATTCTTAATGAAGTGATGAACCTTAATGCTCCCTCTGAATCTAGTATCTATCTAATCTAATGCTGTACAGTGCTGTTAATATGACCTTCTATCTCATGCTGTTTAGGAACAGTGCTAAGAATATATTTATGAATTCCTTAATATGGCCTCTATTTTAGCAGAATTTTATACTCAAGACATGATTAGATTATATTCTAAACCCCACTAAAGAGAAAGATAATGTCAGTGAATTAACAAACAAAAAGGACCATTTTGATCATTTATTCAACAATTATCACTGTATGAAAAAAGTAAGTAGTTAACTTAGGGACCCTTTTACTAAGGTGCAGCAAAAGTGGCCTTGGCACACTCTTGCATGTGTTTTTCCCATGTGAGGAGGAGGCCATTTTTGCCACAGTCATAAAATGGCCGATTTTCCATTTTTTGTATTAATAGCCATTAGCTAATGTTGCCATTAGTGCACAAGAGAGAAGCAAGTGGAAACACAGTTTCAAGAGATCAAACCAGGATCCAACGATTTATATTCTACCGAAGATACATAAATCTATGACTGATCCACCAGGTAGACCTATCATTTCAGCAAACAGTTCTGTTTTGGAACCCCTTTCGATATTCACAGATTACTTTCTTAGACCATATATTCCTAAAATCAAATCATATGTACGTGACTCATCCCATTTCATTAATATGTTGGAAGAATACAATGGTGATGTAGAAAATCTATTATTAGTTACATTAGATGTTGAATCATTGTACACTAACATACCACAGTTGGAAGCACTAATTGTCATTGAAGAAACCCTACGTGATAGGCAGACTGACATACGGATTCCTAATAGGCTCATTTTAGCCCTAGCTACTCTGGCCCTGACAAAAAATTATTTTTACTTTAATGGCAATTTTTATTTACAAATTAAGGGCACAGCTATGGGGGCATCTATGGCCCCCGATATAGCCAATCTTTATATGGCCAAATTTGAAGATTTATATCTATTAGATCATCCATACAAACAGCATGTTAAAATGTATAAGAGATATATAGATGATATCTTTATACTGTGGAAAGGTGATAGTGCTTTATTGCAACAATTTCATGAATGGATCAATACATGTGATTCAAATTTGAAATTTAAAATGCAATTTGATAAAGACTGTATTTCTTTTCTAGACATTGAGGTTAAAAAGGACAGACATTGGCTTACCACCTCATTATACAGAAAACCCACAGATAAAAATTGCTATTTACATTATTCAAGTTACCATAATAGAGCACTAAAAGATAATTTACCATTTTGTCAATTTTTAAGACTTAAGAGAATATGTGCTGATGTAGATGATTACTATAAACATTCTAGAGATTTAAAGAAAAGATTTATACAACGTGGGTATCCGAATAAATGTATCACAGAAGGTTTTAAAAAAGCCAGTCTGAGAACTAGAGAAGAACTGTTGAATACTGGCGCTAAATCCCTTTCTAATCCAGATTTAGTCTGTGCTCTTAGATTTTCATCCTTAAGCCATTCTTTTAAAAAAATTATTTTAAAACACTGGCATATCGTTCAGATCCATCCATGTTTCAAAGAAGTCGTTCCAATTTTTGCGCTTTCTAGAAACCCTAATTTAAGAAATCATTTAGTTCCATCCTTCCTTCCAATGATCAGAGATAATTCTATTCATAAATTTGGTGGACACAGGCCATGCAATTCTTGCACTGTCTGTGCCCACTCCCTCCAGTTAGATTTATTTATACATCCCTCTACAGGTAAAAAATATGAACTAAGATTTGATAGTGATTGCAATTCTGATAATGTGATTTACATGATTTTATGTCCTTGCAACATGATCTATATTGGTAAGACTAAAAGGAAAATAAAAACTCGGATAATAGAACATCGTAGTTGCATCAGGAGGCAGGTTAAATCAGCTCCATTAGTTGAACATTGGATCGATGCTGAACACAGCATTGATGATTTAAAATTCTTTGTATTACAGCTTATTAAACAAAATCCCCGTGGTGGAAATATTGACCAGAAACTATTAAGAGCAGAACAACGTGCTATATATCAAGCTGAATGTGTAGCTCCAAAAGGTCTTAATAAAGAAATTGAATATTTACACTTTCTTTGAAAAAATCTTTTCATTAATTCATCCATTATTTTGATCTATTTTTTGTTATTAACTCATATATATATACATTTTGATATTATTTATATGTTTACGTTACGACCAGTATCAATTTTTTATGTTAGTTTTCATTTTTTAATATTTCATTTTTTAATATCTCATATCAATTTTAATATTTCATTATAGTAATTTATTGATAATTCTGTCCATATATATTCAAAATATAAATTTTAAATGTTATTTTGTAGTAGAAGTATAAAACCACTTTTTATTTTTATTTTTATTTTCATTTTTGGATTAGATTTATGTTCCTTATAATGAAATTCTATTTGCGATGACAGACCTCTTTCTTTTTTCCTTTTTTTATTATTATTATATTTTTATTATTATTTTTATTTTTATTTTTATCCCATGATAGTAATTTATTGATAGTTCTGTCCATGTGTATCCAATATATTTAATTGCAATATATGACCAAATCATTTTTAAATATTATTTCTTAGCAGAAGCATTAAACCATTTTTTCTATTTTCATTCTTGGATTAGATCTAGGCTCCTTATAATGAATATTCTATTTTGTTTGTGATGATAGACCTATTTTTATTTTTAATTTTCTCTTTATTACTATTTTGTCATTATAGGATTTTAACAGCCCCATAACCCCTTTGTTTCAATAGAGAAAGATATCTGATGTTATACAAATAGGTACTAATGTGCCTGTCATCACGAATATTCAATCAACATTTGTTTTAACGTTTTTTCGTTTTATATATTGATTCCAAGGAGCTAATTTATAGGCTTATTCTTTTGTTAGCTATTGATTTAAATTACTATACATATTTCTTATCTGATCTTTTTCCAGTACCATTTAAATTAATTAAATACCTTGGTTACTACGTCATGATTTTAACTATTTACCACTGCTGCTATATGTACTTATATTTTCTGTCGAGTCCTTCAGAGTTGTACTTATCTCAGTCTAACTTCTTATGACATTTCTTACTAATAGGTTGACACATCGTTTACAAATTTTGGCATCTTTACATATATATTGTGTAAATGATTGTTTAAGTATTACATGATTAATTATTTGGTTATTAATCTATTATCCCTTATTTTTGGTTACTTCTTAAATATCAATTCATTAATTTATTATCCTATTGAGCTCTTCAAAGTCGTTTTCTCAATTAATTTTTTAATTTCTATGAATTCTTTTAGCTTTTCATCTAATTATCTTTTAAATGATTGTGTGACATATTTATCACCTCATACCTCCATCTATTTCATTCACTGACCCCTACAATGATTGTCTAATATAACTGTCACTCGCTTTTCATTAGCTAGTATATGTGCCAATCCTTATTTTGAAATTTGAAATACCCTATCCACGGGTTCCACGTTACATCATAGCGTTATTTAAATAATGTCTTTTTTGGCGCCCTTTTTAATACAATTTCAAACTATACCTGTTGGTACGAGGCTACATTTTTACTTCACTCAAGGTAAGGTATTCTTTCTTTTTTTGATTAGTTTAACATTTTTACCCGACACGGAACCACTGATGTATATGTAGCTGGCTTTCATTCTGATTACATGATAACTTTACTATCGATTTTTGTTAGAACTTTGGGCGTTTTTAAACGTAAGGTACATACATATATATATCTATCTATATCTCACATATCAGCATGGAGTGTATCTTGGCATTTAGTTTTTTATTACCTTACCAAACTGAATTCATATACACGGAGTTTTTTTATCAAAACACGACGACCGATTGATACAACACCATGAATATATGTATATATTCCTTAGTTGTTGCCCTTTTTGCTAATACCCTCGGTGCTCTTTTTGTTAGGGATGTGCACATATACACATATCTTATGCGCTAACATAATTTGAAGTATATAATTTGTATTGACATGTAGTCCTCTTTTAGGTTTGTTGGAATGTATAAGTGTAGACCTTTTCTGTCCTCTCAGGTTTTTGGAGGTTGGGTTTTTTACGTTTGTTGATAAAATTACCGGCATTTGGATACACATGTTCAAAACCTTTTAACTTTAACTTCATGATTTTATAGATGGTGAATTTATAAACCTTTTTTTAATTATATATTTTCACTTAATATGATAAAAAAAATTTTTGCTATCATAAGTTAGTTATATATCTTTTAAGCATAACAAAATTTTGGTCGTTAAACGTTTTAATACAACATATTATTATAATATTGATTATGATTTTTAATTATTTAAAATTTTTTATAGAGACTACATTTTCACAAGCTCCTTTGTCTGTCAGTATATCTCCTGTGCTACTACTGATTGGTATGTTCAATTGATTTTTTCTTTCCATTTCATTTTATATATATGCATTAAGAAAACATCTGCTGTAAATCTTCTGTTACTTACCTGTTATTTATTTATTTTTCATTCAGCATATCATTGCTTTTTCTCATTAAGAAAATATCTGCTGTAAACCTTTTGTTATTTACCTGTTATTCATCTTTCATTTAGCATATCATTGTCTTTTCTTAGTCAGCATATCATTGCCTTTTCTTTAATACATGACATTAATGCCTTCTGTTAATTTCATGACATTTATATATATATTTTTTGTTCTTCCATCCATAGACACCAGTTCTGTTATATATCATACATAATTTATACACTATATTATGGGTCATATTTATACTTAATCAAATTATTTTAATATATAATATTTTCGGAAATGGTTTTATAATGTTGGTTTAATTACATATAATCAATTTACTAATTGTCTCATAAATTAATTACTTATAATTGATTTACCATTTATTCCCTATGACGTCCATTTGATAGTAACAATATATGTATGGATTCAGTCGACATTTTTAATCAATGAATTTGATTCATAATAGAAAATTTTTTTAAAAAAAATTCTTTTTATTTATACATTATATTTGTTATATGTGGTGTATTTTTACATTTCTATATTTGTTGTAATGTATTTGATTCAATTTGTTTTTATTTAACAATATATATGATTGATTGTTATCTTTTAGACCCCTGATGAAGGTTTTTTAAAAAACCGAAACACGGACCGTGTTGGGTCCGCAATAAAGTTTTTTGGAGCATCTCAACCCTGATCCTGGTTTGATCTCTTGAAACTGTGTTTCCACTTGCTTCTCTCTTGTGTTGAACTTCTGTGGAAACTTTTGGACCTTTTATTGCTACGGCCATTAGTGCACAGCCATTAATAAAAGAATTAGTGCATAAGCACTTACCGCCACCCATTTTGTAAGAAGTAAGGGCTCACGTGGTTATCTTGCACTAACCAGTTAGCACATATTAATGTGGCTGTGCTGATTAGTGTAGGAACACCAGCCTAACACACTCCATCCCAAAAAAGTTGAAAAACATTTTAGCACAGGGATTAGCGCACACAAAAATGGCACTTAACACAGGACACCTGAGCATGTTCCACAGTATGCCATCAGCATAACAGAATCTGTGTATCCTCTCTTATATAACGATCTAAAAGGTTTTGAGTTTAGTCTTCACCATTAAAGTTAATGGGAATTCATTTTGCCATGATAAAGTGAAGTTATGCACCTGTGCAGGTGTTCTCCGAGGACAGCAGGCTAGGTATTCTCACAGTTGGGTGACACCATCCGACGGAGCTGGTGCAGATGCTATCAAGATTAATGTAGAATTTTCTAGCAGCATCCCACTATGCATGCGCTAGTGCCTTCCCGTCTGAAGTGCGAGTACAGATCCCTCAGCCATTTAAAGGAACTACAGAATACAACTCCCAAGGGAAGGTGGGAGGGTATGTGAGAATACCTGGCCTGCTGTCCTCAGAGAATACCTGCCCCAGGTGTGTAACTTTATTTTTTCTGACGACAAGCAGGCCACAAGTATTCTCACAGGTGGAAATTCCTAGCTACCAGGCTCACCGAAAACTACAACGCTAGGACAATAGGAACTTGAAATGTCGAAGCCTTGAAGTCAAGCAACCTGAAACTATATACATTCTAGTTGTGAAGGTTCAGCCTGGAACAGAACAAAACTAGGCCTAGTGGGGTGGAGCTGGATTCTAGACACTGAACAAATTCTTCAGGACTGCCTGCCCGAAATGGCTATCACGTTGGGTGTCGTGCTCAAGGCAGTAATGAGATGTGAATGCTACCCAGTGGTGTGCTAGAGCCGGCTGTTAAATTTTCATGAATTTTGTGAGCCGGTTGTAGAGTGCTTGTCAGACATAAGCAAAGCAGCTCTGCCATAAACAAAAGCAGTCACTGCTTCCAAGCAATCAGGTTCAAGAGGATTGCAGCAGTACTCTAAGACTTTATTGTGAGCACTTTTTGATGTGACAGCTGATTGTCTCTGCTGCCTCCCTTTCTTCCGGAGCATCAGTGGGCACTGGGTGGATGTGACGCTTTCCCTCGGTTTGCAGTTGCACCAGATCATTAAGAGCAAATGAGAAAAAGCAGTCTGTAGCTGCACGAATTTAAGTGCTAGTAAGCAAAACAAAACATGAAAAATGTACCGTGAAGCTAGGCATGCAAGAAGCTACAAGTAGGATCAAGGAAAGCTAAGCCGTTCTTACAAAAGTGAGTGCAGTGCCTTTCAAAGAAGCTTGAAAGCTGTGGAGTGCCGAGAATGTTGCTAACCAACATGGCTTCTGCATTTTCTAGCCTTGTAAAACTCTGTGATGCACTTTTAAAGCCATATGTCAGGGTCAGGTCAGAATAACCACAAGAAACAGTTAATAGCTGTGGATAAAGTCCTGTGAAATCCTACACCTCAGAGTCTGTATATGCAAGTGAATGCTCCAGTTTTGTATAAGAAGGGACTGAGCCGGCTTGCTGTCTCTCTGTTCCTACCATGTGCCTCAATTGCTGCTTCAACAATGCTGAAACAGCCAATTTCTGAGCAGGCAGCACCATATCAGATCTCTGCTTTAGCAGCTCTCAATACTGACATGTCTATCTTTGAGCAGAAGTCTTAAAGGTGCCCCTGAGAGGTGAGTGCATGGGTGCAGTCCCCAGGGACATGGGAGACGAGGAAGCTACCTCAAGTCATTTAAAAGCCAGCCATCTGTTCTTTCTCTACTTCAGTCATATTGTTTCTTGCCTCATCTCTCCATCTATTGCCTTTCCTTATGCTGTCCAGATTTTATTTCAATTCAATCTATTTTTCTATCTTTCCTTTCTCCTCATCTGTCCACTATTCACTAGCTTCCCTTCCCTGTCAATCCAATTTCTCTCTCCTCTTCCAGCCTACTTCCCCATAATCCCATCATCTGGCATCAACTGCCCCTCTACCCTTTTACCTTCCCTCCTTCACTATTTAATTTCTTGCCTTTCGTTTCTTACGTAGTCATTCACACTCTCTCATTTCTGTGTATCTAGACTCTGTTCCTTCCTTACCGTTCAGTGAATCCAGACTGCCCCAATTTGACTGCCCCTATCGGACCGACCGTTCACTTGTCTATTAGATTGTAAGCTCTTTGAGCAGGGACTGTCTCTCTTTGTTAAATTGTACAGCACTGCGTAACCCTAGTAACGCTCTAGAAATGTTAAGTAGTAGTAGTAGTAGTTATCTGCCTACTCTTTCTCTTTCTATCCATTTTGTCTAATCTTCCTTCCAAACAAGTTTCCAACCATACAACAGGGAGAGGGCAAAACTTTCAGAACCTAGTGAGGTTTGAGTTACTGAATGAACACACTTGGCATTTGCTTGTAATCAGGGATTTGTTCCGTGAGGTTGCATGGCCATATGGAATTTACAGTAAAGAGTATTGTATATTTTAATATTAGTTGTAAATTAGTTGCTACACTGTACCTTTGTACTAATAAAATTAATAATAAAGTTGCGTAAATGTTTTTTCTTGGGAGAGAGAGCCCTTTGTTAAACATTTACCAGCACACCACTGATGCTACCCCATCTGGTTTGGGTGGACTATCTATGGGCTTTAGTCCACTCCAAATAGAAGGCTACGGTTTGCTTGCAGTCTAAAGTACGCAGTACACTCTCGCCAGGATAGGCATGTGGTTTTGGAAGAAATGTTGGGAAAACAACTGACTGATTAAGATGGAACTCCGACACTACCTTAAGAAATAACTTAGGGTGCGTGCGGAGAACTACTCTACTGTGATGAAACTTAGAGTAAGGTGGACCTGAAGCTCACCAACTCTGTAAGCTGAAGTGACCGTAAAATACTTCAGATAGGAGAACAGGTTGGCCAAATGACGAGCCAATTCAGGAGATGTTGCTTGCAAATACTTTTATTCAAAGCATCAGGAGAAGGACCCGACACAGGCCGTGTTTTAGCGGGTAGAACAGCCTGCCTCAGGGGTCACAACAATATTCTCTATAACTAGAACGTCTAGTTTTGTGACAGGTGCAGATTTGTTGGAAGAAACAGAAGGGACTCCTGGAATGGCCATTATACCTGCAGCTGTCAGAGCCTGATATGTACTGTCAAATTCACCTCTTAGTAAGGTCAGAGGGGGTCAGTAACCAGCGGCGGGGGATTAAGGGAGGGGCCATGCCTTTATCCCTCCAGTGGTCATCTGGTCAGTTTGGGCACCTTTTTGGCACTTAGTCGTTACTGAAACAGGTCTAGCCAAAAACATCCTATTTTTTGCCCTGGACATTTTTACAATGTTCCACTGTCGCAGAAAAACGTCACAATCGTAAACCCGCCCTAGTTCCACCCAAAACATGCCATCAACATGCCCCACTGAGATTTAGATGAAGTGCATAGAAAAACATCTTAAAAATGAATTTCAAAAACAGCAATTTGGACGTTTTTACAAAAAAACTGCTATCTGCTGCTTTGTGAAAATTTCAGACTTTTCCTGTTTCAAAAAGGAGCCCCTTTATGTTTTTGATAACCAAGTCAAAAGCCTAACTCTAAAAAAAAATTTGATAAAATCTTAAGCTGCTCATACAATCAAGTTCTGAAATGTCAGAGCTGATAAGTTCTATATGAAAAAAATTCCCTTGAGGAATTTTGGCCCAATATGAAGAACTAAGCTACGGTTACAGGAAATGTTTAGTTGAAGTTATTGCAGCTGCAAGTGATACTACCAATTACTAAATGAAAGGTTCACAATCTTTTTTGCACAAGGATACTTATTGTTGAAACTTTTTGTGGAATAAATCAAAATATCTCCTTTTTGTCTTATTTTTTTCAATGGGGTTCTCTTATCAGGTTTAGATCTGATTCTAATCATGTTCTGAGTATAAACTGTGCTAAAATACCAACCATCCTGTGAGGGAGGTCACAAAATTTCTCAGCGCTGTTATTTCTTCCTTCCTTAAGGATGACTGCTTTTGTTTTCCTTTCTTCGCCATTTAACCTGGATCTCTTCAACCTTAACTGTGTCCTGGATATTGTTTAATTTTGTGATTGTTAGGATTTTTGTTTAGTTTCTACGTAGATATTTTCTAAATTCAATTTTTTTACAAGTTTAAATTGCTAGATGTAAACTTTAAAACTTTTAATATAAAATTTAGAACAATGTTGTCAGCATATCCATTAGACACCTACATTCAACTACAAAATAGAAAAAATAAAACTACATCAATTAATATTTTAGTCAAAACATGTGCTTCACATTTAAAACAACTGATACAGACAGTAAGAATATTTACTAGAATTTAAAACAACACTTACATCGCCATTGCTAAAAACCTTATCCTTCTGATGACAGCGCTTAATCACTTCAAGTAGCAAGGGTCCAGTTTTAGTGTTTTCAGTTTCTACAATTCCTAAATCATTTGCTAAATTCTCTCGATCTTCTGGTCTATTAGACTGAAAAACAAAATAAACATGATGCGATATATATAATTGTTTTTTTTTTTTAATTAGGGCAATATCAGTTCCACAGTCTGAATCAGAAAACAAGATTTAAACATTTCCCTGACTAGCAATTCACATCTGCAGATTAACTGATATTAGAGAGATTATTTTCTTTGATGGTACATTTATTAGTCTTTCACAACACTTACTATATCAGGGTTCCACAAACCACAGGTCACCATGGCATCTGGAAATTTTACCACGGAGTTCTTGTCCTGAACGTCTTTCCTCATTGCCACTGCCCTCCAAAAGAGCTTCTATTACAATCCAGCATGCCACATCCAAATCTTCCAAGTCTCCCGCATTAAACGGGAGACTCCTGCTTTCGCGGGTCATCTCCTGCATACCCCCTGGAGAGCTAAGAACTCCCACTCAGCAGCCTCAAGTGCCTTTCTCTTAGGACTTTGCAGATTGTGAGGGCAGGAAACCATTTGTCTTCCTCTCTCATGTACCTCCTACCACAATTCAGTATTCCTCACTCCCTCCGCTCTGTACCCCTCATCCAATAATTTCTCACTCCCTCTGACCTCCAAGTTCATCTTAGATCGTCGATGGTGGCTGTGCTCCACCAGGACTGTTTCCAGCCAGCCTGCGGGACATTTCCTCTGTCAGGTCCCACCAGCCAAAAACAGAAAGTTGCTTCAGAGCGGCGGCACCTGGCAGAGGAAAGGCCCATGAGCCGGCAGAGATGGCACAGGTGAAGAGCTGCTACCACTGGCTACCTAAGACAAGCTTGGAGGTCGGGAGGACTGAGAGATGACTGAACCAGGGGGAGGAGGGGGTGCAGAGCAGAGGGAGTGAGAGAAAAACGCCGGGACCTGGGAACCGGAGAGAGAGGGGGGGAGGAGGGAGGATACTTGTTGGATTCCTGGGGAAGTGGAGCAGGAAGAAGGGAGGAGTAACAGAGATGCTGAACCCTAGAGAGGGATGGAGTGAGGGAAGGAAGAGAGAAGACGACATGCTGGTCCCAGGCTTGGGGGTGAGGGGGACAGGAGGAAAGAAGAAAGTGGGAGACATGCTGGTCCCAGAGTTGAGGGATAGGGGACAGAAAGGAAGGAAGAGATGTTGGCCCTCAGAAGTGAGGGGTGATCGACACTGGGAGAGATAAGGAATACAGAAGGGTGATGCTCGACATGTGGAGGGGGAACAGAGGAGTGATGCCAGTCACATGAGGGGGACAGACACACAGAACAGCAAAGCTGGACAGGACAAGAATGAAGACAGAGAGTGGAGATGCTGTATATAGTTGGAGGACAGGGGCAGGGACATAGAGGAGATGCTGGACAGAGTAGATAGGAACACAGAGGGTGGTCATAGAGAGAAAAGAAATTATCAAAATGGACAAGAAGACTATGGCAAGAGCTAACAGACAAGCAGAAACCAGATACTGGGACAACAATTAGAAAAATAAAATGACAGTCAACCAAAGGAAAAAAAATAATTTTATTTTCTTATTTATTGATTAGAATATATCAGTTTTTGGAATGTACATCTGCTAGATCTAGTGTAAGACATGGCTGGGGCCTATGAAAAAACAAACTCATTTATTGGCCTGAAATCTCCAGCTTTGGGATGGACCACCCTTGGCATCTCTGCCTCCCCATCTGTTGGCAGCAGGAGACCCATTAGCAAGATATCACCTCCTGATACTACAGGACTAGGTTTGTGATAAAAGCTGCAAATTCTCACAGCTCTTATGAGACTGGTCCTGTGGCAGCAAGAGATGACATTTTATTAAGGTGTCTCTTGCTGCCAACAGAAGGGAAGGTGGCTTGTTGGTGCTGCAAAGAATTAGAGGAAAAGACTGTGGAATTGAGGCGGACCAGGAAGTGGAGCAAGGAAGTGGAGTAGAGTGAGTGGGGCTGGGGCAGAGTTGGAGGCATGTCCCCTTCAAAAACTGGTGCCCCTTGGCAGCTCTGCACATCCCTCGCCGAGCTTGAAATTACATAGTCCCCCAAATCCAGTGCTGGTCTAAGTCTTACAAGATTTGAAAAAACTGCAAAATCAGCATGGGATATGAACATCCATGTAGCTCAAACATATTGAAGGTCTTACAGACTTGAACCAGAAGGGAACAGGTGATCTGAGGCAGCCCCTCACCTTGGTGGTTGCTGGTAAAAAGGTAGCTGGTCAAGTTTTTTTTTCCTCCTCTTGTCTACAAGTTAATTGGCTATGTTCTTCCACTTAAATATGCCATTAAAATACAGTTCCACAAACCCACATTATATTTTGTCCCAGCTGGAAGCAGTGGCTACTCGAGATGACTCAGGCTGGATGACTGGTGGGCTTGGAGAAGGCTTAACCATTGGGTTAAGGAATCCTAGTTGAACTTTCTTTCATAGCATGGATTCTCAGAACTTTTCTCTTGATTACCTTTCTAGTTCCCTCAAGCAAGCCACTGCCAGATCCATCCTCAAGAAAACATTCGATGTCTGTTCCTTTTGATCTGCCCTGCAGTGGCAGAAGGGAGTAAGTCCAATTATACTCAAAAATAAGTGCCTACCTGTAATCTAGGAAGTATGTCCATCATAATATTTGTTAGACTTCTGCATAGCCCTTTCAGAATATTGTCTTTTGCTTCGGAAATATGGGGTAAGTTCACTCCAGTTTCCCACAAATTAGTCAGAATGGACTTATTTTCTTCTGCCACTGCAGGGCAGTAATTATAGGCCAGTCTCCAACATCCTTTTCTAAGTTGATTTTAAAAAAATATTTGTACCCAATTGAGTGAACTTGTGCATAAATCTAATATCTTGCATCCTTGACAATCTGGTTTACACCATGGATATATTACAGAAACTGCGATAACAGCATTTCTGATTGAACTTCACAGCTATATGGACTCTGGTTATATAGCACTTGTGGTGTCATTAGACTTTTCTGCCCCATTTGATGTCATTTATTTATTTATTTATTACATTTGTATCCCACATTTTCCCACCTATTTGCAGGCTCAATGTGGCTTACATAATACCGGAGAGGCGTTCACCAACTTCGGTTTGAACAAATACAAAGTTGTGTTTTGGTAGGATGAGGTTCATGTGAAAAGAGACATTAGGGAATTGTAGAGCGGAAGAGTTATGTTGTGTCCGTTACGTGCTTTAGTTTCGTTGTGTTGCATGGTTCAAACATTTAGGTTGGATCGGTCGGGTATGCCTGTTTGAACAGATTGGTTTTTAGTGATTTCCGGACGTTTAAGTGGTCATACGTTACACAGTTGTGTGCTTACATAGGAAAAACTGGATGTATACGTTGATTTGTATTTCAGTCCTTTGCAGTTTGAGTAGTGGAGATTTAGATATGATCGTGATGATCTGGATGTGTTTCTGGTTGGTATCAAACAAATTCTGGTAATATTATCAACATAATCTTTTCATGTCAGTGTACTAAGTGGTGGAATCCATTAGGAAAAAAACATCAGATTATACTAGCTTCTGGAAACCTCTAAAATCTTTTTTTTTTTTAAAGGAATTTTTTGCTATAAAATGATGAATCCTAATCCATGCCTATATAGCCTGTTGATATTTCTGTCAACCTTCCTGTAGACTAAGTTGAAATTTAACCATTCTATAACTTTGGGAAACAATTTTCACTTGTTTTTCTACCATGACCTTTACGACTTACTGTAAAATTACTCTATGCTTAATTAGTTAATTGTACTTTACATTATGTACTTCTATATATTTGTATCTGTAAGCCACATTGAACCTAAACATTGTTTTGGGAAAGCAGTCCACAAGGATACAGTAAATTGGCAAGGAATTTTGGTTCTTAGAATTCCAGTGTTGAAAGATACATTTTCTTCCCAATCAACAAAGCTTTTCAGACTAACAATTTCATGCCCTTACTATGAACCCCAGAGTTATTTATCATATCTAACAGAAAAGCTTCTTGAATAAAGCAAAGAGGCTGAGCAACCAAAAGTCTCAAAAAAGTATGAACTTCTGAAGAGCAGGATCACAGGGCATGAAATGATTATCTCCAGTGCACTTTGAACAAAGAGCAGTGTGCTTTGTGCATTTGTAATTGTGAAAAAAATATGCTCTATATTGACTCTCTCTAAAATCTGCTCCCAAGATTATATAGGGCATCCCTTTGATAGCACCCTCGACGTCCCAAGATCCGAGTGGCCTAAACCTTTTCCCAGTTGGCTTTCAAATTGTTGTAATTTATAGAACCTCCTAATTGCTGTAAAGTTGTATACGTGCTGCAGAAATAAATTTTAACTAGGGAGACTGAATGGAAGAAATCATTTAATTTTCCCCTAAATGGCTTTGCAAGGTCCTAGAACACAATGAAGAAATATGTTTAATTTGGCAATAGACGAACCTATCCCCCCAATCCGCTCCTATTCATTGCTGGAGACTCTGACAGGAAATCAAAGAACCATCTGTGTCCAGCAAATGTGTTAAAATATAAGCCCCTATGATGCCCATCTAGTAAACGTCCTATTTTCTATCCCTGGTAAAAAGGTCTTATTCCTTGAATAGGTAAGTTGGTCAGAGATTTTGGGGTTAAAATCCAAGTTCTGTTTTAAGCTTTCCACAGATCTCGTTAAGGGGAAATAATGATGCTACCCTCAAGTGATTGGTAAGGGTTCTATAAGGAGCATGCAACAAATAATTCAAGTGCCAAGGTTACATCAAGGTCTGTTCAGTCTACAGGAGTGTAGATAGTGTCTCCCATAATCCATCACAGAGATGCCTTAATAAACAATCTTGATTATGTATCTGCAATTCAGGGAGTCCCAAACCAACCTGTTACCAGTTACCATACAGATTTTTATCTGCAGCTTGGACTACCCCACCCCCCACACACACCAGCAAAATTTAGTTAACAAATTTTGAAGTAAAATCACATTCTTCCGCAACAGATGAATTGCTAGTACTTGAAGAACATACATCCATTTTGGGAAAAGTGTCATGTGAATAAGAATGATTCTACCTAACAGACAATGGAAGATTTTGCCAATTATTAAAGTGGACATGTGTAAGGTCCGGTATCCGATTAACATTTAGGGAATATAAGTTCCCAACTCTCATGGTGAGAAAGATTTCCAGATACCTAAATGAGTGTTTGGCCCATAGCAAAGTGCTGGGCAGACTTATACGGTCTGTGCCAGAGCTGGTGGTGGAAGGCGGGACTGGTAGTTGGGAGGCGGGGATAGTGCTGGGCAGACTTATAGGGTCTGTGCCAGAGCTGGTGGTTGGGAGGCGGGGATAGGGCTGGCCAGACTTATACGGTCTGTGCACTGAAGAGGACAGTACAAATAAAAAAGTAGCACATATGAATTTATCTTCTTGGGCAGACTGGATAGACCGTTCAGGTCTTTTTCTGCCGTCATCTACTATGTTTACTCTTCCCGAAGGGCCTTAACTGAAATATCATATAGAAGAACCTCAGAGTTAAGTCAATTCAATTTGCAACCTGAAAATTCCCCAAATTCACTGAAACTTTCCATTAAAACCACTAGAGAATGCTGGGGATCCGTAACGTGGACAAAAAGGTCATTGGCAAAAGCCGCTGTCTTAAATTCAGAATCTTCCAGCCTTATCCCTTGAATGTCCGGATTTGCATGAATTTTCCTAATTAAAGGATCTAGAGCCCAAATAAACAAAAAGGTAAGAGGATAACCTTGCCTCATACCATGATGAATGGCGAACTCCTCTGAAAGTACCCAATTAAACCACATCCTGGCTTTCGGGTTATGATATAGTAACCGAACATCATCTATAATTCTACCCTCCAATCCATATGCTCTCAGAGTTTTGTACATAAAGCCCCAAACATGATTAAAGGTCTTCTCCGCATCAAAACTGATTAGCAAAGAAGGCCTTCAAACAGAAGTAGCCACCTCCAGGGAAGCTAAAATTTTCCTCACTGTTAGCTCTAAACCTATCCCTCACAAACCCAGCTTACGAATCATGGATCACATTGGGGATAACCTAGCCAGCCGATCTGTCAAAAAGTTTGCAAATAACTGTTTCAAAATTAAGCACAGATATAGTCCTATAGGAGTCAGTAAGCAATGGGTCTTTCCCAGGTCTAGGGAGTACTATTATCTGGGCTGTATTGAGAGTACAGGGCAATTCCCCCCAAATCTATAAAGTGATTAAACATGGAAGTTAGAGGTCTAGTGAGCTCTGCAAGAATTTATAAAATTTGGCCCAGAATCCATCTACCCAGGGGCCTTACAAAGAGAGCTCTGCGTATGGCCCAACCCACCTCATCCTCTGAAATTTTTAAATTAAGAAGCTGAAATTGACTGGCTGAAATGGGGTAAATCCAAACTACTCAGATAAGTATCTCCATCTAGTCCCAAATCAGAAGATTGTGCATAAAGCCTTTCATAATAGTCACGAAAAAGGAAGTTACATATCTATCAATATTGGTTTCCACTCCCAAATTTTCAAATGAGCTATTTTCCACCCTTCCAGTTACAGACCAACCTAAACAAGGTCAAGTCACCTGCAGGGCCATTAAATGAGATTTCCAAGCCTCTGTAGGTGATACCCCATAGAAATGGTGGGCCTCTGTAACTTGGTGCTCCAACTTCAGAACAACTTGATCTTGGGCCTTACTTGAGTAACTTACGATACCTTCCACACAACACAGCTTTCGCTGTTTTCCAGAAAAGGATCAAGTTTTCTGCATATGCTATATTAAGCTCATGAAAATCCTACCATTGTACACTGAAGAATTCCCTAAAGACAGTGTCCTTGTACAAAACCAGCTGGAAATTCCAATGAGGCCCCGCTCACCCCCACTCAAGCCAATGCATGATCTGAAACCTCACAGGGCCAATATCTGCCCCCTTCACCTTAGACAAAGTCCCTCAAAATAAGGATATAATCAATTCCAGACTGGGGTGGAGTAGGCTCTAGACAAATGGGCATAATCATGCTCAGTTTGGTGTAGGACTCTCCAAATGTCCAACGAATCCAAAGTCGATGCTAGATGGGAAAGACCCCTTGAATAGTTAGCTACCTTATGGCAAGGGTTATGAGTCTTACCTAAAGTTGGATCCCAATACCACATATAAATCTCCCTCCCCCCATTATAATAGGTATACCCTCAAAGCCAAGAAGCATTGTCAATAAAGTTTTGTAAAAATGTTTGTCAGAAGTATTTGGAGCATATACATTACACAGTACTAACAGGCTTTTATGTATACCAAGGGACAACAGTATGAATTTGCCCTCCTTATCTTTATTACTTTGCGTTGAACTACATTCAAGCCTTTTCTGAAAAGGATTGCTACCCCTGCTTTTTTACCTAGGGCTGGAGCTTCCACATAGGTTTCTTGAAGGAATTTCCCTATTACTTTTTCACATATTTTTGTTTTCATTACCTACCTTGGTACTGAGAATTAGTGGCTATTATTCAAACAAAATTCTTTTAGTATCCTTTACAGATCCCAATTCTGACTTGGGCTTGGAGGCAGTGGCTAACTGGCTATGCAGTCATCACCCCAAATTGACTCTCTCCAAATCTTCTGCTATTTGACTTAGAAGGAGACAGCTTAAGCCTTTACTTTCACAGTCTTCTTTCTAAGTCCTTAGGCTTATTCACTCTCTAATGCAATACTTAGTGCCGTCCATACTCACACTGCTTTATGCCTTAGTCTTCCTGAAATCTGACTACTACAATATTGTTTATTGTGGTATTCAGGAAGTCAACATGCATCTCTTGCAGACAACTCAGAATACAGCTATCCATCTGGTATATAATCTGTCAAGGTTCAGCAACGTATCTTCTTTCTAATATCAGGATCACTGGCTACCTTTGGCCTACAGAGAACACTAAGGTGCTTTGATTGACCCACAAAGCGATACATAGGAGCCTTCCTTCTTATTTATCTGCCTTGACTGTCCCTTATGTTCCTTTTAGGTCGTTATGTTCTCAAGGAGGTAAATTATTTGTCATTCAGCCATGGCCCACAAGCATCTGGACTCTACTAAAATCTCTGCATTATTTTATTAGCTCCCTCTTTATGGAATTCGTTACCATAATGTATCATAAAGAGCCCTCATATAAGAAATTTAAGACAGTTCTGAAGGCTTACTTTCTAAGCATTGCTTTTCAGTGTCTTTGATTTGGGCAGCCCTCAGTGGGGGCCACTCATGGAGCAGTTTTTCTCCTTATGTCTTGCTTTTGATTTTCTCCTTATTCTGTCTCTTTCCTATTTATGATTATTTTAACTTGACACCACTTTGTGTTGTAGCCAAAGAGCGGTATAAATATATAATTAAATACAAAATACAGTGATTACAAACATCTCTAATGCATATTCATTTGGGATATCCTGAACATCTGCCTGAATTGTAGCCCTCCAGGATTACAGTTTGACACCCATAAATAGGAACATTAAGATAGTCTCCCAAGAAATTCAAACACTCACTGTGCTTGTCTCCGGCTGAAATACTGCCAAGGTGAAGTCAAGATTGAAAAACTGAAGAAATTCCATAATAAGACTGGATACCAAGCGACCTAGAAGTAAAATTGAAAAATGAAAAATAATTGAATAAGTTTTGTTTGCTCCCAGATTTATTAACTATACATGTCATTTAAATAGTTTTAGATTTTAATTCCCAATAAAATATTTACTGGGTGGTTCAACTCCAAATGTGTTTTCATAATATTTACTGTCATTAAACAGGATGTTCAACTATTATTTGTGCTTGAAAAATCCAAAAAGCTAACTAAAAGGCATCAAAGAGAAACCTGAAGCACACAAAAGATGGAAACCACCTATGCTCTTTACTAGTGATACAATCCACCTGATCCCACCTAGATACATAGTTTTAGCTGTCACCTAATGCATTATGGACTCCAATGAAGCAGCATAAAGCTAATTCCGATATAGCTAATGTATGTTGGTCTTGTAATAGCATTACCTGTAAAAAGGTATTTGATACAAGCATGGCGGGTTGTCAGCCAGATCTTTGAGTGGCTCTGAGTGGTTATTTAACCCCCAAAGCAGGCTGTGTTGCCGAAATGCCATTGTAGTTTTGTGGGCATTGGGTGTGTGACATGGAGTCACTGCTGCAAATTAAAGCTAAGTGACTGCTCTTTGTTTTTATAGTAATGTATTTCTGATTAAAGTATTTTGTGAATGCTATGGCTATTAGATGTAGGTAGCATGGAGGTTGAAGTGACAGATGACTGACAAGCCATGTGAAAAAGGCTACGACTTGGGACAGCTGTGCGTTGTGAGGTCCCATTATCTTATATTTATAACTCTGATGTCCTCCTTCCCTGCTCTATTTAATTATTTTGTATTTATATAGTTTTTGATTGTGAATTAATTGGGATTACGGGTTGCAGTTTTATCTATCACCCTATTGACTTTTTGGTACAGTGTTGAGGGTTAGGTTTTTTTCCCCCCTTTTTTTTCGTCTTTTTGATCCTGTAATAGTGACATCAGTACTTTAGAACATATGTGCTATGCTTGTCCCACGTTATCATACTTTTGGGATGAGGTCTAAAATAGAATAAAATTACTAATGTCAAATAACCTTTATCATATAAATATTTTATCTTGCGCGCTGCATGTTTACCTACTACTATCTCTGTTATTCTTATGGCAGTTGCATTAACAACTATAATTCACAATTGGAAGAGTCATAACCATATTTGCTTCCAATTTTGGTGGTCTTCAACATGCAATATAGTTAAATACAACCATGAATTTCAACACACAAAGGGGCTCATTTTCAAAGCACAGACTTTCAAAGTCCCACATGTTACTATGTAACTTTGCAAGTCTAAGCGCTTTGAAAATACACATCCATGTATCTGATCTTACATCTTTTTCTTTATCCATTTCTTTCACTCTATATTCATTCTCAATCACCTTCTATGCTTACATCTATTCTGGCATATACTGATTAGTCATTATAACACTATTAGTTTGTTTGTTTTTTATTAAAGGATTTTTAATAGAACAAGCAATTTATTCTTTAACAGCTATAAAACAGGCTAAACATAATATTGCTGCCCCATCTCATCCTTCACCCTACCCCTCCCCACTTGCCATCTCAACACAACACAATCCAGATAGTGTCCCTCTCAGGTCCCTAAAGAAGTCTGTAGTTCCGTCTATAAAGTCAAACAGGTGGAGCTATTAGCCGTGGTGCATCGAGATCCACCCCTGAGAGGGATCTCCAAGTGGTGTATCTGTCCCATTGTTTGTGGAATTGCACAATTTGACCAATTCATATGGCTGTTAGTTTAGACATCTGGTAGAAGTGGAAAGGGGCTCCTCCAAGCTGCTGCCAGTGCAATTTTTCCTGCCACCAAAAATATAGAAGTCAGGCGGTGAGTAATGTTCTGAACCCCTATAGGTCTAAAGTGTAGAAGGCAGTAGTCCATAACCTTCCATAACCCTATTGTTAAAGATGACATTTATCTACTTGTCTGAAAATGTCATAGTTTACTAGCGCTATAGTCGTTTAAGCGAAGTTGCTCACCTGTAGCAGGTGTTCTCTGAGGACAGCAAGTCATGTATTCTCACATGTGGGTGACATCATCCAACAGAGCCCAGTGCGTCCCACCGCACATGCGCGAGTTCCTTCCTGCCTGATGTGCCAGCGCAGGTCCCTCAGTCAGGTAATATATCTAAAGGGATACAACTCCTAGCAGAGGTGGAAGGGTATGTGAGGAAACCTGGCCTACTGTCTGCGAAAAACACCTGCAACAAGTGAGTAACTTCATTTTCTCAGAGGACAAACAGGCCCAGTTGTATTCTCACATGTGGGAATCCCTAACTACCAGGCTCACCGAAAACAATGCTAGGACAATAGGGACTCGAAACATCAAGGTCTCAAAGTCAATTAACCTGAAACTATATACATACTAGTTGTAAAACTGCATCCTGGAACATAAAATTGGGCCTAGGAGAGTGCAGTTGGATTCTAGACACCAAGCAGATTCTGAAAGACTGTCAGAACAAACCGGCTCTCATGTCAGGTATCCAGCTCAAGGCAGTAGTGAGTTGTAAATGTGTGGACGGACGACCACATTGCAGCCTTGCAAATCTCCTCTATGGAGGATTACCTCAAGTGGACTAGTGATGTAGCCATGGCTATGACATTATGAGCCTTGACAAGAGTCAGCCCAACCTGGGCATAAGTGAAGGAGATGGTGGCTCTGACAGTATGAGCCTTGACAAGAGTCAGCCCAACCTGGGCATAAGTGAAGGAGATGGCAATCTGCCAGCCAAATGGAAATTGTGCTTTTGCCGATGGCTACCTCCATTCTTGCTTGGGTCAAAAGAAACAAAAAGCTGGGTGGACTGTCTATGAACTTTAGTCTGCTCCAGATAAAAGGCTAAGGCTTACTTGCAATCTAAGATATACAGTGCATTTTTGACAGGATGGGCATGTGGTTTGGGGAAAAATATTGGCATAATGATTAACTGGTTAAGATGGAACTCAGACACCACCTTAGGAAGGAACTTAGGGTGTGTGAGAAGAATTCAATTCAATTTAGGTCTTATATACTGCTAATATCCCCTGTTTAGGGTTCAGTGCGGTTTACAACATTAGTGGAACAACGGTTACAGATTTGTGGGTAGGGCTATGGGTGAATACTATAAAAGCGTAATCCGGTGTGATTATATTCTGTGTCAAATTAGTTATTTCCAAAGTTCGTTAGGGGATCAATGATCGGCGAGTATGATGTTGCAGTCCTTGGAAAGAAGGTTTTTAGCTTCTTCCAGAAGAACGGTGAAAAAAAAAAAAACTTAAAGGAGCGACTGCGAGGGTCAAAAATTTACATCATGCATGGATGCTGTTCAAAAACACCATCCTGGAAGCCCAGGCCAAATATATTCTGCATATTAAAAAAGGAGGACAGAAGACCAAACGACAACCAGCATGGTTCAAAAGTGAGGTGAAGGAAGCTATTAGAGATAAAAGAAAATCCTTCAGAAAATGGAAGAAGGAACCAACAGAAAATAATAAGAAACAGCATAAGGAATGTCAAGTCAAATGCAAAGCGCTGATAAGGAAGGCTAAGAGGGACTTAGAAAAAAAGATTACATTGGAGGCAAAAACATAGAAAAAATTTTTTTTTAGGTATATTAAAAGCAGGAAGCCGGCAAAAGAATCGGTTGGACCACTAGATGACCGAGGAGTAAAAGGTGTGATCAGGGAAGACAAAGCCGTAGCGGAGAGATTAAATGAATTCTTTGCTTCGGTCTTCACCGAAGAAGATTTGGGTGAGATACTGGTGCCAGAAATGGTATTCGAAGCTGATGAATCGGAGAAACTGAATGAATTCTCTAAACCTGGAGGATGTAATGGGGCAGTTCTACAAACTGAAGAGTAGCAAATCTCCTGGACCAAATGGTATTCATCCCAGAGTACTGATAGAACTGAAAGATTAACTTGGCAGAGCTACTGTTAGTAATATGTAATTTATCCTTAAAATCGAGCGTGGTACCAGAAGACTGGAGGGTGGCCAAAGTAATGCCGATTTTTAAAAAAGGTTCCAGAGTTTTGAAGGTTATATGTTTGCACAGGCACGGTGGCACACAAGTGAAATGCACTGATCCCAAATTGATAGCAACAGGAAGAGTGATATGTTAGTGATAGCCAAGTGTTAGCCATGACTTGTGTCAAGATGATATGAAATGTAATGTAAGGTTTATTTTGTATTGTTCTGTTGGATATTGTATTACTTGTCAATAAAGACTTCATGCAAATAAAACATTTAAAAAAAAAAAAAAAGGTTCCAGAGGAGATCCAGGAAATTATAGACTGGTGAGTCTGATGTCGGTGCCGGGCAAAATGGTAGAGTATTACAAAGAACAAAATTACAGAGCATATTCAAAAGCGTGGATTAATGAGACAAAGTCAACATGGATTTAGTGAAGGGAAATCTTGCCTCACCAATTTACTACGTTACTTTGAAGGGGTGAACAAACATGTGGATAAAGGTGAGCCGACTGATATTGTGTATCTGAATTTTCAGAAGGCGTTTGATAAAGTACCGCATGAAAGACTCCAGATAAAATTGGAGAGCCATAGGATAGGAGGTAGTATTCTATTGTGGATTAAAAACTGGTTAAAAGATAGAAAACAGAGTAGGGTTAAATGATCAGTATTCTCAATGGAGAAGGGTAGTTAATGGGGTTCCTCAGGGGTCTGTGATGGGACCACTGCTTTTCAACATATTTATAAATGACCAAGAGATGGGAGTAACTAGTGAGGTAATTAAATTTGCTGATGACACAAAGTTATTCAAAGTCATTAAACGCGGGAGGATTGTGAAAAATTACAAGAGGACCTTATGAGACTGGGCGCCTAAATGGCAGATGATGTTTAATGTGAGCAAGTGCAAAGTGATGCATGTGGGAAAGAGGAACCCAAATTATAGCTACGTGATGCAAGGTTCCACATTAGGAGTCACAGACCAAGAAAGGGATGTAGGTGTCGTCGTTGATGATACGTTGAAACCTTCTGCTCAGTGTGCTGCGGCGGCTAAGAAAGCAAATAGAATGTTAGGTATTATTAGGAAAGGAATGGAAAACAAAAATGAGGGCGTTATAATGCCTTTGTATCGCTCCATGGTGCGACCGCACCTCAAATATTGTGTTCAATTCTGGTCGCCGCATCTCAAAAAAGATACAGTGGAATTAGAAAAGGTGCAGAGAAGGGCAACGAAAATGATAAAGGGGATGGGATGACTTCCCTATCAGGAAAGCCTAAAGTGGCTAGGGATCCTCAGCTTGGAGAAAAGGCGGCTGAGGGGAGATATGATAGAGGTCTATAAAATAATGAGTGGAGTTGAACGGGTAGATGTGAAGCGTCTGTTTACGCTTTCCAAAAATACTAGGGCTAGGGGACATGTGATGAAGCTACAAAGTAGTAAATTAAAACAAATCTGAGAAAATATTTCTTCACCTCAAGGTGTAATTAAACTCTGGAATTCATTGCCAGAGAATGTGGTAAAGGCGGTTAGCTTAGCAGAGTTTAAAAAAGGTTTGGACGGCTTCCTAAAGGAAAAGTCCATAGATCATTATTAAACGGACTTGGGGAAAATCCACTATTTCTGTGATAAGCAGTATAAAATGTTTTGTACCTTTTGGGATCTTGCCAGGTATTTGTGACATGGATTGGTCACTGTTAGAAACAGGATGCTGGGCTTGATGGAACTTTGGTCTGTCCCAGTATGGCAATACCTATGTACTTATGACAGACAGAGGGAGTGAGTTCCATAATGTGATCCCTGCCACTGAGAACAGCGAGTTAAAGATCTTCTGGGATCGTACTCCCTTGTAAAATGGTGGTCTGTTGGCGTGAACTAAGCAAAATTTCTAATTTAAATTCATTTGTCATATGGCTGAATTTGTGTAACGAGAAGATTCAATTTACTGTCAATTATTCTTTTGACTGTATATCGTTTTTGGATGTAGAGATACTTCAAACATCTAAAGAGTTCATCACGAAAGTCCATCAAAAACCTGTGAGTAGAAATATGTTCTTACATTCAATAAGTTGCCACCCTAGACACTGTAAAGAGTCCTCAACATATGCGCAATTTTTGCTATACAGAAGAATATGTAGCAAAAAGAAGATTTTAAACTACAATCTAGTACTTTCACATCACGATTGAAAGCACGTGGATATAAGGATTGTTTTTAATCACCCCTCTCTAGATCTCCGCTGGAGGTGAGGAGAGGGTTTCAGAAGGCTCGTTCTAAGTCTGTTAAATAGGATCTCGGCTTTCTGACTCCTAGCATCTAAGAGCATCTTTGTGCATCTATTCCCCCACATAATGTACTAATGAGTAGGAGTTTCCTTGCTTATGTGAATACTAGGAATAAATGCCCATTTCTGAGGGCAATGAAACGGGCGCTAGCAAGCGGCCCCCTCCCTCCGAGCTACTTGCCTTGTTCGGTGTTGGTGTCGCTGTGTGTGGGTAGGGTTTTGTGTTTTTTTTTTGTTTGCTTCGCCTCCGTGGCCATGCCTATGGCGTTTCGGTTTCGGGCCTCGAGTGTTATAGCTCCGCCCTCGACGTCATGACGTTTTGACGCGAGGGCGGTGCAGACACTCCAGGGCACACCGGATATCTCGGGCGCCTCAACTTCCGTGGAGGCTTCAGAACGTTGGGGTTGCCTTTTATATATATATAGATTATGGGGAATGATTTATCTGTGTAGGTGTATTCAGAGAATTAAGTATGTAGCCAAGAAATTGATGCATACAAGAGAAATAGGTGTTAGGATTGATCTTTATTCTTACCAACTGGTACTTTAGTCAATCTGGCACGGTTATCAGTCAAGATCCTAGGTTAACCGACCGTAGTTCTACCCTCTGGGTAGCGTTGGGGATAAATCCAAACTCCTCCCAAATTGGCAGATCTTAAATACTCTCTCCACACTCATTAAACCCAATGGGCACACATTTTTTTCATATGTGAATCATATTTTCTGACAGCTAGCTCAACCGCAGATCGGAAGCCCATCTCTCCCTCCCTTTACCTATTTCTTCAAAACTGTAACATCCTGACTTGTAAACAAGTCTTTAAAAAAATGCAAAGACAAGTATTCATATTTCATGAACAGGACTCCATCTTACAAAAACAGACTCCATTTTGTTGATCTAACTTTTTACTATTCCAGCCATTTATTCCTCCATCTTGGCGCTTACACTGTATTGGGATGTCACACCAGATCCTAATAAGCCTTGTCAGCCGGGCCCTGCTTCCACAAGTATTCAGCTGCAAAGCCATCATCAGATTTCTGGCCTAGTCAGTGCTTCTTAGCAGCCTAGGCTATAGAGCTCGGCCCACCACTATTCCAGTGGAGGGGTCTCAAGCTGTAACACATATTAACATTCCCCTCTTCACCCTATCTCATAGGGTGACACAAGGGTTGTCTAGCTTGGTACCATCTATTCCAGAAGGTATCCGGCAAAGTTATCAAATTTGAGGGTATGAATGAAATCTGGTACGGTAGAAATTTTGGAGTCCTAGTCACAACATGGATACTATCTTTGCCTCATTCTAACCCCTCTTGGGACTAACCCATACCTGTGGTTCAGCAACCAAATATAATCACAAGGGTAATATCATTAAACCTATTAATATGCAGGTCTGATTATATATATATATATATATATATAGCTCAAAATCATCAAGCTAATTACTCTCTTCCTTTTTCTGTTCTGTGGTTTTGCCTCAAGGTTATCTCCTTGTTTCTCTAGCTGTACGTTTGTTTTAAAGTTTTCCCTCTCCTACTCTTTGAGCCCTACAGACTGCATTCTCTCTGTTTTTATTTTCTAAACCAATCTATTTTTTGCCGGCGGCATTGCCATCTGATTTTCTTTTTTCTGTTCTACCCCCCTTGACTGACCCGTGCCCACAATTTCCTGCCTTTCCCTCCGCAAGCTGCCTATTTCTTGCTGTCCCCGATACATCCAGTTCCATCCCTACCCATCTTGTTAAGTTACACCTTTTCATCATTGCTCTTTATGTAGGTGCCGTGAAGAAAGCTTACAATAGAGCAAAATACGATAGGGACTGGCTCTTAAGAAATTCTGAAAAAACACAAGATAACAAAAAAACTTTGACTTTTGTTAGCAAATATACAAATGCAAGCCCAAGAATCTCTAACATAAGGGATCAATGGCATATATTACAATCAAATGATATGTTTAAAGACACAACATTATGTATTTCATATAAACGGGGAAAAAATGTGGAAGAAATTTTAAGTCCATCAAATCCAAAAACTGGGTTTAAGAAAAAAACCCAACATTCCAGTACGTCACTTCAACTGTGGTAAATGTAAAAATTGTGACATAACTCTGCAGTTAAAATCTTTTGTAAATCCACATGACTCTAAAAACTATCAGTTAAAACATTTTAGTAATTGTGATACTACTTATGTAGTGTATATAATTCTTTGCCCATGTGAAAAACTATACGTGGGGAAAACGACACGAAGTCAGCTTGGAGAAGAGACGGCTGAGGGGAGACATGATAGAGGTATATAAAATAATGAGTGGAGTGGAACAGGTTGATGTGAAGCGTCTGTTCACGCTTTCCAAAAATACTAGGACTAGGGGGCATGCGATGAAACTACAATGTAGTAAATTTAAAACAAATCAGAGAAAACTTTTTCTTCACCCAACGCATAATTAAACTCTGGAATTCGTTGCCGGAGAACATGGTGAAGGCGGTTAGCTTAGCAGAGTTTAAAAAGGGGTTAGACGGTTTCCTAAAGGACAAGTCCATAAACCACTACTAAATGGACTTGGGAAAAATCCACACTTCCAGGAATAACATGTACAGAATGTTTGTACGTTTGGGAAGCTCACCAGGTGCCCTTGGCCTGGATTGGCCGCTGTCGTGGACAGGATGCTGGGCTCGATGGACCTTGGTCTTTTCCCAGTGTGGCATTACTTATGTACTTATAAGTTTTAGAATAAGACTAAATGAACATCGGAGTAATATTAAACGAGAACGGATGGAAGCACCTTTAGTCAGTCATTGCAGTAAGTTTGGTCATACTTTTGATAATTTAAAATGCTTTATAATTGATGTGGTGAAATCCTCAGAGGAGGAGACAGAGAAAGGCAGCTTGAATTCATTGGAACCAGTTGGTTTGAACAATCTAATTGAGTGGCGTGCATTCTATTGCTAATAATGACGATCAAAAGAATGTTGTGATCATGTTTCATATAGCTTAATTGAGTAACGATCTAGGATTGAAGTAGATTGGAGCTGTTGACTGGTGATGAAGATCTTGTCATCTTTGTATTAACCACTGATTGGTAACTTTAAATAATGCAACGAAGTGATTGGTCAAGAAAAGTTTACCTGCTCATTGGAGGACGGATAATTGATAGTGAGTCTTAAGCAATGAGGACAGGTTGTGCAATAACATATACTAACCTGCTTAACAGCTAAGAACGCTACATGAAAGAATTGGGGTTTGATAAGATGAAATGTAAGTAAATTATGAAAGAAATATAAATCTGTTTAATAGTTAGAAACTCTGTATGAAAGAATTAGGGTTAGAAAAGATGTTTTATATGTAGATTGTGAAAGAAATATAAACGGTTATTTCTCAACTGAAGCAGCATTTACATGTGTATGCTCATAATTGTTAACAAAATATCTGCTACTTGGTTCAGAATGTTCAGCCTTTTATTCATGAAAACTGTGAGTATGATAGTGTTAAAAATATTATCTTGCAAATTGTTTTGGAAATATATTGAACCAGTATTGTTTATCTACCCTTGTGTTTATTGAAGTAGTTGCTAGCTAATCCAAAATAATAATTTTTATAAGTATGGTGAAAGAATTTGGGTTAGATAAGATGTAATTAAAGTAGATTGTAAAATAAATATAAATCTGTCTAACTGCTAAAAATGCTGTCAAAGAATTTGGGTTTCAATGAGATGTAATGTAAGTAGATTGTGAAAGAAATAGAAATGATTGTTTCTTAGTATTTACGTACGTATGTTCATAATTGCTAACAGAATATCTGTCACTTGGTTTAGAACGTTAAGCCTTTTATTTAAACTTGGCAGTATGATAGTGTTAAAAATATTACATTGGAAATTATATGTTGATGGAAGGAAACTTCAAATGGTTCAGAATACTGCAATATGTATGCTTACTCATGCTCATTGTTATGACCATTGAACTCCCCCCCCCCCCCTCGCTGAAGAAACATCATTGGCTTCCTCTCAAATTCTATATAGACCACAAGGTTCTCATGCTTTCAAAAATCTTCACCGTGGTACCCCTTCCTACCTTGCATGTTTCATGACTCCCTATAGGCCCTTCCCATGCCCTTTGATCTTCTACTGGTCACCATCTTTCAAACCCACCCCCACCACCTCTGTACTTAAGTACACTTGAATGCACCCATCACGCCTTCTTTTCTATAGAATCTTCTATCTGCAATTTCCTTCCTACTGATATGTACACAAAATTATCTTATCTTCGGTTTCAAAGCCTTCTGAAGGTCCACTTATTCTCTCAAGCTTTCACTGTAGACATCTGAGCTCTGGGCTGCTCTCTGGCAGCTATAACCATGTTTTGTTTTGTGTCTTATTTCTAGCTTTACTGTCCCTTCACTGCACTATCTGATTTGTAGTTTTATTGCAAATCACCTTGATCGTGCCCTAAAAGGCAGTATATAAGCACTTCAATGAACAAACCCAAATGGATTCTTGCACTCCCCCCCCCCCCTCCTGTAATGTTCTCTTCACTAGCCAATCATCCAGGAAGGAAAACACAAACTCCCAGTTTACATAGAAATACTGCAACTACTGCTAGACATCTAGTGAATACTCTGGGAGCTGACGGAAGGCCAAAAGGCAGACAGCAATACTGGCAGTGGTGTTAACCTATTTCCTGTGACTGGGAAATATGGAAATTTGGATATAGGCATCCTTCAAGCCCAGAGAACATAGCCTATCTTTTTCCTGAATCATGGGAAGGAGGCTGGCTCTTTCACCAGGAATTTGTTCAGGATCCTTAAGTCTAGATAGGGACATAATCCTCCTATTTTCTTTGGCACAAGGAAATACCTGGAATGGAATTCCTTCTTCCCCTGGTGGCACGGGTTTGATCGCACTGGCCTGTAGAAATTCAAAACCAATTTAAAAACATGGCTTTTTCATAATGATTTTGCTCACTCAGACTGATTGGGATCCTACACTGGTAAGTCTCTTTCTTTGTCTCCATCTCCTTTTCCCTACTTCCTTTGCCCCATGATTTACTCAGAATTCTCGTTGTACGAATAGAACCTCCTTTACTTTCCTGTCATATTTTGTATTTCCTTTTCTTATTATGTTTTTATTTTGATTGTAAACTGCTTTGATCTGCTAGTTAGCAAAGGAGGTATAGTAAATATGAATAAAACTAACTGTAAACTGTAGCAAGGGCGAAGATTTCCTTACAAGAACCTGTTTGTACAGAGAGCTGAGGTAAGATGCTCTCGATGGTCGTTGAGGGCCAATGAAGTGTGTAACTGAGAAATTATTTGAAAAATCAACTAGACAGAGGTCCATCTTTGATGGAAAAATCTGAGCCTCCCTTCTATCGGAAGGTCATCTGGGACAGTTACTTTGACTGTGGTTATGCTCTTCTGCAGCCAGTCAAAAGCTTGTCCCTTGCTTTGACCAGGGAACTGGCTGGGGTTTCTGAGGGCATGATTGGTAAGAGCGAGAATGCTAAGACTGGGGCTGCTATGCAGAGCAAGAAGGCGTTGGAAACTTATGTCTTTCAGAGTAGTAAATCCATCACCTATGCTCACTCGAAAATCTCCTAGTAGAGAAAGATGCAGCAGGAGGCTGCCAAGAGAGGGACTGGATGGTGTCAATGTGCTTATCAATTATCGATGAGGTCAGCAACTTCATCTACCTTGTCCCCAAAAATATTATCTCCTCAGCAAGATACATCAGCTAATCTCTCCTGAACCACTGGTTCCAGGTCAGAGACACACAGCCATGAGAGTCTGCACATCCCCACACCCATGGCAGAGAATCTGGACGCAATATCAAAAGTGACATAAGTGCCCCTGGACAGATACTTTCTGGGCCTGATAAACTTTCCTCCCAAACGAGCCTAATGTTCAAGCCTCTCTATCTGGGGGAGCTGAGGCATGAATCCTGGAACTCCTGGCTTGTTTGAGGATGGATTCAACTATCAGAGAGTGGTGAGGCAGTCGAGTCCTCTTGAATCCAGAAGCCTTCTAGATATGGTACTACATATCCACCTTCTTAGGAGCGAACTGCACTGAGAGGGGAGATTCCCAGTTCTCCATCAGTGCATCTTTAAGAATAGGGTGTAATGGAACCGTGACCCCTTACTTAGGGGGCAACTCGTAATCCAGGACAGATAACATCGCTGCCCTGTCCCTCCTCCATCTCCAACATAAATGAGATTGCCAAAGTCATCTCCTTCACAAAATCTGTGAGAGGCCCTCAGGTGGAAATGTACAACTCTCTTGAGGTGGGGAAGCATCAGAAGAGACTCCCATAAGACCCATCCTCCGAGAAGTAATGAGGGTCCTCTTCTGAGTCCCATGAACAGTCTCAATCAGACTCCTCACTGTAGTCAGATTGAACAGAGTGAGTCTGTGCCTGCCACAGCTCAGTGGGACCATGCCCATGCCCTGAAGGGCATCTGGGTACAGCCCTACCCTCAGAAGCTTCCTCCCCCAATGTCGCGAGTGGTACTGCATGAGTTGACTCGTCAGGGCATGGCATCAACACCACTCCACAGGCCAAGGCAGGAGCCTCAGGAAGAAGAGGTGGCTGAGCTGTGCTGGCCTCAGTGGTATGCAGCTGTAGCATCTGCGCCAGCTCCTCCTGAGCATGGCTCGGTACCACTCAAAGTTAGCATCGGCAAAGGCTGGGGAGCTGGGACAGGGACAGCCCACAAAGGAGCCAGTGCCAAACAGAAAGCAGGAATCTGGCTGCCCGGAGACTGGAGCAGCAACACCTCCACCAAGGAGGGGAAGTTCTCCTCTCAGTGCTAGCACTGCCGATGTCTCGGTGTTCCCAGTACTGTGTGTTAAAGAGGACCGATGCTTGTGCTTCTTGGTCTTCCCCGATGCTGAGCATCGTGGTCCTTTAGTGCCAATGAGGACAAAGTCAAAATCGTACCCATCCTTGGTGTCAGGTCCTATGCTGACTGGTCCCAGGGCCGACTATCAGTGCCCAATGTCGAAGGAGGTGGAGACCTCCTCGATGCTCGTGTACTCCAGTAGTAGCTGATGTCTGGGCAGCCATCGAGGTTGATGCTTCTGGTGCCGATGGATCGGCATTCAAAAAGCCAAAAAGTCTCTCCTGCTGGACCTGACGCGCCCTCTGTGTCCTTAACTTCATTTTTAAACAAACAGAACAAGAGTTAGGCTCATGTTTTGGCCCAAGACACCCAATGCATAAAGTGTACAGGTCAGTCACCAAAACCACCCAACTACAATGGGCGCCCATCTTGAAGCCAATAGGATCTTCTTGGACATCACAAAAAGTATCACGGATAAATTAAACTCCTCAATTTTGAACTATAAAAAGGGACAGATTTCAAATCGAGGTTGGTGCTCAGGCCTAAGTGGGCCTATTGAGCCATGAGAGAGAGAAAAAACTTGAAGGGCTAAAAACACTAAGAACTAAAAGGGGAAATAAAAACTTAGAAGAATAATGAAGACAAGCGTAAAAAAAACTGCATGGGAAGGCACTGCAAAGACAGAGAAAAATGTGCTGAGGGAAGACCACGAAGACACTTCCTCCCTGCTCTGTAGAAAAACGAAGCCTGAGGGACCCACACCCACACAGTGGGATGCTGCTACAATTTTCTTAAAACATCTATACGCTAGCCAGCGTCCACACCTGGCCACACCTGGGCCTGCTTGTCCTAAAAGAATATTTGATTCCTACAGAGGGGTATTTTCGACATGACATCTAAGTCCGACTTTGGACTGAGCTGTGGTTGAGGAAGACATCTAGGAACTGGAAAGTTCCTATACCAAGAAAAGCCAGGGAGGCAGTGACCTTAAGTTGCACTTGCACATGGTTGCTCCTCTGTGTCCTGTTCTGAAGGAGGGGGCTCTAGCTGCTGACAGCAGTATCTTGTAATGCAGTACCTTGTAATGCACTGCCGATCACTAAGGTCCATGAACTGGGTCCTAGGCCTGAAAATTCTTTTGACAGGGGTACCTCCTCCTAGCTCTTCCCTCCCAACTCTCAGCCAAATCCAGCAAAGTATGTGTTGAAACAGGTTTGCATTTTAACAGTTGGCCATAATTTTATAGTCAGGTTTGAATCACTGGCCCATCTAAGGTCAGCCTCACAAAGATTTGCAAAGCTGCAGGCTGAGCCCAGTCCACTCTCAGATCCTTTTGCTACTTGCTCCTGACATGATAACAGGTTTGGAGAGTCTATTCTTCAGGATTTTTTGTGTGAGCTAAGTCCCAACTCTGGCTCCCTGTAAGACCCACAGTTGGTTTTAGAACTGATTTACAGTAAAATAATTTTTGCTCTAGTAATACACTCCCACGGTTGGCACTATCTGATATCATCACCACTGTGTGTAACAGGGTAGTAAGAAAGGGAGGGGGAGTGGTATTATATATTAAAGATATCATATTAAAGCCACACAATTGCAGGTTTTAGAGGAGGGAAATAGGAAAAAAAAAATTTTTCGGACTATAAGACGCACTTTTTCCCTCCTCTAAAACCTAGGTGCGTTTTATGGTCCGGTGCGTCTTGTCCGAATCTCTCCATTTTCCAGGGCCCCCCCTCCCTCCGTCCATTTTGCAAGGTTCCCCCCCTCCCTCCGTTTTGCAAGGTCCCCCCCCTCCCTCCCTCCGTTTTGCAAGGCCCCCCTCGCTCCCTCCAAATTTTAGAAGTTTTACCTGGTCGTGGTCAGGGCAGCAAAAAGCATACACGCTGGGCGCATCAGTCTTCCGTTCGGACATCTCTCTCTGCTGAGAGAGACGTCAGAACGGAAGACTGACGATCCCAGCATGCATCTTTTTGCTGCTGCTGCCGCCGCAACCACGACCAGGTAAAACTTCTTTTAAAATTTGGAGGGAGCGAGGGGGGGACCTTGCAAAATGAAGCGAGGGAGGGACCTTGCAAAACGGAATTTCGGTGCTTTTAAAACTACATTCGGACTATAAGACGCACCCCCCCCCCCCCCTTTTCCTCCCAAATTTGGGGGGAAAAAGTGCGTCTTATAGTCCGAAAAATACGGTACTTCTTCATGGAAATGGTAGTGAATTCATGGAACGGCCTCCCAGTGGGTGTAGAAGAAAATAGCATCTGAATTCAAGAGAGCTTGGGAGAACTACATAGGATCTCTAAGGGAGTGATAGGGCGAGTAGATGGCATGGATGGACAGACTGGATAGGCTATATGGTCTTTATCTGCCACATTTTTCTCTGTTTCTATGTATCACAAACTCATTCAGCTCATTCATGCTGATTGTACAGCTACCCCACCACCACAGGTGCAACACACTGACCCCACTAACACAACTGTGTACACCACCACCTACTGTAGGACTACACACCACTTAGTGAGACCCTTCCCCTGCACCAACACAGAACATACCCCAAACACTCACCCACAAGCAGCACAGACTCAACTAGCACCAGTACAGAGCACAGAGCAAACACTTACCCAGCACCAGCACACTGACCAACAGGGACTGCACAAGGTCAGAGGAACTATAATAAACACAGTAGAGGTAACTCAGGGGGCTACACTGGGATGTGTTGTTGGTTGGAATCAGTGAGGGGTTGGTGGTGGAAGGACACCGCAAAGGGGGAAGGAGACCTCAGTGATAGCAAGGCAGTAGGTGTGGTCAATAGATTCAGGGAGGGACCCTCAGAACAGGCAAATAGGATATGTGGGGTCAAACATTGTACACTGGAGCATACAAAGGGAGCAAGCAATGCACAATCCCCCTTCTCCACTCTCAGCAACAGCAGAAATGGGTCAAAAAAGACCAGTTGCAGCTTGACTTCGGTCTAGGGCCCTGATGTTCGTTATCACGTGAAGATGTCCAAATTGTAACACCACGCTTGCCACATCTCTGACACGTCCCCAAAATGCCCATTCAGAAAATGCCTTGAGACATCTACCAGCTCACCTACCAGCTCACTTGGACGTTTTCTGTTTGAAGGTTCCAAAATAGCAATTTGGACATTTTTGGCAGATGGACCTTTTTTTAGCCATTTTGAGATGTCCCACACCTTCTCAATAGGCCAACAGCTGTGATTAACCATACACTAAACATGGTGCTATTCACTATCTGGATGGAGTTCACAGCCACACAGGGGCAAGCACATTAATCAACCTTCGAATGACTATTCCCTTCCCTACTTTACTCAAAGTGACCACCTAGACCACATAAGTGCAAGTTCAAGTTACCTATGCCAACTTATAAACAGGCATAACTACTACTACTTAACATTTCTAAAGCGCTACTCTGGTTACGCAGCGCTGTGCAGTTTTACAAATAAGGATAGTCCCTGCTCAAAGGAGCTTACAATCTAAAGGACGAAATGTCAAGTTGGGGCAGTCTAGATTTCTTGAATAGAGGTATAATGGTTAGGTGCCGAATGCGACATTGAAGAGGTAGGTTTTGAGTAGGGATTTGAAGATGGGTAGGGAGGGGGCTTGGCGTATGGGCTCAGGGAGTTTATTCCAAGCATAGGAAGAGGCGAGGCAGAAAGGGCGGAGCCTAGAGTTGGCGGTGGTGGAGAAGGGTACTGAGAGGAGGGATTTGTCCTGTGAGCGGAGGTTTCGGGTAGGAACGTAAGGGAAGATGAGGGTAGAGAGGTAATGAGGGGCTGCAGATTGACTGCATTTGTAGGTTAGTAGGAGAAGCTTGAACTGTATGCGGTACCTGATCGGAAGCCAGTGAAGTGATTTGAGGAGAGGGGTGGTATGAGTATAACAGTCCAGACAGAAGATAAGACGCGCAGCAGAGTTCTGAACGGATTGAAGGGGGGATAGATGGCTAAGTGGGAGGCCAGTGAGGAGTAGGTTGCAGTAGTCAAGGCGAGAGGTAATGAGAGAGTGGATGAAAGTTCGGGTGGTGAGCTCAGACAGGAAAGGGCAAATTTTGCTGATATTATACAGGAAGAAGCGACAGGTCTTGGCTGTCTGTTGGATATGCGCAGAGAAGGAGAGGGAGGAGTCGAAGATGACTCCGAGGTTGCGGGCAGATGAGACGGGGAGGATGAGGGTGTTGTCGACTGAAATAGAGAGTGGAGGGAGAGAAGAAGTGGGTTTGGGTGGAAAGACAATGAGCTCGGTCTTGGTCATGTTCAGTTTCAGGTGGCGGTTGGACATCCAGGCAGCAACGTGCCCACACGTGCTATACCAGTTTATTTTTCTAAGACACGCTAATTGCCAAACACATTTTATTTTTAGGGCTTTTTTTAGGTTCTTGCAGGCATTAAACTTGCAAAAAACCTAAAAGGAAAATTCCTTAAAAACAAATGCACTAATTTTGCAATTAGAATGTCTTAGTACAAGTACACCGGTAGAGTGCACCCACAAATACAGCATGCAGGGGGTACATGCAGTTTGTAAAAACGTATACAACGTGTGCATTATATTCATGAAAATATAGTAGTTCTTTTACTGAATGGAAGGTGTCATGCATAACAATTCCTACTGACCAGAGGACTAGGATTTACAGCCCAATAAAAAGTCAGTACTTGGCGTGTCAAGATGGCGACCTGAGCGTTTGTGTGGATCGAACACGGCGGATTTGTTGGTAGCCTTTTTCTTTCTTACCTTTTGCCGAAGTTATGCCCCACACTAAGAGGAAGGGGATAGTGAAAGGCCCGACGCCAATGGACCGAACTTCCTCCCCCGTTCCAACAAACGCTGGATCGAATTACCACGCCTATTCCCGTACCAAGGGTGAGCAAAGCCAATTTAGGGGCCGTTGGAGGAGCTATGGCCCCTTCGGACTGGGAAACATCACTTTCGCCCCCAGATAATCGACCTCGGTGCCCAGCGATATCAGGGCGGAGAGAGGAGGCAGTGGCTGCAACAGAAGGCGTTCAAACTCAAACCTCGGATGGCGCCGACTCTGTCCTGAACGCGGAAGAAACAACCTTGGAGGAAGAACCTCCCGCGGAGATAACTCTACAGGCGATATGGAAGACATTACAGGGCTTAAATCAGACGGTTTCAAAAACAGCTCGGGAAACCGCGCAACTAGTGAGTAAAATTGATTCTCTAACACTTTTGAAAAATCTAAGCAGGAGACAACTTTACAAACTGAGCTACTTCAGCAGGAAGTAAAAACTTTAAAATCTGTGACTGACTCTGACTGCAGATAAAATACTGGTACATAGGAAAATAGAACAATTTGAGAATTTCAATAGAAGATTGAACTTAAGAATATTACATTTTCCTTGGATTAAAGAATTGAGTCCTGTTGAAGTCTTCAAGAAGTATTTACAAGAAATCTTGCTATACCCAGATTCAGCTAGTCCTCCTTTAAATAAAATTTATTTACCAATTCCACTGCAAGCTGATCTGCGGGATAGCGTTAAAAAAAGCAATTTGAGAAATCTGCCTTCGGACTCTCATGACCAGCTGGATGTATCATTAATCTTAGAAACATCTCTTTCTGAAATAGATCAACGAAGAACTTTATTGATATCATCTGTTTTTGAACAGGACCTGAATTCAGTCTTGAAGTTATACTTTAAAAATGCTATGAAAACTTTCTGTGGTCAGAGAGTATGGGTATATCCTGATGTTTGCAAAACAACTCAAGATAGGAGAAAAAATTTTTTTGCTGTTTAGAGAGGAGACCCGAGCGTTGGGAGCTACATATTTACTTGCATATCCTTGCAAATGTCTGATTAAATATTAAGTATACCTTTTTTGAGCCAAACATCTTAAAGCATTTTTAGAAATGAAAAAACTGTCCATTAAACCTATAGAGTAAGTGATATCATCTGATTATAAAAGATATAAAGGGAATGTATAGGCCAGGCCATATATGCAAAGTTTCTTGTTTTCCTCTTTTGAGATCTCCTATTATCTAAATCACTCCCCCCTTTCACTGCCTAGTAGTGGTCTAATTAATTGTATAACTTGTTTTTTCCTAGGGCTAATGTGTGAGCCCGTAATTCTTGATATTTATAGTTAATTTTGTTCTTATTTTTATTATTCAAGTTATGCAATGTATTTCATTTGCATGTTAAGCGTGTAAAATTAAATTGATGAATAAATACAAAAATAAAAATAAAAATAAGTCAGCACTTTCAGATAAAGTGTACCAATAAGATAAGAAATTGTAAACCAGTACTTTCTTTATAGTCCACTGCAACAGCTGCAGCGTTCCAAAAGTCTTGGACTTTTTCTGTCCAAGTAGTAGATCATCACCAGTCCTGCTTTTACTGCCTTCCAATTCTACATAAACATTTCCATTGCGAGCAAAGACAATAATTTCAGAAGTTTTATGAGCTTACCATCTTTGGTATTTAAAAACTTCTTTAAGCTTTCATTCACAAGAGGGGTTTTGTTCTGCTGAAAAGCAAAAAGGTAGAGACAATTAACAATACAGCCAGAATCATCTTTGGGGCATATTAATCTAGTCTCTTAAGTCGATGGCCTTTGCTAATTTTTAATTCAGGGCTACTTTGGGTCCAAAAAGGCTGAAAGAGCTGACAAATATATATCTTTCCTGCAAGGTCATGACTGAGCATTGTATGCCGATGACATCCATCCCAATTTACCTAGACTTGTGTCACCCATATCTCTCCCTCCCCTTCCCACCCCCCACTATTATCCATCCTACTCCCTCCCTTTCCCACACCACCAAATCCAGCATATTTCTCTCCCTCCCCAGCTCTCCCATCAGACATCCAGTCACCCCTCCCTCCTGATTCTGACTTCCAACTCCGCACCCACCTCTATAGACAAGAGCAATGCCATCTTTCAGAATGGCAGAGGCTGACCCCTGATGGAGAAGTAGCCTAATGGTTAGCACACCGGGCTGAAAACCAGGGAATACGATCAAATCCCACTGCTGCTCCTTGTAATCTTGGGTAAGTCACCTAACCCTCCACTGCCTTAGATACAAACCTAGGGCCCAATATAGCACACCCAGTGGGCCAGCTGCTGAAATTCAGTGGAATTTAACCAGACAATGCCACTGAATAGTGACACTAACCAGCCAAGTCAAACCCAAGCAGAAGAGGGGTGTTCAGTGGCAGAGGTGGGGGGCAGCCAGGAGCTGTGTGCAGGTACCAGCAATATTCAATGCCGGTGTCTGCATATTTAACTGGGCACATAGGACCATATAAATAGCAGTTTTAATTTTGCCCAGTTATGCAGGTACTGGCACCTGCTTAACTATCAAGTTGCAGGCTGAAGGTAAACTCTCCCCGCCCCTAGCAACAAAGTGCAATCCTTCCCACTCACTCTGACCAAATCCTAACTGCCTCCAGGCCTACATTAAAAGTCCTGATGGTCTAGTGATGATCAGGGCAAGAGCAAACCCCACCCATTCCTGCCCCACACAGTTCCTGCTAGAGACTAGTGGCCATTTTCAATCAGGAACTTCAAGGGTTCACTCCTGCCCTGACCACCAGACCTTTTAATTTCATCATTTCTCTTATACTCTACCAATACCATGTAGTTCAAAGTGGATCACAAAAGAGAACTGAGACATTACTTAAGAGTTACAATCAATCAACAGATATAAAATTAATTAAGCAAAACATACCTATGCGTGCACCTAGTTTTATACAAGTGCCTCTCACTGAAAATTAAACTCAGGCACAGTGCTGAACATCTAAGAGCCATTTGAAAATTAACCTTCATATGTCCTCCATCCATCCTTTTTTTTTCCCTTGGAGAGAAAACCACTGTTTAGCTAGACAGGAGTCTTATCCTCCAAATTAGTTCCAGCCCATCCCACTGGGCTCCTCACTGAACTCTGCTCAGGTCCTGGGGGGAAAAAACCTTCCTTCCTCCTGCTCCATTATTACTGAGTCCTCTTTGTCCAGGCATTCTCCTCAAAGCTCCTTTCCATTCTGAATACTCCTCTGGGTGGTTCCCTGGTTCATTGTCCCATCCTTCTGCAGGTTCAACAGGGTAACCCTCCAAAGACAATGCAACTCTCTTCCTCTAGTCAAAGAATGGAGCCATAACGTCTTTACCCATGGGCAAACGAGAGAGCTGCCTGGGCCCAGCTAACAGGAGTCCATAAATAAAAGCGGTCCGGGGTTGGGGCATGGAGCGGTGAGGAGGGAAGTTAGGAGACTCCCAATCCGTAGCAGACACCCTCTCTTTCAGTCTTCGTCAGTGTTGGCGTGCTTCCTCATTCAGATTTTGAACTTAGTTACACTGCACACCTGCATTTGAAGGCCTTCAAAAATACAAAAAAGTATCACAAGAAAGGTCGCCCGGGCAACACTAAGATGGCCAACAAAAACGCACCTTCTTCACCATCCCCCAGTTCCAAATGGGCAGCAAAAATTATGGCTGAAGTGTGGGTAGCCATGAAGCATACCGGAAATTGCACACAATGGAGCAGAGGTTCGCTTCTATCTCTAATGAGCTTCAGGCTACACAGCAAAGAGTGAGTGCCACTGAAGACATCACAAAGGAGCTGGAAAAAGAACAGCCTCAACTGTCATTGAAGGTACGTGCAGACTGGAGGACAAACTGGATGAATTGGAGAATCGGTGCAGAAGAAATCTTCATTTAGTCTGCCTGTCAGAATCGCTGTTGAATCATGAGCTATGCACCTTTTTTGGAGAAATGGATTACAAATTCACTTCAGCTTACACAATCTGCTGGTCCCCTGCAAATAAGAGTGGGTACATCGGCTGGGACAAAAGCACGATAATATGGTGAAACCACAGGTAGTGATTTTTAAAATCCTGAATTATACCCATAAAATGGAGATTTTACAAGCACTCAGAAATGGGAAATCGCTGGAGTAAGAAGGTTAAAAAATATACTCTTTTTCCAGGACTATTCTGATGCAGTCTCCACCTCAAGGAAGGCAGTCTCACCGATATGTTCTAAATTGGTGCAGATGCAAATCTGGTTTAATCTGGTTACCCAGCTAGATTGAGAGTAACACATGAAGATGTCTTAAAACTTTTTGATCCTGCATCAGAGGCTGCCAAGTTGGTGGACCAGTTGAAGTCTGGGAGCCATGCATGAGTGCAGGGCTGGTCTTAGGCAGACTCCTGACGCAGGCCTGTACAGCCGAAACATAGCTGTGTCGTCCTTTTCTCCCCACTATTTTATGGCTAATAAAGGAAATATATTTAATTTTCATAATCAGAGTTTCGTCTTTTTCATGTTTTTATATTTTTAAACACAATTTTACTTTTGTTTTTATTTTTTCATTTTTACTTTCTATTTATTTTTGTTTTTGATAGTCATCTTCGCTGTTTTGCCTTCTTTCTTAGGCAGGGGTGGACATACAGGGCCTCATGCTCCCAGGGGCCCCAGCGGCCCTCCCCAAACCTACCTCAACACAATGCACCTTAGTGGTCTAGTGGCCTCTTCAGGGCAGGAAAGAACACCACTCTTTCCTGCCTGCTGTCACTGCCACATTCTTCAAAAATGGATGGCGAGACTTCCATGGCAGCAAGCAGAGCAGTGGTGTTCTTTCCTATCCTGAAGAGGCCACTAGACCACAAGGGCACATTAAGATAGGTTCAGGGAGGGCACTGCAAATAAATCTTTAAAAATACAAAAATCAACAGAGATACAATGGTTTCGACACCAACACTTTGCAAGTTGGTTGCATATGCCCTCAGACACCAAAAAGACTGGGGGCGGCGGCTCCAATCTTCAGACCTCTGCAACGGACATGGAGATGGTTGACAAAGCATTATGCACTGACCACGGCGTCCTCACCATTATTACCAATTAGGGGCAACCCAGCATTCCCTGTGGGGGACACGTCCAAGATATTCAAGAACTGGGAGGAACATGGAGTTAGATACCTGTTCCATGTGGTGACAGAGCAAGGCATGATAAAGCCATTCGAAGATTTGTGCACGGAATTCAAGTTGGACAAGAAAGATGCATTCGCATTTATGCAATTACGGCACTATATTCAGTCCCTTCCCAGCTCATCGCTTAGCGTGGGAAGATGGGAGACGTACAACACAATGTTGGGTCTGGATGATCAAACACGGATACCACTTAAATGCTTTCACTGCCTTCTTCGGGAACATGTAAAGAAATATGACTATGACAAAGATGCGAGACAGTGGACAGCAGATTTGGGAGTAACTGTTACAGCGGAACAGCTGGAAAATTGTGTACAAAGGACCTATAAATTGACTGAAAATGCATGCTGGCAAGAAACGCAATATAGATTTATCCTACGCCTTTATGTATCACCACACAGGACCTATAAAGCGACACTAAGACAATGATAACTGTGCAAAATGTGGTTTAGCAAATGCTCATCTAGGCCACATGTTTTGGTCATGCCAAAAGGTACATGAATTCTGGAAAGCCCTGGCAGAGCAGGTGTCAGACATGTGGAAAGTAAAATGGCACCACTCCCCGAGACAATTATTTCATAGATTTACAATACAAAGTCATAAACCGGCTGGCATGGAAACCTTTTTACAGAGGACAGTCTTAATGGGGAAAAGGGTGATCTTGCAAGTTTGGCTGTCTTCAGAAAGCCCAACGATATCACAGTGGAGAGCACTTATGATCCACATGTGTTCCTTAGAACGGAGAAGAATTACGGACTTAGCTTCCAAAAAAGGAGATGACTACTGTAAGATATGGGCCCCATTTTGGGAGACTTTAACTGCAACGACAAAAAGTAGAATATTAAACTCTTGAAAGTAAGGGAAGGGAGGGAGGAGAAGGCGGGATAGAGGGAGGGGGAGGATAATAGGGGGGGAAAAGGGGGGGAAATAAAAAAGGAAAACAGGGGGAACTGTTTTGGTTGTAAGGATTGTTATTAACATTGTATTTTACATGTTTGTTCTAAGTTTCCTTGTGTACCGATGTGAATAAACAAGATTAAAAAAAAAAAAAAATACAAAAATCTTGTCAGAAGGCGGTGGGGATAGGTAGGGGCGAGGATAGGCCAGGTAAGCAGCCAGAGGGCCCCACCTGGTCTGCACAGGGCCCCACAATTGCTAACAGCAACCCTACTTGACTGTTTGCTTTGGGAAGCGTGAAGCTACCAGGTCATACTGCAGTGCGCCTGAGGCAACCACAAGAATCAACAAAGACAGTCCCGAGATACTGGCGACCAGCGGCTCAGGACTGCGTGTTGTGGAGGTTGCATGTGAGCCCTAGCCCATGGCACCACCTCAAGTGTAGCCGCCATTGACTCCAACACTTGAACATAGCCCCAAGCTCAAGGACTCGGCAACCGCAAGAGGCTGTGCACTTGCGACATGAGCTTGAGCCTCGTGCCCTCCAGCAGGAAGACTTGCCCTTGTGCTGTGTTGAACCGGACCCCCAAATACTCCACCATCTGGGATAGGTGACTCTTGGAGAAGTTGATCAACCACCCGACGGACTGGAGCACTGCCACCACTCGCTGGGTAGCCCGCAGATTCTCCTGCTCTGATGATGACTTGATCAGCCAGTCGTCTAGATAGGGAAGTATTCAAATTCCTTCCTTACGCAGAAAGGCCGCCACCACAACCATATTTTTGGAAAAGGTGTGCGGGGCTGTAGCCAGCCCAAAGGGTAGCACCTGGAATTGAAAATGTCTCCCCAGTACATTAAACCGAAGAAATCGTTGATGTGGTGGCCGGATTGGAATACATACTCCTGTGGCTGCACCGCCAATATCACCGCTCGTAGAGTTGCCATACATAAATGTCGAACCCCGAGGAATTGATTTACCTTCCTGAGGTCGAGAACAGGCCTGAAGGAACCTCCTTTCTTCAGTACCATGAAAAGCATAGAGTACCAGCCTGTGCGCCTCTCGAGCAGGGGAGCTGGAACTAAGGCCCCCAACTGCCACCAGATCCTACAATGTTGCTTTGATTGCTGTCGCGCACCGGGATTCCAAGAAAGAATCTCTTGACAGGAGAACCAAACTCTAGTTTATAACCCTCTCTGATAACCTCAGCCAACCCTCTATTGCCAATACCAAATAGTGAACCAGCACCCCATCATTGCGAAGAATGACCAGCTGTTTCCTGTTGGGCTGCTGAGCCCACTTCTTTTTTTTAACACTATGAAAGGAAGATCGCTGTTGGAACCAGGAACGCTGGAAGGATGAAGATGCCCGACCTGGGTGATAATGGCGAGCCTCCTGAAACCAACACCTCAAAGGGCTGGTCTTAGCCATCGCCCTGAGCTTATCCTCCAGAAGCCGTTGTGATTTGGTATTCCCCAAAAACTTAATCTTCTCCAAGTCCTCACTAAACAGAAGTTTGCCTCGAAAGGGCAACTTGGTTAAGACTTTGTTTGGACACCCGCGGCCCAGTGCCATACCCAGAGCAACCTGCGCAAAGTCACTGTCAAGGCCAACTGCTTTGCTGAAGTTCACACGAGATCATATAAAGCATCTACCAGGTAGACCAATCCTGCTTCCATCTGGGGTAAAACCGCCATCACAGAGGGCGCAGCATCCTGAAGCCCGGGCCACGTACAAACTATAAACAGAAGCTTGGAAGGCCAGTGCGGACACCTCAAAGGAACGCTTCAAAGAAGCTTCCAGGCGCTGATCCTGCATGTCCTTGAACGCAACCCCCCATCCACCAGGAGGGTGGTCGTCTTGGTGACTGCCGTCACCAGTGCATTTACACTAGGTAGGACAAACTTTTCTGCATTGCTTCTTGCCAGTGGATACAAGCGAGACATGGCTTTGGCTACCTTAAGAGACAAATCTGGATCAATTCTACAATTTTGGGGGGTTGCCGGCAACTATTAGAACAGGTCTTTCTCTGGGCAGCCCCGGGGTCCTTCCTTCTGATGCGACTTCCTTTTGCCGCATGGGAGATTGCCAGAGGAAGGCGTGCTCTAATAGTTGATGGCAAACCAAGTTTGTAGGTTCTGAATTATTTTTAGTACTTACTCTTAACATTCCTATAATTTGTGGGTCTAAGAAACCTCATCTGCTTTAGCAAATTTGTTTATATGGACAAACAAGATTAGGCTTTTAGTTCATTTAGTAAACTGCACCACAAGTTAAGAAAAAACATTTTAAAGCATCATACTAAGATGTTTGAATGCTATTAACTTATAGAGCCAATTTAAATTATACACCAAGGAAAATTCTTGGACTGAAATTGAAGTGACTATTTTTTTTTAATATGCCATTTGGTTTGCTCTCCTCTTTTCCCTCTACCCCTCCTCCCGATAAATCTTGTTGGCCATATGCAGCTCACTGTTACCTCTTTCATTAAGCCAACCTGACATATTGTAAGCTTTTATCAAATAATGGCATCAAAAGCCTGCCTGTGGGATATATAGTCATTGTTTACTTGGGTTGGTTCTGCATAGGTTTAAAAAAAAAAACGGCACAGAAGAGGGAATTCGCTACAGGTTTTCATTCGAGGCCTTTGTTATATAGGTGTATACCTGATTATCATGATTGTTATTAATAACACTATCCAACGTATATAACTCTTTAAATTCACAGTATGCTGTCCCTGCTTCTTGAAGTTTACAAAAAACAGAGGGACTGACAAGTAACACAGACAAATTGGGGGTACGAGTTAAAAAAGTAGGATCAGCTAGAAGGAGTAAGGCCTCTTCAAAGTATCAGCGCTAGGGTAGTAGGTTAAGTTGAACTGAAGAGGCCTAACTTACTCAATTACTTGAATCATCAGGAAAATCTTTGCCTGAGAAAAAGCAACCCAAGAGGTGGGAAGGGCCTTAAATAATTAAATACCACTAGCAGTTGAAGTGTCCCTATCTTCTCTGAAAATAAAACTTAGAACTGTAGCAAACAAAACAAAAATGCATGAAGCAACATAATTTAGACATAATACCAAAAAAACATGAGTTATGTGGGTATTTTTAAATTTTGTGTCTGCTGTTTTTTTTCCAGTTTATAATAAAACAATTTTATGCTAGTTATTACTTCGTAAAATAATTTGGCTCTAGACTATTTTGAATACAGTGCACATCAAGTCTCAATAAATACTACATTTTTGGTTCAAATTTTCAGAATTTAAATACAAATATATATAATGTCCCACCCTCTGCAGTCTTTTTTTTTTTTTTTTTCAACCTGCCATTGGTTAGTGTCTATCACCTAACTCCAGTTTTTACCTACATTCCTTCAGGGAAAAATTAAGTACTTATTACACAGAAAGTCACATAAGAAATGCCATAAACACGTGCACTAAAGAATGAGCCAGGCTCAAGAACATCTTGAACATTTATGTAATAAAGGTCTTCAGCACGTGGTATTACAAGTATAAAAGCATAATCTTCAATGTATCACAAACACTTCAAAGAGTATAGAGGGGGATAAACAGTAATTCTAAATCAACAACTTCTTTATAGTTTTGTCATCCTACCTCTATTTTCTCTTGCTCTTCAAGGGCCAGAAATACAGCTGCTCGTAGCTCTGCCTAACACACAAACATATAAAATAAATTTTATAGAAAACTAGTTAAAAAAGGCCCGTTTCTGTCAGAAATGAAAAGGGCGCTAGCAAGGTTTTCCTTGGAGTGTATGTTTGAGAGTGTGTGTGAGAGATGTAGAGTGTGACAGACAGAGAGTGTGTCAGAGACAGTGTATGTGATAGACAGAGAGAGTGAGTGTGCACCCCCCCCCCCCTCTTTATGGTCTGAGGCCCCTCTTCCACCCCCACATTTCTGGTCTTAGGACCCCCCTCACCTCCCTTCCCCCCCCCCATGTCCACTGACCCTCCCCTCCCCGCCCCCCCCCTGCAGCCTCCCATGTCCAGCGACCCTGCTGTCTCACCTGCCCCTCCTTCATCCACCCAGGTTGTGTTTAACAAAATCTTCGTGGCAGGCAGGAAAGATCCACGTTCCTGCCTGCCCGCTGCTGGCGCTGACGCTCCCACGCTGCCGGATCGGTGTTGAAAATGGCCGCTGAGACTTCTGTTGAAGTCTTGGAGGCCGCCCTTGTAAGTATCGGCGGCCATTTTGAATAGCGATCCAGCATCGGGGGAGCGTCAGCGCCAGCAGCGGGCAGGCAGGAACGTGGATCTTTCCTGCCTGCCACGAAGATTTCGTTAAACACAACCTGGGTGGATGAAGGAGGGGCAGGTGAGACAGCAGGGTCGCTGGACATGGGAGGCTGGAGGGGGGCAGGGGGAGAGGAGGGTCGCTGGACATGGGTGGCTGCAGGGGGGGCGAGGGGAGGGTCGGTGGGCATGGGTGGCTGTGTGGGGGGGGGCATGTTTGATGTGCCGGGGGGGGCTTTGTTTCCGCGCTTGTAGTTTTTTGATGTGCCGCTCCCTGCCACTTGCTCCGAAGTGGCAGGGAGCGGCGCAATGACAGCTGATTCCCAGGCAGGGGAAGGAGTATTACTCCTCCCCTTGCCTTGGAATCAGCTGTGAGTGACATCACCCTGGCTATGGAGCCTAGCTCAGCAACTCCAGGAGCCACGGGCACAGGCAGTCCCCCATTAGAACGTTGGTGGTGAGAATTATTATATAGGATACTTCCAACATGACATTAATGACATAGGGGAAATCAGCATCATGAAGTTACTCACCTATAGAAAGTGTTCTACGAGGACAGCAGGACACAATTTCACAGATGGGTGACATCACCTGAAAGAGCCTGGCGCAGACGCACTCTCCAATGTTCTAAAGGGAAGGTTTTTGGAGCAGCACTGTGCATGCATGCAACTGCTTGACTGCAAGTTGCACGCAGTACGAAGGCAGTCTAATATTATAGCTATCAGAATGCAATAGGGGAGGAGGGCGGGTATGTGGAATTGGAGGTCCTGCTGTCCTCTGAGCTCACCTGCTACAGGTGAGTAACTTCACTTTCTCTGAGAACAAGCAGGGCAGTATAATTCCAGAGAAGGAAATTCCTAGTTACTTGGCTTACCAAAACAAAAAGGGGAAAATTGAGAACAAGGCGTGGAACATGCTAAGGCCAACAGAGACCACCACATGGAACGTTCTAACCAAAGAACTTTTTTTTTTTTTTTTGCATGGCAGGCGGGAGGAGAGTGGGTACAGCCTAGAACGGAAACATAATAGGCCTGGAGGTGGACTGTTAGATTCTAGACCCTGAATACGTTCTGCAGGAATAACTGACCAAACTGGCTGTTGCTTCAGGAATTTTGCTCAGTGCAGTAGTGGGATATGAATATGTGGACCGAAGACCAGGTTGCAGCCTTGCAGATCTCCTCAATAAAGGCTGATCTTTGGTGAGCCACTGACACTACCATGGCTCTGACAATTGTGAGCCACGACATGGCCCTCCAGAGTCAGCCCAATTAGGGCACAAGAAAAAGGAGATGCAATCTGCTAGCCAATTGGATAAAGTGCAGTTCTCAATAGCTGCCCCATCCTGATTGGGTCAAATGAAACAAAAAAATGAATGGACTGACTATGGGCTTTAGTTCACTCCAGATAGAAGGCAGGGCTCTCTTTCAGTCCAAGTTGGGCAGCGGGCTTTCACCAGGATGGGCATGAGGTATCGGGGAAAAATGTTGGCAGAACTGACTGGTTAAAATGGAATTCCAACACTACCTTAGGAAGGAACTAAAGCCTGGAGCTCGCTGACCCTGTGAGCTGAAGTAACTGCCACTGAAAACAAGACCTTCCAGGTCAAGTACTTCAGATGGCAAGTATCAAGCAGCTCAAATGAAGCTTTCAACAGCTGGGTGAGAACAACATTGAGATCCCATGACACCAAAGGAAGTCTGATTGAGGGTAACATCAAAAGCAAATCTTTCATGAAGTGAAAAACTAAAGCTAACAGAGATGGGCTTACCTTCTACCCGCTAAGCGCCAATCGCACTGAAAACTCTTACAGTTAGTTTTGACACCAGACTCAGAAAGGTGCAGAAGGAATTCAAGCGGTTTACGTATAAAAAAGGAGAAAAGATCTAGGGCCCTGACCTCACTCCAGATGGCAAACCTCTTCCATTTAAAATTATATGACCTTAGTGTAATCCTTCCTAGAAGCAAGCAGGACCCTGGAAACCCCCTTGTCTAGGCGGAGAAAGTCAACCTCTAATCTCTCATCATCCAGGCCATGAGGGCCAGGAACTGGAGAATGGGATGCAGAAGGGTCCCTTTGTTCTAAGTGATGAGGGTTGGAAAACACTCCAGTTTCCAGTTCTGAAGACTAGGGAACCAAATCTGTCTCAGTCAGTCATTAATAATCAGAATCATACTCTCGGATCTTGCTTGAGTTTCAGCAAAAGGTTTTCCCTATTAGAGTTATAGGAAGATACACATACGGAAGGCCTTCTCCCCAATACATGAGGAAGGCATCATCAAGTTTGAGACCACTGGGAAGCCAGAGTCCATTGGGCAACTCTCAAATGTAGGTCAGCCATGGGAGTGACATGCACCATGGAGGCCATGTGGCCTAACAATCTCAACATCTGCTGAGCTGTGTCCTGCTTGCTGCTTTGGACTTGCGAGGCAAGCACTATCAAAGCATCTGCTCTGACTTGGGGCAGAAAAGACTGAGCCTGCACCACAACGAGCAGGGCTCCTATGTATTCCAATCGTAGAGCTCGAAGAGGGTGGGACTTGGGGTAGTTCAACAATCAATGAGGAAATCTATTTGGCTCCAGAACCCAAATAGTTCTCCACATTGATTCTTGCACTCTCTCCTGTGATGTGCTCTTGACCAGGCAATCATCCAGGTAGGGAATCATGTAAACTCCCAGTCTGCGTAGCGATGCTGCAACTACTGCTAGACACTTGGTGAAGACCTGGGAAATTACACGAGGCCGAAAGGCAAAACAAGATACTTCCTGTGGCTGGGAAGTATCGAAATGTGGGTAGAGGCACCCTTCAAGACGAGAGTATAGCCAATTATTTTCCTGAATCATGTGAATCAGGGTGCTATAGTTTTTTGGGCATAAGAAAGTATGTGGAATAGAATCCCTTCTCTTCATTCCCTGGTGGAACGGGTTTGACCACATAGGCCTGTAGAAGGGCAGAGATTTTCTCCACAAGAACCTGCTTGTGCTGAGAGCTGATGTAAGATGTTCTCGGTTGGCAAATCTGATGGTGTCTGATGCCAATAAAGTTTGTAAATGAGTCAGACTACTTGAAGAACCCACTGGTCAGTGGTTATAACGGGCCACCTTTGATGGAAATATTTCAGCCTCCTTTCCACCAGTAGCAGTCTGGGACAGTTTCTTGGATTGCAGTTCTACTCTCCTGCAGCCAGACAAAACCTCATCCCTTGCTTTGACTGGGCAGCGTCAGCATCAAGGACTTGAGCTCATGGTCTGCAGTGCCGGAGAGGAAGCGGCAGTGTTAGCGTCAGGGACTTGAGCGCATGGTCAGCAGCACAGGAGAGAAGGAGGCAGCGCTAGTGTCGGGGACTTGAGTGCACGGTCAGCAGCACAGGAGAGAAGGAGGCAGCGCTAGTGTCGGGGACTTGAGTGCACAGTCAGCAGAGCCGGAGAGGAGAAGCAGCATTAGCAGCGGCAACGCTGAAGGAAGAGGCAGAGAGTTTTGAGCTGAGCAGTGTGAGCACTAGCACTGGGGGAGAGGAGGCAGCAAGGTCAGCACGTGGTCATAGTGCCTATGGAGAGCAGGTGGTTGAAGGAAGTGTGTAGACTCCATTTTAATTGTTCACATCCTTCCGAAGTAAGGCTATAATGTTTGAAAATCCATGTCCCAAATTATTATTGCTCTTAAGTTCACCTCCTTGTACTTTGCCTACTTAGGTGGGATGGGGGGGGGGGAGAGGACAGGAAGCAAAGCGAAAAGTCATCCTGGCAGCCTGGGTAGGATGAAGCTGTGCTGGAAGGGAGAGAGACTGCTAGAGCTGTTTCGGGAGGGAGGGAGTGTTGGAGTTTTGCTTGGAGAGAGAGAGAGAGAGTGACAGGAAAAGAGTGCTAGAGCTGTGAGAAAGGGAGAGGGCTGGGACTGTGATGGGAGGGAGGGTGGGGGTTTGGGCTGGACTGGGAGAGGATTATGGCTGGAGTTGTGTTGGGAGAGAGAGGTGGGGGAGAGAAGTGCCAGGACCTTCAGGGAAAAACTTTTTGGTTACAGTACACTACTTATGCCTGAACTGTAACCAAAAGTCTTTCCATGAAGGTCATAAGAACATAAGAGTAGCCATACTGGGTCAGACCAATGGTCCATCTAGCCCAGTATCCTGTTTTCCAAAGAGTGGCCAAGCCAGGTCACAAGTACCTGGCAGAAACCCTTACTACTCCTCCCGATATCTCTCTCTCCTCCAACAGTCTCCCCACTGCCTTTGATCTGGATGAGCACTTTCACATTAGGATTACTACTATGCTTAGATCTTACATTCCCCTTCCCTCCTCAACCTCCTGACACTTTTCTTTCCCCTCCCCCAGAACAGCTACAATCCATACCGTTCTCCCTCCCTCTCTCTCAGTACAGACCCAGTCCCCATCCTCTGTCCTTTCAAATATTGAGCTTCCTAGACCAGAGCTGTTTTGTTTGAATAACTGGTTAAACCGTGAATAGCATTTTAAAAGGCATATGACAGTTCTGAAAGTTTAAATTACAGTACCACATCGATTTTCACTTCAGTTTCAGTATTACATTTTGTTGTAATTACACTTTATGGCCAAAAATGCATGCTGTTTTAATTGCACAATTAAATATGATTAAAATGTTTAATCGTTGCCCACCCTTAGTATTTTCCAATAGAGCAAAAAGTTGTACCTTTCAAACTTTTGTCAGCACCCAACTTCAGACACCAGCTTCTACAGCAATACTATTACTACTGCATTCATTTGAGACTATTCAGAGATACAACAATGTCCAAAGCTCACCTTGATTTTGTTAAGGACACCGCTGTTTTCTAGAGTCTGAACCAATAGATCCCGAAGCTCTGTGTCCTCTTCCATTGCAGACATATTTCTTTGCCAAACAGAAGTTTATCAGTATCTGAAACTCATTCACCATGCCAGAGTGTCATACTCAGAATCCAGCAGCAAGAAAACTAGAAATGGGAAATTCTAGAGGAAAACAGAAACAAAACTTAAGTAAATTAAATCGCCAAGTACCAAAAGCAGTTTTTGTAAAATGTAAGTTCTGACCATCATAAGATTTAACATAATGCCGTACACCATTTGCTGTAGGGTTGCATTTAAATCCTCTTCTACTTGCAGGAAAACAAATCAGCACAAAAGCGATAAAAAAAATACCCAAGGCATTTAATTCATCACATAAGAAACACAGATAAAGGTCAAATACCAACAACAACACTGACTCCAAAAAGTAAAGTAAGAGTCACACACGTTTGGTGCCCTCATACAAGCCGAACACTCTTCTTCACATACGACCGGCAACCCTTTCTCACTCCTCTACCGCGGTCTACCATGTATCCCATTCTGACATTTCCCAACACCCCAGGCCCACCTACCAACTCACGTTTGAGATCGCCAGTACCAGCCAGCCCTACTGTTTTCCTTCTCCAGCCTCCCGCCACCTTTGCCGCAATGTTTTCCCTCAGCCTTGTCCCGCCCCTTCTGATGTAACTTCCTGTTTCCGGCAGGACAGTCACACAGATGACAGATGATCGGAGCCGAGCAAAGACAGGATGAGAGAGAAGCGAGGGTCCGGGGAAAGAAGCTGCGGTACAGGTTTAGATTGAGAACAGGAGACGGTACGAGGCTATCTAGCCCATAAAAGATTATTAGAAATAACGGACTGCCTAATGTGTGGTCCATCTGTAAAAAGTCAAAAGCTGTTTCATTTGGATAGCTAGTGCCTTAAAAGGTGGTGGAGAAAAAATTTTTTTAATTTGACAACGTTTTAATTTATTTGAAAGCTTCCCCTATGTAGATATAAATATTATGAAATAAAAACTGAATATCAGCTTTAAAAATTATTGTAGCTGGTGGAAACAGCACTTATAAAGGCTGTACTTTGTGCTCATTTATCTACAATGTTCTATACAATACAGTAATACATGGCCAAATGTCAGTGAGGATATCCTATTTACTAATGGGTTCAGCTTAACTGTTGTTTATGTATTTAGATTTTGCTCACACCTTTTTCAGTAGTAGCTCAAGGTGAGTTACATTCAGGTACACTGGGTATTTCTCTGTCCCAGGAGGGCTCACAATAAGTTTGTACCTGAGACAATGTCTGCCTTGGGAAGCCTGCTGTTATAAAGATTGTAAGTAAAATTAAACTCTCCTTTCATTGAGGCACATGGAATCACATCTTCACCTCATCTCTTGTTCAAATGGATGATTCTGTTTTGACCATATTTCAGGGACAAATGCGTTTCATAAGTCAAAATAATAAAAATAATTTTCTTTCATGCAGATAGCACTCATTTGTATAAGCCCCTAATTTATTTATTTATTGGGATTTATTAACCGCCTTTATGAAGAGTTTCACCCAAGGCAGTGTACAGCAGGTACAATTTAACCAAGAATAAACATTAATATAATAAAAGAGGTAAACTTGAAAATAATAATTTGAAACTTAATAATAGAACTACCATGAAACAGTATCAAAAATATACACAAACAGCACTGGAATTCAAATACCAGAAATATAGTGCAGGTGCTTATAACAGGTGTTTGCCGAGGACAGCAGGCTTTATTTTTTTATTACATTTGTACCCCGCGCTTTCCCACTCATGGCAGGCTCAATGCGGCTTACATGGGGCAATGGAGGGTTAAGTGACTTGCCCAGAGTCACAAGGAGCTGCCTGTGCCTGAAGTGAGAATTGAACTCAGTTCCCCAGGACCAAAGTCCACCACCCTAACCACTAGGCCACTCCTCCACTCATATTCTTTATATTCTTACAAGTGGGTGACGCCGACCCGCGTTGCCCAGTCTGCAATTTACCAAAGATCAATGAGAGCTTTGTGGAGTGTGAGACACGCTCCACTGCGCATGTGCGAGTACGCAATCTCCTCAGGTTAATACTACAGCAAAAAAAGTAAAAAGTACGAAGGATACAACTTCAAGGGGAGGCGTAGGGATTGTGAGAATATAAAACCTGCTGTCCTCAGAGAACACCTGCTACAGGCAAGTATCAGCATGTTCTCCGAGGACAAGCAGGCTTGTAATTCTCATGAGTGGGGAATCCCTAGCATCCAGGCTCACCAAAAACAACAAACATTGGTCAACTGGGTCTCACAACGGTGAGGACATAACACAGATTAACCTGAAACTATATACAATCTGAATGAGAGTGCAGTCTGGAACAGAATAAAATGGGCTTAGGAGGGTGAAGTTGGATTTTCGACCCCAAACAGATGTTGCAACACTGCCCAAACTGACCACAATGAATATCCATAACACATTTGCATGCAGTGCCTCCGCTGCATGCATATCTCTCTCATGAATTACGTTCAAGATATGCACGACTGTATACAAAATCATTCAAGCGGAAGCCCCAAGCTACATGCTAAACCTTGTGGACCTACCTCCAAAAAACGCCACAAGATCATCCCGCAAATTTCTCAAAATTTCTCAACCTACACTTCCCGAGCTGTAAAGGACTAAAATACAAGCAGACGCACGCCACCACCTTCTCTTACATAAGCACTCAATTATGGAATGCATTGCCTACAGACCTGAGAACAATCGACGAAACTACTGTCTTCCGCAAATCTCTGAAGACATATCTCTTCAGCAAGGCCTACAACGAGAACCGATAATCACACCTGTACACCTCACCAACCCACTCAATTAGAAAAAAAACCCACCTTCTATAAACTATCCTAATCACTCCCTTCCTTCTTCTTTCTCCCCTTATCTAATTTCTGCACAATACTAAATGTATCTGCTACCCTATAACGACAACTTACAAAACTATGTAAGCCACATTGAGCCTGCAAATAGGTGGGATACAAATGCAATAAATAATAATAATAATTACAGTAAGGAATGGCTTCCTGACCAGGTTCAGATTGTTCTGTCAAACTACTATCATGTTTTTCATTATCATGCTACCCAAGATCTTCTGCTATTACTAAATGTACATTTTCTTTATAATTCTTATATATTTCTTAATATCTCTTACTATGTTTGCTTGTTAAAATTCTACCATGTTTTATCATTATCATGTCATCCAACATCCTTCTGCTATTACTAATTGTATACTTTCTCATGTATTCTCATTATTCATGATGTATTGTAAGCCACATTGAGCCTGCAAAGAGGTGGGAAAATGTGGGATACAAATGCAACAATATAAATAAATAAATTGTGGATATCCTGAAAACTTGCCTGCCTGGGGTGCCTCCAGGACTAAGTTTGGGAACCATTGGGTTTGCCTAACTATCATCAGAGGCAGACATAGTCATATAATTAACATTATAATTGTGTTCAGATTTGGGTAATAACAGAACACGCTGTTATCAGATCATATTAGGAAGCTCGAAGTCAACGTCTGCTGAATATCAAACAGCTAATAGTTTAAAGCCTAGATTTTTGATTGCTGAACTCATGCTGACTCATTTCCACGCCACCAGATTTGTTCCTGTCATTCAGCTCCAACTCTTTTATTGATGCTTTCCCTTAGCCTTCATTACTCCTAGGATGAATATACAGTGCCGTAGCGAGGGATAATGGCACCCGGAGCGGGTTGCCGCTGTGCACCCCCCCCCCCCCCCCGCGTGCAGCACGGCGCGACTCCCCCCCAGATCGCATTCTTACCTGCGGGAGGGCCGATCCGCCCCGAGTGCACGTCACTCGGAGCTGCGTCGGCCCCGCTGGTTCCCTGCTCTCTCTGCCCCGGAAGTAACCTGTTCCGAGGCAGAGAGAGCAGGGAACCAGCGGGGCCGGCACCCCCGGAGCAGACCGCCCCCCCTTCCTACGCCACTGTGAATTTATACATTATTTAATATCTCTCTTATAAACAGTAATAAACAATATTAAGTGAATTTTTATAATATGCCACTGCAGTCCACAAAACAATAGGAGCAAGTTCCCATAAACCATCTTTCTCTTTTGATCTAGGCACAGAAAAAAAAAAAGATTTTAAATGCTCCCAGGTTTCAACCTACTACTATTTATCACTTTAATAGCGCTACAAGGCATACACAGCTCTGTACACCATACATGAAAAGACAGTCCCTGCTCAAACAGCTCACAATCTAAATAAGACAGGTAAACAGGCAGAACAACTAAGAGGTAATGGAATTAAAGAGGAGGGGATAAAAGGTACAGGGCAAGTGAGTAGTGGTTAGGAGTCAAAAGCAGCGTCAAAGAGGTGGGCTTTTAGCCTGGACTTGAAAACGGCCAAAGACGGGGCTAGACATATAGGCTCGGGAAGCCTATTCCAGGCATGAGGTGCAGCGAAATAAAAGGAACGGAGTCTGGAATTAGCAGTAGAGGAGAAGGGGACAGACGAGAGATTTATCTACAGAGCCGAGTACCCGAGGGGGGGGGGGCTGTAATGCTATAAATTTACAGCCTGTCTTACTAATAGACTGCTCAATGAATACCGTGGATTCTTTTGGATTCGTAATAAGATATATGAAACCTTTATTAGAGGAACTAAATTCTACAATTGGTTAATATATACATATACATACTGGTTAGCACATATACACTGATTAGCTATATGAAAACAATGGTTACATCACTGATCTCTACATCTCTCAGACCAGGAAAAGAAGCAAACACAATGATTAAGACAATTATTACATCACTGGCCTCTACATGTAAGCAATGCAAACAGTTCTTTGACCAGGAAAGAAACAATAATTACATACATACACACATCACTGATCTCCATCATCCAAGCTCTTATCAGCTGAGGAGGGCCCGACACACTCACAGTGAAAGAGCTTGGAGCTTTTTGGACCAGGAACAGATTTCTGCGTAGCCCGTACATTGCTCACAGATGAACCCCACTGTGCTGTGACAAGCCCTCCCTTTTAGTCTCATGTCCAGCTTTGGAAAGTTACAGAATGTACATGAGGATGCAGTCACATGCTTCCAGCCCAAGTAAACAAACCACTGGCCAGGTGGTTCATCTCCCGAGCTTGAGCATATCCTCTTTCCCTCCTGCACAAACTGAATTGGTTTGAGACATGCCTTATCTTCCACATTCCAACGTATTTTTGTATTCACAAGGAAAGTTAGTTTTGGTCAGAAAGACAAGATTTCAGAGGGTATTATCGGACAAAAGCAGGATTGAAAAGCAATCATTTAAAATAGCACTTAAACAATGAATGAAACAGAATTACTTCCAATCAACAATACAGACCCCAAGTGCACTAGTCGATCCAGACAGGGTTGAAAAACAATCTTTAAAATTCTATTCCATTACAGGGGCGTAGGGAGAGACAAGAGTTGAGAGGTACTGGGGAGCTGCAGAGTGAATGCACTTATAGGTCAGTAAGAGAAGTTTGAATTGAATGCGGAAATGGATAGGGAGCCAGTGAAGTGACTCGAGGAAAGGGCTAATGTGAGCATAGTGACTTTGGCAGAAAATGAGTCACGCAGCAGAGTTTTGGACTGATTAATGTTTTTGATGTGGAATATAAATGTGAATAGATAGAAACTGTAAATATTAAGCACCTGATTTTCATAACATCTGTTTTAGTGGTGCTTTACCGAATAAAACACTTGCTAGGGAGTCTCTATAACCAACCCCTCCAAATGACACGCTGATTACAATTTATAACAAATTACTACTCTACCTATGAAAAATTATTCCGTTATCATACTTCCTCTGTGTGCATCCGTATGCTGCACAAGCTAGCATGTTTGAAAATATAAGTGAAATTAAATAAAAAGGCTACCAACAATAAAGAACTGCAACATGGAAGCAGCAGCTCATAGGTTTGCTTGCTTTGGGTGTACGCAGAACGACGGCTGCGCGGAGAGGGAAACAGACAAACCTAAGTGGCTTCAACTTTTTGACGTTATGCCGTCTCCTGTTCTCAAGCAGACTTCCTTACCTCGTATTGTCTCCTCCTGGTCTCAATCTAACCTCTTTGCAGTACAATTACAAACTCCGTCTTGTATCGCGTGCTCCCTTAAGGCGCAACTAAATTTATGACGTATGAGAAGTTGCCCTGCCCCTCTGTCATCATGGCAACGCGGAGACGCTGGGAAGCCAGAAAGCTTCAGTATTGCCAGAGATAGAAATAATTATTATCGCATTAGTACATATGTTTTTCTTTTTCTCGCTGATTCACTTAAACTTTCTGCAACAGGGGCCGAGACAGTGAGGACAAAAAGCTTACAAGCAGAGGCAAATGAATTTAACTTCAATCTATCTTGCTGTGCAAGCATGCCCTCCAGTTTCACTTCCTGGGTACCCGGGACCAATCATCTGATGCTGAATGAGTGCTCTGATCTGTCTGGCCAATCAGCTGAGTATGAGCGAGTTCCGTCCACCCACCCAGTCTCCTGCAGTCCAAAGCTTTCGAGGGTATTGAAAGTGTAATTTGTGGTAAGTTGTGGGTGTGCATGAATAATAATTAGTTACTGGACGCTGCAATATGTTACGAGCAAGAGGGTTATCTGCGCAGTCTTAGCCCTGGAAATTGATGTCCTCATGTGATGTAATTTTCACGTCTCGTCTTTCCTTCAGGCGGGGAATTGTCCTACTTTATACAGTATACTTCTATGGTGGATGCAATTCTTGATTGCCCCATGTTTTTGTTCAGGTTTAAATCGCTTTAAGGATGACTCTAGGCATCAGCAAAGTAAGCATATGCTTGAGGTGGTTTCTTTTTAGAGATCTGAATGGCAATTTTGGCATGTAAAGACTAGAGATGCACATTTGTTAGTGTGCGTTTGGTTCCTAAATGTGTGCCCTAAACATTTTAGTGCAAGTGAAATTGATTGAATGCATGTAAAGTGGACTTCCATTACCTAAGTTCCCACCCGCAGCATTGGACAGCGGATGCAGCTTCAAAGTCGCATCTAAACTAGGATTACCATATTTTGTCCTCTCAAAAAGAGGACACATGTCCTGCCCCGCCCCTTTTGCATCCTTGCCCCGCCCTCTGTCACATATTCCCCTCCCCCGGGTCACATATTCCCCCCCTCCTCCCGTCCCCTGGGTCACCTCCCCTCCCCTTACATACTATCTACTGTCCTGGTGGTCTAGTGACAGGGGCAGGAAAGAGGACATATGGTAACCCTAAGTTAAACTGTCCTTTTGGGGCAAGTGGCTATTTGGAGAATATTTCAGTAACTTGAGGAAAGAACTGGGGGAAACTAAGCCACAATGGTTGCTGGAGGATAAGCCGAAAGCCTCTGGTCGTATGTCTGCAGGGGGCTCTAGCTTTTAAGACAGCAGATGATACTGTCCTGGTTGTCATTTGTCAGCAGTGTGGTCAGAAGTTCTTATTCAGGCACGCCAGTCTTCCTTTCATGTGGACAGGAAGTCCTCTCAAGTCAGCTAGTGTGCCCAAATTTCAGTGTTGCCACATGGGAAAAAATGTTCACGCCCCAAACCGCACAAAGTTAATTTGCATGTGAATGGCATCATCAATAAATATTAATGAGGTAATTTGCATATGAATGACACTGTTAATAAATATTGATGAGGTCATTTGCATACAAATGACATAATTGCGGCCGCAGAAAACCAGTGGAAAAAAACACCGGCGGGGCAAGAAGAAGCCGCCCAAAATCCCACAACCTGCACGCGGCGTGAAAAAGCCGCAGCAGGTCATGGGAAGGAGCCCTATTGGGCGGGAAACCTGCAGCCCAGGCAACATTGTGCCCAATGCCTCCCGAGCTTTGTAGTGATGCAAGGCTAGTCCAATCTTCTCTTCCTCTGGTAGGGGGACATCTTCAGGACCACTACGCCTCTATTCAGGAAATCTTGACTGCCCCAACTTGACATTTCGCCCTTTAGATTGTAAGCTCCTTCAACCAGGGACTGTCCTTCTTTGTTAAACTGTACAGCGCTGCGTAACCCTAGTAGCTCTCTAGAAATGTTAAGTAGTAGTAGGAGGAGGAGGAGTTTTGGGAGGGCTAAGATCATGTTAGATCACCGAGTTCTGGCTATTCTTACAGAAGATTCAAGTTGGAGTTCTCCCACCCAGTCGCTCCTCTGTTCTTGAAGTCTCCTTGTAAAAAGAGAACCAAGGTGGTCGTGGTTCAGGCCACTATTGATTCCTTCCTGGTGCTCCAGGCCAGTGTTCCAGTTCCCCAGGCCGAACAGGGACAAGGCAGATACTCTGTGTACTTCATTGTCCCAAAGAAGGCAGGCAACTTTCATCCAGTCTCAGATCTTAAAAGTCTAAACTGCTGCCTCCGAGTCCCACTTTCGCATGGAGATACTAAGAGCAGTCATAGCTTCGATTAAAGCAGGAAAATTTCTCACTGCCCTTGATCTGAAGGAGGAGTATTTGCATATACCCATATGGCTGCCACATCAGAAGTTTCTCTATTTTGCGGCCATCATTTCCAATTCAATTCTTGTATACCGCTAATATCCCCTTTCCAGGGTTCAGTGCGGTTTACATTCTAGGTGAGACAAAAGCAGATAGTGTTGGTGTGAGGTATGAGAAACATTAGAGATGGTGCAATGCATGAGACTAAAAACATTAAAGCAAAGGATAATGGTTGATACTAGGAAGTAGAAGTCATGGTGGATTATTTTGAAGCAGTCTTTGGGAAGAGAAAGGTTTTTAGCCTTTTCCTGAAGTTGAGGTAGCTGTTCTCTGATGGAAATAGATAGAGAGTTCCATATTTTGACTCCAAGTACGGGGAACAGAGAGCTGAAAATCTGATTTCGAATTGTCTTTTGAAATGGTGATTCTAGCATTAATTGTTGCTTCAGTCTGTTAGACTGGATCAGATATTGCGAAGCGGTCTTAGTCAGCAGGTCAAAGGTGAAGTCGTGTAAGATTTGAAAAACTAAACAAGCAGTTTTGAACCTGAGTCTTTCTGCTATGGGAAGCCAGTACAGTTTGTTTAGATGAGTTGAATCACTAGTATATCTTTTCAATCTGTATATTAGCCTTGAAGCAGTATTCTGTATGATTTGCATTTTTTTTTCTGATATTGACACAATACCAAGAAATGGATTACAGTAATCCAAGTGAGATAGGACTAACATTTGGACTAGTAGTGCGAAGGCTTTTTGGTCGAAGAATGGTTTGACAAGACATAGTTGTCTCATTTTGAATATTGTTGTTCTCCATAGCAGATTAATATGGGAAGAAAAGGTGAGTGAAGAATCAAGCAAGACCCCTAATACTCTGGTTTCAGGTTCGACTGTAAAGCTTTGACCATTGGACAAAGATAAATTGATGATGGGACCTCAACTCCCTGATGTCGGAACCACAGGACCTTGGTTTTTTGCACATTCAGTTTCAGTTTATTGGTCAGGGCCCAGTTGCTAACAGCAGTCATACCATTCGCTGCAGACTAAGTTGAATCTTTGTTTGATAGTATTACTGGTAAGAGAAGCAGGATGTCATCAATGTAGGATAATAATAGTTTAAGTTCCAGGTGTATTGAGGCAAGGGATGATATAAAGAGGAGGCAAGGGATGATATAAAGAGGAGGCAAGGGATGATATAAAGAGATTGAATAGGATCTGTGAGAGGGGAGATCCCTGCGGGTGGACCAGGAGTTGGAAAGTTGGTTGAAAGGAATTATCTGAAGCATTTGAGCACAGTCCCTGTTATTCCTATCTGATCCAGGCGTTTGAGTAACAATGTGTGGTCAACCACATCGAGCGCTGCTGATATATCAAATTTGAGAAGAAATACTTGGTTGCCTTTGCATAGGTGTTGTTTGACATATATAGTTAGAACTAGCAGTAATGTTTCTGTACTATGTGACGATCTGAAGCCAAAATGTGACCAGTGTAAAATAGAAAGTTTTCCAGATAAAAAGAGGGTTGTTTACTAATGTAGGCTTCTAATGCTTTAGTAAAAAGGGGTATGCTTGCCACTGGATGGTAGTTTGCAGGCAATGTTACATCTAGCCCATATCCCTTCAGTAGTGGAGTGAGAACAATTTTGCCCATATCATGAGGAAGAGAGCCAGTTTTTAACAGTTTGAGATCATTAACCAGATAACTGCTTCCATAGGGATGGATTTGAGTAGGTGTTTTGGGCATTGATTCAGGGAGCAGTTGGCTCAGGAGCATTTTAACAGTATTGATCTTATATCCTCAGTGATTGAAAAGATTCCCAGTTTTGGTCAGTTTTGAGTGCTTGGGTTGTAGGATCTCCGGCGATTAAGGCTGAACTACTGGTTGGGCTATTTGTTGGAGTAGCCTTGGATAGTTCGGACCTAATTTGGAGAATCTTATTGGTGAAATGATCAGCGAGGGCTTGGGCAGTGGGACATGTTTTCTGTGAATGTTCATCCTTATTAGTGGAAGCCTAGTGTTTTAACTAAGGAGAAAAGTTTGTTTGTTTTTTTTTGTCAAGATCATCTTGACCTATTAGGCTGCTATAGTATTGGTATTTTGAGTCAGCTATCTTCTTTTTTGTAGCGTCGGAAGGCTGACTTCCATTTGGATAGTATCTTTGTTCTTTCTCCATTACTTTTCAAGGCGTCGACATTCCTTTTTAGGATGGATAGTTCCTCTATAAACCATGGCAAACTTATGATTATCTTGACCTTTTTAGTGGTAAATGGAGCAATTTGTTAGTATGGCTTTCACCTTGGTGTCCCAGCGGGATTTGATCAAAACACATGTAGGAGATGCGGTAGTGAGGGAATCTGTTGGCTCCGACCAGAAAGTGGCCTTGTTGATTTTACCTCTGGTGGAGATGAGTTTGGATGACTTGTGTCTGGTTAAGCTTGACATACAGATATCAGTGGTGAAATACAGTTGGAAATGGTCAGACCACGGTACTGGCTTCCATTTGAATGAATTAATCAAGCTATTAGGATAGGACGTCATGAAGTCTAACATATGTCCTTTTTCATGAGTTATACCCTTGGAGAATGTAGTTAGTTCACAGTCCTTCAGGAATGATTTGAAGTTGTGGACATTGGTGTCTGCATCATTTTCCAAGTGTAGGGTTAGGTCTCCCAGGAAGATAATCCTTGAGAACTGTGACAAATTGTGACATGGCAGAGGAAGTAATCTCTAGAAATATTGGTTCTGCCTTGGACCAAGCTCCCGGAGGATGGTACATGAGGAGTAGGGTGATTTGATTTGCCTCTTTTGAATCATTGCAGAATTTGCATAGCATATATTCCAGTTCAGGGAAAACCCCAGAACTAACTAAAGACATGTGGAACCAGGGGTGTAGCTACGGGTGGGCCTGGGTGGGCCCAGGCCCACCCAATCACAGTTCAGGCCCACCCAGTTTCTCTTGATGCTCCAATCGGGATTCGGCGTAGTCTTGGTTCCAATCCAAGCAGCAGGCAGCTCTCAGCAGTGGTGTAACTACCGAGGGCGGGTGCAGGTCGTTAGGGGGTGCTGCCTCCATCCATGGACGTCTTCCCTCCTCCCCCAACTGGTGTGGTCACGATGTTGCTGCGTACGTCTTCACCCCCCTCCCCCCAGCTGATGCGGTGCTGCATGGGGTGTCCCATCCCCCCCCTCCCCCCGACGTGCGGTTATCGCTCTCCCTCCTCCTCACTATGGGTTCAACAACACCCGGCTGGAATACGCGATTGTTCGGCGCTTGCTTAACCAGCAGCAAATCGCTCCGGAACGCGGCCCAGGGGTGGGGTGGCCAGGAGGGAGGGGAGATGGAGCTCCGTGACGTCATGCCGCCCAACCCAGCGCCCGCGCGCTCAGGCCGTTTTGGGAAGAGTTCTTTCTTTGCATTGAAGTCTGTTTTCTTTGCAGTTCCTAACAAGCTGCAACCTGGAACTAGTGGGGTAGCCTACGTAGCATATCTCATCATATTCTTGCTTGGTGAGGCAGTTTGCGATGGGTTGAGGCAAATGTGGGGGCTATTTTGGGGGAGGTGCTTGGAGGAGGTTGTATTGCTTCGGTATTGCAGCCTGCTCACTCACCACAGTCTGCTCACAGAATAAAATACTACAGATTCTTTTAGATACGTATTGGGTAAATGAAACTCTTTATTTGCACTTTAATTGGAGAGTGTATAAGTCATTATTGTTACTGCATCACAATGATTAAGAAATACACACACTAATCGAGTACATTACTAAAGGAAAGCTATAGAAAAGTAAAATAAGAAAGATATTTATATATATATACATACATCAACATCACTGGTCAGGAATTACATCATTCAGGCCCTTATCTCATCAGCTGGGAGACCCGTTGCAGCGAAAGCCTGAAGCGTCCAGACCAGGAACAAGTCTTTTCTGCATGATGCGTCCACCCACAGAATGAGCCCCAAGGCTCCGCTGCAAAAAGCCCCCTTTTTAAGCTAAAACTTATCCAGAAATGTGCATGGGGATGCCGTCACACTCTCTCGGTTCAAGAAAACAAACCACTGGCCAGGTGAATTATTTACCAAACCTCAAGAGTACCCGCCCCCCTTCTGCACAAGCTGGCTTCAGGGATATACATTGTTCTTAAGAGGTGCCTTATCTCATACATTGTTCTTGAGTGTGCCTTATCTTATACCAGCCTGTTCTTTGAGATGTACCAGGAAAGTCACTTTTGGGTCAAAGACAGGGGATTTAAAAAATGTATTATCGATTAAAGCAAGACTGAAAAGCAATTTTTAATATTTTCCATCACAGAGGTGCAGTTGCAACTTGCAGGGAGGGCTAAGGCAATTGCTTGGGGATCATTGTGGGGTGCGTTGTTTTAATATATGGGGCTATTAGTAAGATGGAAGTACAATAGTTTTTAAAGCTGGGGCAGTTTGCAGAGGGGTAGTTTTTGGGTGCAGGATGTTGAGGGGAGAGGGGGTGGAGAGAGGGATGCCAGGTCCAAGGGAAAAGAGTGGTGGAGAGAGGAAGGAAAGCAATGGGAAAAAGGGGGGGTGGAGAAAGGAGTGAGAGTGATGCTAGACCAAAGGGAAGCAAGAGGGGAGAGAAAGGTGGGACGCATGAGGGAGAGGACACTGGGAAAAAGCTGGATCTGGGGAGGGGGAGAACGAGATGCAGTACTATGAAGCAGGGGAGAGAAGAGGGAGAGAGATACTGGCCCCAGGGTGGGAGTGCAGGAGAGAGAGAGAAAGAAGGGTGAGGAACATGGGAAGGGGACACAGAGGGCAGATTCTGAACATGGGGGGGAACAGGGATGGGAACACAGAGAGCAAATGCTGATCACAGGGGGAATAGGGACAGGGACACAGAGGGGAGGTTATGGATAGGAGAGAGAGTGAGTCAGAGGAAATGACAGTGGACATAGAAAAAAGTCAAATAGAGAAGAGATAAGCAGAAGATGGAAATGGATGGAGTACAGAGAGAGGAGAAATAAAGATGGAGAGGGGGAAGATACTGGAATAAATCTTGTAAAAAGGAGAGAGGGAGACAGGCAGGATAGAAGGGAAAGAAAAGGCAGGCAGTGGATGGAGGAGGCAGAGAAAGCTGGCAGACACCGTATGCAAAGGGGAAAAGGGCAGACAGTGGATGGAAGGGGCAGAGAAAGCAGACAGCTGGATGAAAGGGAGAGAGAAAGAGAACAGATGCTGGATGGAAGGGAGAGAGTGAAGAGAAGACAAGGAAAGCAGAAACCAGAGACAACAAAGGTAGAAAAAAAAGATTTATTTATTTGCCTTAGAATAAAGTAGTATTGTAGCTGTAGTGATAAATAGAAAATGAAAATAAGGTGATATGTTTGTTGGACTATTTTAATACATTTTTGACCAACTTTCAGAGACCAAAACCTCCATCCTTATGTCAGGACAGGACCGTAACAGCAGTATACTGTACTGGCCTGAGGAAGGAGGTTTTGGCCTCTGAAAGCTAATTGAAAAAGCATTATCAAATAAAACGGTATTATCTTATTTTCTATGTTTTGTTTTATTTCTGTTGTTTAATTTGTAAAGTGTTGATTGGTATTTGTCAGTTTTTTCAAGTTTACTTCTGCTATCTTTATATTTTGCACAGTACTAGGAGACATGCATCACTGTTTCTGTGGTGTTGCATTGTATGCAGAATCTGGCCTCTTGGGGGTTCAGTTTAATTTTGTCTACATATTTCTATTTTAGTTTGTGGTTACTTATGCTATACATGGTGAGGATGTATCTGTGTTCTATGTTTGTGAAAAAGACATGGTTTTCTGTTGGCAGGATCATTTTTACTAATGTCTTGTTTAGTTTTACAATGTGTGTATTGATGTTCTAATGCTCACTGCAATGTTTAAGATGCTACCTTTCCTAGGTACATACTTGTTGTGTGACTCATGGATTATTACACTGTCTTATATTAATTTTTGCCCCCAAAAATGCGCTAGGTCTTATTTTCAGGGCCTGTCTTATTTTTCGGGGAAACATCGGGGTTGGCCCGCCCGCCCTCCGTCGCTCCCGGAACTAACCTTAAATGCCTCCTTTCACCTTCTCAGCAAGCAGCAGCAGGGCATGCCACTCCTTCCTTCCCTGCCCCGCCCTCACCTGACGTAACGTCCGCGAGGGCGGGGCACGGAAGGAAGGAGAGGTCTGCCCTGATGCTGCTTGCTGCGAAGGTGAAAGGAGGAGTTTAAGGTTAGTTCCGGGAGCAACGGAGGGGTGGGTGGAGGTGGGGGGGGGGGGGGGCGGCCCGGGGGCGGCCTTGTCCGGCTCTTGGCAGCCCTGCTTTCAAACAAAAATTTGCTAGGTCTTACTTTCGGGGGAGGCCTTATATCTGCCAATTCAGGAATACCTCTACTAGGTCTTATTTTCGGGGGATGTCTTACTTTCAGGGAAACAGGGTAGTAAAAATAATATTTTCATATAGAGGAGGGGGTGTTAAAAAAAGATCGGCCCCGGGTGTCAAATACGCTAGGTACGCCACTGGCTCTCAGTTCTATATTTTTAAATGTTTGATATAAAGCAATGTTTGAAGGATATATGCCATTGCTGTTATATTGCAGGATCTTGTCATGAGATGTTTTCTGTTATTGCAGACTTAAGTCTGGTCAAGTTTAAGATATGGGATAATGTAAAGGTTGTTTTTTCCATTATGTATGTATGTGGTTTATATTGATGCAGACTACTTACAAATCCATCATCAAGTGTATTCTATGGCATTATTTTGTAGTGTCCCAAGAAACACTACTCATATGCACAGTGGCCACCCATATTAGTTCTGGGCCCACCCAAAATGGTGGGTCTGGGTACGCCACTGTGTGGAACAAACTCTTAAAGATAAGAGCAAGTCTGCCTCCTTTTTTACCTTGTCTTGGAGAATGAAGAATACCATTACTGGGTGGATAGATGTGGGGCAGTATCGGACTATCAACTTCTGTGAGCCATGTTTCTGAGATAAACAGAAAGCCCAGATCTGAAGATTCTAGCAGATCCCTGAGTAAGAGAGTCTTGTTCCCCACAGATCTAGCATTGATATAGATGGCTGGGTCAGGAGTGAGTTGAGACTGCAGGGCTTTTCCCTTCCCTCTAGCCACGGCACCTTTACCAAGGTTATGATGATGGTGGTGGTGGCGGTGGCAGCGGCCTTCCTGCAGCGCCAGAGAGAGTCAGTTTACCTGTATCTCGACAACTGGCTAATTTTTGTGTCATCCTATTCATGTAGCATGGAGGCGACGCACAAAGTTGTCTGTCTTTTGCAGTCATTGGGTTGGGCGATCAATATTGTGAAGAACAGACTCCGCAGACACTGGAGCATCTGGGCGTTCTATTTCACCTAGCAGGAGAGAGGAATTTCCTCACAGAACGCAGGAAGTCAAAGCTGGTTCAACAGATTTGTCTTTTCCTCAGTCAAGACAGGATTGGGACTACATCCAGGTTCTGGGACCAATGATGGCAGTGATGGAAGTGGTGCTGTAGGCAGAGGTTCAAATGCGGACGTTACAGGAGTCTCTTCTCAACCGCTGGTCTCTGTCATCACAGCAGTATGACCGTCAGTTTCCTTGGAAAATTTAACCAAAAGAGTAGCTCTTTTTCAGTGGCGTAGCCACAGGTGGGCCGGGGCCCACCCACTTGGAGCTCAGGCCCACCCAACAGTAGCACACATTTAGCAGTAGCAGGTGGGGATCCCAAGTTCCACCAGCTGAAGTCTTCCCCTTGATGGTAACAAAAATGCCAAGTTCCGCCAACTGAAGTCTTCCCCCTGATGGTAACAAAAATGCTACTCTGCACGATACTGGCACCTGCGCATGCTCAGTTTTCAGTGCATGCCTGTTACAGACTGCTAAGGTGGAAAAAAGCATTTTCCTGCCAGCTGAGATATTTTTCTGGTGGGGAGGGGGGGAGGAGAACATGGTGCCCACCCACTTCTTGCCTAGGCCCACCCAAAAGCTGTTGTCTGACTATGCCTCTGCTCTTTTTGCTATCAAGTCCTGTGAAGACTCCAGAAATTGAGATAAATCCAAGCTTTCTACAGGAGTGGACATTACTTGATGCTTTTCACCCTCACCTCTTATCTGAACTGAGCTTTTCTGGATATAAAATATACTCTCAACAGATAAATTATCTGCATGAGGGTACTCAGGAACCTTCTTTAAATACATTTTCAAAAGCTCTAAAGGAGCCAAATAATGAGTTACTGGAAAATTAAGTATCCTAAGATTTTTAAAATATTGCCTATTTTCCAGAGCTTCCAGGTGAGAATGAATTGGGCAGCTATCATTAACAGCAGAAACTGCAGTAGATTGCAGTGTTACAACTGATTGTTCAGTCTTTTGTCATGCAGTTTCAACCTTTATAAGTCTCTGATCAATCTCTCTATCATTTTAAGCAAACTTTCTTGAGGGAATTTACACAATGAGGGAATAGTTACTTGTATCGATTGCTCAATCCTCTTTACAACCTGCCAAATGTCTTGAAGCAAAACCACTTTATCAAACAAGACTGGACCTTCCTGGGAAGAGTCTAAATAAATTTGAACTGCCTTCGGGAGAGGAGCAGATGCTCCTTGCACAGCGGAAGTTCCTAAGGATTCTTCATTAACAATACCAGGTCAGTTTGAGTTTGCACATTGCTACTCCCGACCAAAGAAGTCATACTTGGTTGAGGAGGTGGAGTCTGTTGTACGGAGGAAAATGAAGCCTAAGTTGGAGAGGATGTACTGAATACTCCAGTCATTACTATCGCTGAAGTAGGAATCAAATGCTGATCAATTGGACCTTGTATCACAGGGAGTCCAGCACTGTCATTCCGAGAGCCCTAGACTTCCTCTTCTTGCCCATCACTGGGAAGATACTCTCCTAGCCCCATTTCTTAAGGCTCTGAAGTGGCGTGGTCATGCCCCTTCTGTCACATGACCACAGGCCACATACTGTGGCTCTGTCCCAATGATAAAGGACAGCAGGACCCAACACTGATGTCAGAAAAGAGGGCCTGTAAGAGTGCCTACTCAGCTATTCCAGAGATCACTCCCAGCAGCTTCCAGCAGTTCCAAAGAACCACACTCTGTCCCGACAATGAAGGACAGCAGAACCCAATGCTGACGTCAGAAAGGAGGGCCTGTAAGAGTGCCTGCTCAGCTGTTCCAGAGTTCACTCGAAGTGGCTTCCAGCAGTTCCAAAGAATCGCGACTCTGTCCTGATGATAAAGGACAGCAGGACCTAACACCAATGTCAGAAAGGAGGGCCTGTAAGAGTGCCTGCTCAGCTGTTCCGGAGTTCACTCGCATTAGCTTCCATCAGTTTTTATTTATTTATTTTATTTATTTACGTCAATTTATATACCGTATCTTATTGCTACTGCAAGACAGAACGGTTTACAATTTATAAAAAGAAGCAATACAATAAGTACAAATTGGACAAACATTAGAACTCCAATCATTACAGGAAAGCACAGCAAACCCACAAACTAGCTACATAAGATGAAAACAATATAACTCATGATTAGTACACAGGAGAACACCGCAAATACAAAATTAAATACATAATATAATCTACACAGACAGATAATACAGTTTTGACTTAGGTTATAAATTGGGCATCTGTAATATATACTTTCTTCCATTATTCTAAATTCTGATCTACATACTCGATAAAGTAGAAGGTTTTCAAAAGTTTCCGAAAATGAAAGTAAGATTTCTCAAGTCTGATCTCTTTTGGAAGGCCATTCCAAAGAGAGGGAGACAAATAGAAAAAAGCCGAATTCCGTGTAGATTCCCATCTAGCCCTAGTGAGAGGAGGAATCACTAACCTGTTGTCTGTCAGGGATCTAAGGGTTCGTGTGGCAGTGTAAGGAATAGTTAGATTTGACAGATAGTCAGGATTTAGTGTATAAAAAGCCTTATGGGTCAAAACTAAAGCTTTAAACTTAACTCTTGCTTCAACCGGAAGCCAGTGCAGTTGATGTAGCAAAGGTGTTACTCTGTCATCCCTCCGGGCCCTACAAATCATACGTGCTGCAGTATTCTGTATTCTTTGTAGTCGCTTCAAGCTAGCTTGAGTGATCCCTGAATATATGATATTACAATAGTCTAAGTGTGAGGTAATATAAGCAGATGTCAACGTTTTAAGGGAATCCTTACTAATTGAATTCCTAACTGACCGAAGTCTCCTAAGATGGAAAAAAGATTTTTTCACTACGTCAGATATTTGTTCCTCGAAAGTCAGAGCAGAATCAATTATAACCCCAAGGTATCTAAAAGATTTAACTGTAGGGATGTTCTTGCCAAATAGCATAGGTACCACTGCTGGACATGTGCCCTATCCTACTATCCAAGATGTTATAGTCTTATCTGGATTTAATACTAATTGATATGTTGTGAGCCAATCTGCCACTTTATCCAGACAAATTTGTAGTGGTGTAAGATCCATATTAGATGGTTTAACCTAATGAATAAGAAGAAAATCGTCCGCATAAGAATAAAAACTAATACCCATTGTTTGAATGAGTTCCCTTGATAGATATTATGCTAAAGACAAACAGTTCTTGCTGGCTGTTGCATGAGCTTCAGGTTCTTTTGATGGGATCCCTTTCTCCACTTTTCGGAGACGGGGATCTCTCTGCACACGGTTCCTTCCTTTCTTCCAAATGTGGTATCAGCATTTCATCTTAACCAATCTGTGGAGCTTCCGTCCTTTAGCAGAGAGGACGAAGAGGCTCAGTATCCTTCCTTGAAGCTTCTGGATGTGCATAGAGGCCTCATTAAATAACTGGAAATCACGAATGAGTTTCGTAAATTGGATACACTGTGCTTTTTGGTAAGCAGAGGCTTGGCCTCGTGGCTTCCAAGCCCACAGTTGCTATATGGCTGGGAAGCTATGTAATGGAAGGAGGAAGTAGGTCTTACCTGATATATTCTTTCCATTAGTCTTCCCACCATTCCAGAGGCCCGCCCGAGGTTTCTGAGATGTTTAGTCAGTGCAAAGTAATGGGTCAAATAACAACTGTCACCTTACATGGTGCTTCCTGTGTATCTCTTGTTCTGTACAAGTTGTCCAGGGATGACAGAGGTGCACACATGTTTGCTCGTCTGGTTACTGTTAGGTTAGAGAGTTGTTTAAGGTTGCTGTGTTTATTCTAAGTTTCTCCTTACTGCTTATCTATTTAAATACTGAGGAGCTGGACTGGATGCCAAGAGATGTATGTCTTAGCTCAGTTTTCAGCTCTGTATCTCCGCCTGCTGGTTGAGGGACACAACTATCTCACAGGTTCTGGAATAGTGGGAATGACTAATGGAACGAAAATTCAGGTAAGACCTAATTTCTCCTTGTGTATGCCAAAAAGGTTCTTCCAAGTAAGTGAGCCCCAGGAATAAACTTTTAAACTTCAAACTAAAATAAAACCAAGAGGACACTGGGTGAAAGAGCTATTCCATGGCTCATAGAGCTGAAAAATACTTTGACAATTTTTTTAGGCAGACCATTCAAGCTCATATAACTATCATGAGTCCTCTCACTAAACTTATGTGTTCAGAATTAAAATATAAATTATTTTTGATGGCGCCAAATATAGTCCATAAGTCAAACTTCCATACGTAGAGAATGCATTGCCTAACAGACATTGAAGGGAACGATGAAACTTATAGACAGATAAGATAGAGCAGTGTTTCCCAAGTCTGGTCCTGGAGTACCCCTCACCAGTCAGGTTTTTCAGGATATCCATAATGAATATGCATGAAAGAGATTTGCATATAATTGAAGCAGTGTATGCAAATCAAGTTCATGCATATTCATTGTGGATATCCTGAAAACCTGACAGGCAAGGGGTACTCCAGGACTGGACTTGGGAAACACTGAGTATGGCAAATTAATTGAAATAGATAAAGAGTGACTAACTTGAAGGAAAAAATCTGTATGTGCAGCTGGTCCCAGAGTATGTGTGGTAAGCTAGTCCTGTCACAATGTTCAGTTGACGTCAATCCAGGTACAGCTGACCAGCTGGTCAGTGTCTCACCCATTTTGCTTTGAGTGTAGTTGCATTGTGTGGTGTTCCCATTGCCGCCCTCTTCCTCCTCCCCAGAGCCTGCTGCCCTAGGTGACTGTCTAGTCTGCCTAATGGTTAAGCTGGTCCTGATTTCATGGACCATAGTATGGACACCCCTAGGTTAGTCTAAAATTCCAATCTGTCTGTTAGTCACAGGCCTCTGACCTCAATGCAGTTTATCTTCTACCGGACCTGGCGATCGCCTTTATGGTATTATGTAAGCCACATTGAGCCTGCTAATGGGTGGGAAAATGTGGGACACAAATGTTACAAATAAGTAAATAAACCTTGTGTTAGCCCTGTGCTCTAAAGTTCTGTGCACGGTTTCCTAATATAAACCTAATGCAAACATTTTTGCTCCACAATACAGTAAGCAATAGCACTCAATTGAACACAGCACAAAAAATGTTGGTGGAATTATTCTCTCAAAAAGTGAGAATTAACATGATGACTAGTACATTGATTGTTTTGTTATATAGTTATATTATCTTGTGTATTGACATGATGACTCTGTATGTACCACTTGTTATCCGCCAAGAATTTGTAGATTATGCAGGCTATAAATACTGTACATGATTATATAGACAAATGTGGGAGAGCGCACTGGATATGTGCTAGTAGCAACTGTCTTGCATGAAAACATTCTGCACTCGTCGGATTGCATGTGCATTCATGTACCAGAATGCTATTCTGTGAATAAAATGTTAATATTTATGCACAATAACATTCTAGCATATACACAGATATATGTGCATGCAATCAGACAAATGCTGATACTCTGTCAACAAACCAGCACTTTACTCTTGTTCAGCACATCTCCCCTCAGCTGTCTCTCTTTTTATAACATGCTTTTCATGGAATCCAGATAAAGGTCATAGATCCTTATGTTCACAGCAAAAGGAAGAAACAGCCATGACATCCTCACTAATGCTGCTGCAGAAGAACAAGCTAATCTTTTACTTCTCCTCAAACCTTGTGTTAAAGCTCTGTTGTTGTACTTAGCCTTCTTGTCTACTGCACACTTCACAGGCTAGCAAATAGGTTTGTTAGTATGGATTTAAATGTGCTGTACACTGATGTGCTTGTGTGCAATACTTGTTTCTGCATAGTGTGCATACAGAATTGTCTGCAAAAGCTGAGCCAGCTTGTGCACAAAGCCTATTGCACTTGACTGTATAGGGGCCTAAATCAGCAACCATTCCTGTTAGTCACATTCCCTCTAAGTCAGCCATTATCCTCTTACCCTTTCCCCCATGGTATCATCTTTTTATAATATGTGTTTGTTTTTCTCTGGCAGGGATGTTCGCTGGAGATTAGGTGAGGGTGATAAATCCCTTCAGTACCACAACATAGAACCCTTGTAAGGTAGTGAGCAAAAAACAGAAAAGGAATCTACTTCCTTATTTTTGAAGGTCCCTCTGGTGGGGAGGTGACCTAAGCAGTGATGGCTGTGAGTACAACATTGATCAAGGCATCTACCCAGGACCTCTTCTCTGCTTCCATCCACATCCTTCCCTCTTTTTCCCTCACCTTGGTCCATTATCTGAACCCACAATCCACCTGTGGTTCCCATTCTGCTGCGTCCATCTGTTCTGTGCTTCCCTTCTGGATATGGGATTGACTGTTTCTCTCCCTTTTTTGTGTGTCTTTTCTTCTGTTTTTGTAGGGGTTTTGCCCTTGTCTTTCTCCTAATGTATTTACACACTCTTTTCCCTGTGTCCTATAGCCCCTGACCTTCCCTCCCAGCTCAACACCGCTGCATGGGTCCATATCTGGGTTAATGCTGCCACTTCCTGCCATCGTGCTCCTGGCTGTCACAGCATATCTGCTATTCCTGCTGTTGGTTATTTCTTGTCAACAGTGCCTGCTGGTAAGTAAAGGGACCAGGAGTTATGCCATGTGCGGAGGTGGCTGCTAAAAATCTAGGGGTGGTCCCGAGAGTAACAAGCAAGGCTGGCGCTGAAGACGGCTGAGGGGGACGTCCTGGACACAGCCTAATGACTAGGCAAAACATGCATGTCAGGCAAGCTGAAACCCCCAGTCTGACTATTATAGCAGATAAGTGCTTATGATCATTAAAGCTTTAAAATTAATTAAAAGAATTAAATGAGATTTAAACAATCTAGCTTTTTGATAAGCCGATGAAGAAGTAGGTGCTACTTACATCACCATAGAAAATTGTTGGTGATGAGCACCGCTGAGGCAATAAGTGGGTAAAAGTAAACAGATAAATGGTTTATATATATATATATATATATATATACACTAGTAAAAAAGGCCCGTTTCTGACACAAATGAAATGGGCACTAGCAAGGTTTTCCTCGAGTGTGTATGTTTGGGAGAGTGTATGTTAGAGTGACTGTGTGTGAGAGAGAGAGAGTGAGTCTGGGTGTGAGTGTGTCAGAGTGTGTGTGTGTGAGAATGAGAGTGTGTGCAAGTGCGTATGTGAGACACAGTGTGAGAGAGAGAGTGTGTGTGTGTGTGCGAGAGAGTGTGTGTGAGACACAGATTCTCTGTGAGAGTGAGTGTATGAGACCAAACGAGTGTGTGAGTGACTGTGTGACACATAGAGAGTGAATGTGATACAGTGTGAGACAGAGTGTGTGAGAGTGAGAGTCAGAAAGACATTGTATATGAGAGAGAGAGTGTGTGTGCGACAGAGATACCTCCCTTCCTCTCTCTCTCTCTCTGGTGTCAGGCCCCCCCCCTCTCTCTGTTGTCTGAGATTCCCGCCACTGCACCCAAGCAATTGGTGTGCTGGAGGAGGGGGAGAGAGAGAGAGTGTGTGTGTTGGGAGGGGTGGGGGGATGTGTTGGGGGGTTCAGCTTGGAAGAAGAGGGGTGTGGGGGGGTTCAGGAAGCGCTACCAGATGTGAGTGAGAGAGTGAGTGTGGGGGGGGGTTCAGGAAGCGATGCCAGATGACAGAGTGTGTGAGTGTGGGGGGGGGGGGAGGGCAGGGGGTTCAGGAAGCGCTGCCAGATGAGAGAGAGAGAGAGAGAGTGTGTGTGTGTGTGTGTATGGGGTTTCAGGAAGCGCTGCCAGATGAGAAAGAGTGAGTGTGTGTGTGAGTGTGGGGGGGGGGGGAGGGCAGGGGGTTCAGGAAGCGCTGCCAGATGAGAGAGAGAGAGAGTGTGTGTGTGTGTGTGTATGGGGTTTCAGGAAGCGCTGCCAGATGAGAAAGAGTGAGTGTGTGTGTGTGTGTGGGGGGGGGGGGGGGGTTCAGGAAGTGCTGCCAGTTGAGAGAGAGAGTGAGTGAGTGTGTGTGTGTGTATGGGGTTTCAGGAAATGCTGCCAGATGAGAGAGAGGGTGTGTGTGTTGTGGGTATGTTGGGGGGGTTCAGCTTGGAAGAAGAGGGGTGTGGGTGTTCTGCAAGTGCTGCCAGATGAGTGTGTGTGTGTGTGGGGGGGGGGGGGGTGATTTATTAAGCATTGCCAGATGTGTGTGTTTGGGGCGTGGGTTCAGGAAGCACTGGCAGAAGAGTGAGAGTGTGTGTGTGTGTGGGGGGAGGGTTCAGGAAGCGGGGCCAAATGAGAGTGAGTAAGTGTGGGGGGGGGGGGTTCAGGAACGACTGCCAGATTAGTGAGTGAGTGTGTGGGGGGGGGGGGGCAGGGGTTTCAGGAAGCGCTGCCAGATGAGAGAGAGTGTGTGTGTGTACGGGGTTTCAGGAAGCGCTGGCAGATGAGAAAGAGAGAGTGTGTGTGGGGGGGGGGAGGGGGTTCAGGAAGCGCTGCCAGATGAGAGTGAGAGAGAGTGTGTGTGTGTGTTGGAGGGGTGTGTGGGGGTGGGGGTGTGTTGGTGGTTTCAGCTTGGAAGAAGAGGGGTGTGTGGTGCTGCCAGATGAGTGAGTGTGTGTGTGGGGGGGGGGGTTCAGGAAGCGCTGCCAGTTGAGAGAGAGTGTGTGTGTGTGTGGGGGGGGGGTTCAGGAAGCACTGCCATATGAGAGAGTGAGTGTGTGTGGTGGGGGGGGGGGGGTTGCCAGATGAGTGAGTGAGTGTGTGTGTGGGGAGCAAGGATTTCAGGAAGCGCTGCCAGATGAGAGAGTGTGTGTGTGTGTTGTGGGGGGGGCATTGAGGAAGTGTGGCCAAATGAGAGTGTGTGTGTGTGGAGGGGGGTTCAGTAACCACTGCCAGATGAGTGAGCATGGGGGGGCAGGAAGCGCTGGCAGATGTGAGAGTGTGTGTGTGTTGGGGGGAGGGGGCGTTGAGGAAGTGTGGCCAAATGAGAGTGTGTGTGTGGAGGGGGGTTCAGTAACCACTGCCAGATGAGTGAGCGTGGGGGGGCAGGAAGCGCTGGCAGATGTGAGAGTGTGTGTGTGTTGGGGGGAGGGGGCGTTGAGGAAGTGTGGCCAAATGAGAGTGAGTGAGTAAGTGTGGGGGGGGGTTCAGGAAGGGCTGCCAGATGAGAGTGTGTGTGTTGTATAGTTCAGTTTTGTGGGGGGGGGGATCCTGCTTTGAAGAAGAAAGAAGGAAGCGCCTCCTCAGCGCGATGCCCCCCCTGCTGCCATCCCACCCACCGCGATGCACCCACCCGCTGCCATCCCACCCACCATCGCCATCCCACCCACCGTCGCGTAGTTTTGCTGGCGGGTGACCCAAAATCCCACCAGCAGAAGTCCTGTGTTGTCTGCTGAGTCTCACTCCAGCGATCTTCGGCGTTGCTTGCTAGCCTGTGCAGGGCGGGGTTCTGTGCGTCTGACATCCTGGACGTGCAGGACGTCAGATGCACAGAAGCCCTGCCTGCACAGGTTAGCAACACCGAAGATCGCTGGAGTGAGACTCAGCAGACAACACAGGACTTCTGCTGGAGGGGTTTCGGTTCCCCCGCCGGCAAAGCAACACGACAGTGGGTGGCTTGGGGGGGGTGTTGCACCTCCTGCATTCTGTGGGCGGGGCTTCTTTTCAACTGCAGCTTTGGTGGGTGGCTTGAGGGGGGGGGGGGGTTGGACCTCGAACACCGGTGTCCGGAGTCATTTGGACTCCGGAGCCTTGGAGGTGGTTTCCCTCCAGATTTTTTCCGCGGGTGGGTCAGGAGGTTGGTATGCTGCGTTTCCTAGGCAGGGGGAGGAGTATTCCCTACTCCTCCACCTGCTTGGTTGCGATCCCCATTCCCTTCCTTTAGTTTAGTGTTCTGAAGACAACGTTCTGACGTTTGACGTGTGGGCGGGGCAAGGGTCAGTGGAGTGGCTTCACCACCATGAATCCACGAACCCTTCAGGGAGTGATTGAGTGACTTCAGAACGTTGTCTTCAGAACGTTGAAGGTGAGTTTTATTATAGTAGATATATATATATATACAAACAGCAAGAGGGAGAATAAACTTATAGACCTAGGACCCGACAGATTGGAAGAGTTGGATATTGCTGGGGTCTTATAGAGATATATTGGAGAAGATTGCCTAATAGAACGTGAATTATACGAAGACAAATATGGCTGCTAAAAATCTATGTCATTCTTTATTGAGTTGTACCTTAGCTCTAATTCTCTGGCTGTCTTGCTGATCTTGGAGTAAGTAATTTGGTTTTCCCATGCCTCGATTCTAAGCCTCAGCTGTTTTTCCCATACCCAGGCCCGAGGTTTCTGTACTGACTGCTGCTCCTGGGGAAAGGCCGGCCAGCTGGGCTTGTGTGATTGTTGCCTGGCCTGTGCAGAATCATGTGACTGTCGTGTACCATCCATGACCCACTTCCTGGATTCTTGCTGTCCCCGTGGCACTGTAAGTATTATTGTTCTTCTCTCTAAAGGGGACATGGATTTTGCATACTACTACTACTAATAGCATTTATATAGCGCTACCAGACGCACGCAGCGCTGAACACCTGACATAGAGAGACAGTCCCTGCTCAAAGAGCTTACAATCTACATAAAACAGGCAGACAAGACATTACGGGCAAGGGAATTACAGGGTAAAGAGGAACAGGGGGGAGGAGGGCAAATGAGTAGCGGTTAGGAGCCAAAGGCAGTAGTGAAAAGATGAGCTTTCAGCATAGATTTAAAAACAGGTAGAGATGGAGCTAGACGTATGGGTTCGGGAAGACGGTTCCAGGCATAAGGTGCCGCAAGATAAAAGGAACGAAGTCTGGAGTTAGCGGTGGAGGAGAAGGGGGACGTCAAGAGAGATTTGTTCAGAGAGCAGAGTTCACGGGGAGGAGTGTAGGGAAAGATGAGAGAGGAGAGGTAATGAGGGGTCATAGAGTGGATGCATTTAAAGGTAGTAAGAGGAGTTTGAACTGTATACGGAAGCGGACAGGGAGCTAGTGAAGTGATTTGAGGAGTGGGCTAGTGTGGGCATACAGTCACTTATCTGTGAGGGAGTATTTATGTGCATCCATGAAGCAATATATCTGTGAGAATGTGAGGGAGTGTATGAAATTGTGGGTTGTCCATCTGCGTGCTTAGTGCATATTGATGTAGATTTGGACTTTTGTGTATAATTACTTGCCTTTTCCAAATCAGAGCTCAAGGTGACCTACAGTTCAGATGCTACAGTTTATTTCTTTGCCCAAGAAGACTTACAATCTAAGTTGTAACTGGTGGTATTTGTTCCTCAATGGTGTATGTACGTGTATACACTAGATGAATGGATGAGTGTATTTCATCTCTCTGTACCTCACTTCTGACATTTCCACTTCTCTGGTTCCAGACATGTGACCCTGGAAGCTGCCTGACCAGTCAATGCTGCCCCCTCTGTGATTTTGCCTGTGCCTACCAGCCCCCTGACTGCGAGACCATCAACTGTATATGCTTTGAGGTTCGATTGAGATGAAAGGGCATTATGCCAGAAAGCTGGGGTGCATCTCACCAAGCAGAAGAGACCTCAGATTTCACAGCTGTGTCCCTATGGATTAGGCCTGAGCTCTAACTCTGGATAACAGGACTCAAGCTAGGTATGGGATCCAGGACTGTTTGAACCATTTCAGAACTCTCCACTTCAGATGGAATGCTTTTCGAACTATATTTATAACCTGAGTGAAATTTTAGTTTTTTATTCATTGATGTGAAACTTTTCATATATTTTTTTTATTCTTTGCTTTTATACTCACTGAATTATTGTCTAATTGATGATTTTTTAAATGTTTTATATTAAAGTATGATTTAATGATACATCTACATAATTTCTTCACAACATGCTAGGAAAAAATATCTGATATGGGAAAAGGGTTGAAGTAAGTTATTCACTATACACATGGGGAAAAAAAAAACAAAGCTGTGTTCTAAAATTACAGTAAGAAGAAAAGCTTCCTGAGTGTTACCACAGAAACAGATTTATAGAGAAATAGACAAAAGAGATGCTGATCATGATCCTCAGCTACTGTTCAAGATGGATTATTGATATACATGCAGAAAAAAAAAGGATTTTCAAGTTGGTGTCATAAGCTACTGAGGGACCAACAATTTGGCAAAGAACAGAATTTTGGGAAAGGGGATGGGATTGGGTATGCTGCATTTCTGTCATTACAATCAAAGATTACAATCAAAGTGCTTACATATTATATACAGGTACTTATTTTGTACCTGGAGCAATGGAGGATTAACCAGTTCATTTTCGAAAGAGATTGCCGGCCATCTTCCAACACAAATCAGGAGATGGCCAGTGATCTCCTGAAACCAGCCAAATCGGTATAATCGAAAGCCGATTTTGGCCGGCTTCAACTGCTTTCCGTTGAGCAGCCGGCAAAACTTCAAGGGGGCGTGTCGGTAGGGTAGTGAAGGCGGGACGGGGGCGTGCTCACGAGATGGCCGGCTCTGCCCGATAATGGAAAAAAAAAAGCCAGGCTTGATGAGCATTTCGCCGGCTTTACTTGGTTCCTTTTTTTTCACGACCAAACTTCAAAAAGGAGCCCCAACTGACCAAATGACCACCGGAGGGAATCGGGGATCACCTCCCCTTACTTCCCCAGTGGTCACCAACCCCCTCCCACCAAAAAAAAAAAACAAAAAACTTTTTTGCCAGCCTCTATGCCAGCCTGAAATGTCATACCCAGCTCCCTGACAGCAGTACACAAGTCCCTGGAGCAGTTTTTAGTGGGTGCTGTGCACTTCAGGCAGGTGGACCCAGGCCCATCCCCCCCCCTACCTGTTACACTTGTGCTGGTAAATGTTGAGCCCTCCAAACCCCCCCAAAACCCACTGTACTCACATGTAGGTGCCCCCCTGCACCCCTAAGGGCTATGGTAGTGATGTACGGTTGTAGGTAGTGGATTTTGGGGGGCTCAGCACCCAAGGTAAGGGAGGTATGCACCTGGGAGCTATTTTTTTTTTTTTTTTTTTAATTTTTAGAAGTGCCCCCTAGAATGCCCGGTTGGTGTCCTGGCATGTGAGGGGGGCCAGTGCACTACAAATGCTGGCTCCTCCCACAACCAAATGCCTTGGATTTGGCCGGATTTGAGATCACCGGCATTAGTTTCCATTATCGCCGAAAATCGATGCCGGCCATCTCTGACATTTGGCCGGGCCCAACTGTATTAGCGAAAAAAAAAGATGGCTGGCCATTTTTTTCTAAAATATGGTTGGCTCTGCCCATTTACAGAGCCGGCCCTGGAAATGGCTGCCCATAGAGATGGTCGGCGCCGTTCGATTATTTCCCTCTAAGTGAGTTGCCCAGAGTCACAAGGAGCCAGAGTGGGAATCAAACCCAGTTCCCAAGGTTCTTAGGCCACTGCACTAACCATTAGACTACTCTGCCACTACAGGAGGGGTATAGACATTTAGGGGTAAATTCAAGAAATGGCGCCAAAATTTAGAGGCCAGGCTGATTAGACGGTAAGAGCAAATTCTAGAACTGTAGTTCTACATGGAACTGCTGTTATAGATACAAGCACAAGTCTATTCTGTGCCTAACATTAGATATGAGCACTTATATAGGCAGTTAGATGTTTAACTGATGCAGAGAAACATGACACAAATGATAAAGGGGATGGGACGAGTTCCCTATGAGGAAAGGTTAAAGTGGCTATGTCTCTTCAGCTTGGAGACGAGATGGCTGAGGAGAGCTATGATAGAGGTTTATAGAATACTGAGTGGAGTGGAACAGGTAGACACGACTCGCTTGTTTACTCTTTCCAAAAGTATTAGGACCAGGGAGCACACAAAGAAGCTACTAAGTAATAAATTTAAACTGAACTTGAGAAAATATTTCTTCACTCAACAAGTAATTAAACTCTGGAATTTGTTGCCAGAGAATGTGGTAAAAGCAGTTGTCCTAGCAGGGTTTATGTTTAAACGGTTTTTATTGATGATCAACATTTGAAACAGCTTTATGAAAAGCAAACAGTCTGTAATCATAATGACACATCATATGCATTTATGTACATCTTAGCTGCATCATCAATTTTTACAACATTTTCTCCCCTTCTCCCCCCCACCCTTCTAATTTACCTTTTTTTTATTGATGTCACAACCACAACATTTAAGCATCAATTACAGTAAAGTCAATAGCACATCCTTTGTTAAAGTAACAGCAAACTTTACATAGTCTTTTCATCCCTCCCCTTCCCCCCCACCCCCCAATCCCCTCATCCTCCCTCCCGGTAACCCTCCCTATAATCTGCCTAAAGGCAACAATGGAGTCTCATAATTTGTTAAGGATGAGGCTTCTTCCTCTTTGTGTGAGTTCATCCATAAAGGGACTCCACGTCTTTAAAAAACGTGATTTCCGCTTAAATGAACCCCTGGCCTCTTGCGCCTCCCAAGTCATCAGTTGGTGTACCTGATTGCGCCAGTGCCAAAATTCAGGTCTATCCGAAACAGTCCAGTTTTGCAAGATACATTTACGTGCTAGTAAACAAAGCTTTCTACACAGCAGGACTTCCTCCGCCGTCCTAGCAGGGTTTAAAAAAGGTTTGGATAATTTCCTATAAGGAAAATTCATAAACCATTATTAAGATGGATTTGGGATTATCCACTGCATATTCTAGGATAAGCAGCATAAAATCTGTTTTACTGTTCTGGGATCTTGTCAGGTACTTGTAACCTGAATTGGCCATTGTTAGAAATAGAATACTGAGCTTGATGGATCTTCGGTCTGTCCCAGTATGGCAATGCTTATGTTCTTATAACCCACACATGTACCTCCTAGTAGACACACCTCCTGAATCACCCAGGTCTAAGCTATGGAAATTGTGTGCCCAGTTTATAGAATGCCAACCAAGGGCAGTTAAGCAACTACCAATTAGGGCCAGTTAACCCCAATAATTGGCACTTATTGGTTGTTAAAGCCAATTAGTGTCTTATTAAATAGGCACAGAACTGCTTCTATAAATTGTGTGCGAAGCATTAGTTGGGTGTGCAGCTTTATAGAATTAGGGGGTTAGGGAATGGGCTTAGACACCTGGCAAGAATAATAAAATTGTCTATTCAGGTAAGAAGGAGGAAAACCTATATTATATTGCCAAAATCAATACATAACACAAAGTCTAGTGGCAAGGATGGGGTTTGGGGTATCTTAGTCACTGGACTATTTAAAGAACAATAGAGGGCTGTACTGGGCTGATAACTTCAATCTGTGGGAGAAGAAAGGATCTTAGGAGAGAAATTTACTTCATATTTTGGCAGATTTTTAAATTAGAGGAGGGAGATAGTGGCTGGGAGATTGATTGATTGATTATTTTTGGCTGCTATTCCTGAGGAACAAATAACTAGGGCAAAAAAGTGAGGATCTCGCAAGATTGTTCTTGACCAACAGGGTGGATAAAGGGGAGCAGTTATAAGACTATTCAGAGACCAAAGGGAGGAGAAAGAGTTGGAAGACTATAGTACAAATACTCATAGTTTAGGCATTGAAATGTCAGATCTGCAAACACAATGCAGGGCAAACCTGTATATTGTTGCTATACTTTATATGTATGAAGACTTATTTCAGTGAGTTCCATGAATGACCTGTAATTTGTTCACAAAGGGTGGGGATGACAGAAAAGGAGGAGCAAGTAACCCTTTATATAAAAATAATATTGCTGATGAAGTGCAAGAGGCATAGGGAAAGGAGGAGTTATCTAGGAAATGGTTCTTCCATCTGCGCTGGTATTACTGGATAGAGATCTAATCAAAGTTATTGAAAAGGTGGGAGTGAAAGAGGAGCTTGTGCTGGCTGAGGATTTTCACCTGCCAGGTGTAGGCTGCAGTATCCTGTTAGCTGAGCTGCTCAAATAAAGTGATCCTAGACTCCCCTTCATGACACTTTTATCAGACAAATGGTAACGAGTTCTACTGGACCTGGTACTATGTAAGCCACATTGAGCCTGCAAATAGGTGGGGAAATGTGGGGTACAAATGCAACAAATACATAAATAAATATCAATAGCATCTCCAGTGTCTGGGTGGGTGCTCATCAGATGGTATGGTTTGATATATTTGTAATCTGCTGAGAACAGTGAAGTTGCTGGAATATACATTTTAATAAATAAATGTAACAATCAAGGCAGAGAAGAATCGCACAAAACTCAAGTCCTGGATTTCAATATACTGCCAGCCAGTCAAATGGGAGGTGCCTTAAGGAGTCACTGGCAGGAAGGGTTATTTGCAGTAGAACTGTGGGTTAATCTAAAAAGAATGATATAAAATGCAACATATGTTAAGAGAAAAAAAGAGACCAATATGGATGTAAGGGCAAAAGGATTTGAGAAAGAGGAGCACAGAGAAGAATATTTGGTCGAGGAAAGAGTAGGGGAAGTAATCAAGGTGTCAAAGATGTGAGTGACAGAAAAGACAGCTAAAGAGTTAAGGTCAAATGACAAGACTTTTTTTCCAAGTAGAGCAGTGAAAGGTGGAAGGATAGAGCTAGGATTGTAAGACTGAGAAAAGGAAAGGAGGACTCTTTGAAAGTTTATTGGAAATCTTAACATACTACCTTTCAAACCCAAAAAGGGCAAAGGAAAGTGGTTTACAATAAAAGCAACAATTGGAAAATTTTAATAAATAGAAGAGAGCCAATGTTCTTCAGAACCCCAGGTCAAGGATCACTGATCTCCAAGTGCTAGAGTGAATAGATAGTTGTTTTTTTAAAGCTGTTTTATAGTGAGTCCAATTTAATTCTCCCATTAAATAGGAAGGGATCAAGGAAAGAGCAGAAATGCTGAACAAATACTTTTGTTCAATATATAGTAAAAATTGGAGAAGGGTTTGTGAGTAGGGGTACATAAATAGTGGAATAGATGCTGCATCTTTTATGAAACAAGGACTGGCAGTGGACAATCCTATGAAGAAGGATGGGATACACCCAATATTAAGGGAACTCAAGACAGTTTCTGCTGCGCCCACTAGATGATTTTTAATAGATTTTTGGAGTCGCGAGGAGGAGTAACGATCATTATGACCCTTCTGTATGAAGGTTTTAAATTAAATAGATAACTTTTAAAACAGAATATTATACTAAAAAAAAAGTGAGAATTGACATAAATAGTCTATACCAGAGAGATAATAGACAGATGAATGAAATGGGATAAAAGCCAATCTGGGTCACCAATGATCCATCTATTTATTTATTTAGATTTTGCTCACACCTTTTTCAGTAGCAGGTCAAGGTGAGGTTACATTCAGGTACACTGGATATTTCTCTGTCCCAGGAGGGCTCACAATCTAAGTTTGTACCTGAGGCAATGGAGGGTTAAGTGACTTGCCCAATCCAGGTCACAAGTATCTGGCAGAAACCCAATTAGTAGCAACATTCCATGCTACCAATCCCAGGGTAAGCAGTGCTTTCCCTCATTTCCATCTCAATAACAGACTGTAGACTTTTCCTCCAGCAACTTGTCCAAACCTTTTTTAAACCCAGATACAATAACTGCTGTTACCAGCAAGTTCCAGAGCTTAACTATTCTTTGAGTGAAAAAGTATTTCATCCTATCTTCTCATAATACTGAGTAAAAGGGAAGAATCTATTATGAGTGATTCATTTATGCTGTTGTTTCAGAATTTCTTTATTATTTTGACTCTCAAGATGTAATTCTGTATTTTTACTTGTTTGCTCTCTACTTTGAGTGGAATACATTTTAATAAATTTGAAAAAAAAAGTGTTAACAAAGGAGGTTGGAAACTTCAGAACGATGATCTAACCTCAATGGTGGGAATATTAAGGGAGATCCTACTGAAGGAAAGGATAGTGGACTATTACAGCCTAGTGAGCTGCAGGATTCCTCATGGTTTTACTAGATGGAGACTGTGAGATGTCAAATTCAAGTCAATCCCCCCATGGGAGGCTCATAACTGAACTGGTCTGCCTGTGGTTGGGTTGCAAGGTGCTAGACAGATTAGAAACTGAGTGATTGGCAATAGAGGGTGGTGGTAAACTCAATTCAGTCCAAGGAAAGAAAGTTGATTAGTAAATGGCCTCTCACTGACTAATCCTGGGGCTGATTCTGTTTAACATTTTTATGAGAGATATTATGGAGAGGTTAGAAAGAAAGGTTTGCCTTTATACAGATGACATTAAGACCTACAGCGAACTGGATGTCCCCGAGGGAATAGAATGAGAAGTGATTTAAGAAAGCTTGAGGAATAGTTGCATGCTTATCTAGAGATTCAATGTAAAAAAAAAAAGTGCAGTCATGCATCTGAGTTGCAGAAAACTAAAGGAGAGTGCATGGAAGGGGATGAGGCACTAATATGTGCTGACCAGGAGGAAAAAAACTTGGGATGACAGTCTCTGATGATGTTAAGGTACCAAAACTGTGTGATAAGCATGGGAGCCAACTTTTCAAAATGATTGGGGGTGCTAAACCCAATGGAAATTATCCCTCTCTGTATACAATCAAGGAGTTTGCTCAATATTGGGGGTGCTCAAGCACCCACAGAGCTGGCTCCTATGGTGATTAGGAAGTGACCAAAGCCATAGGGGTGCTAGGGTGTATAGAGGGAGTTAGAAAAAAGAGGAGGTGCTAATGCCTCTGTATGGAGCAGATAAGTAGCTTATTGGTTAGAGCAACTGGCCTAGGAACAAAGGTCTAGGTTCAAATCTCACAGAAGCTCTTTGTGACCTTGGACAAGTTACTTAAACCTCCATTGCATTGCATTGGATCCAATGCTGGGCAGGTCCTACCCCCCCCCCCCCTCCCCATGTGGGGCAGCAGCAACATAGTGGTGCCTCACAATGTACAAGAACAGGCAGTGGCAAATCACTTGTGTGGCATGCAAAGAAAAACACAAGGAAAGGGAGAGGGCAGTTTGAGTTAAGGACATTTCTGGATCTGGGCTGCCTCTATATATCTCTATATATCTATAAGATCTCACCAATTCTGGAGACCATGGGGTCATTTTCAAACCACTTAGACTTACAAAGTTCCATAGGTTACTATTGGGCTCATTTTCGAAAGAGAAGGACATCCATATTTCGACATAAATCGGAAGATGGACGTCCTTCTCCCAGAGACGTCCAAATCGGTATAATCGAAACCCGATTTTGGATGTCTCCAACTGCAGTCCGTCGCAAGGACATCCAAATTTCAAGGGGGCATGTCAGAGACGTAGCAAAGGCGGGACTTGGGCGTGTCTAACACTTGGACGTCTTTGACCCTTAATTGAAAAAAGCAAGGACGTCCCTGATGAACACTTGGCCGTTTTCACCCAGACATGTTTTTTTTTTAACGAATAAGGCACAAACATGTGCCCAAAATGACTAGATGACCACCGGACAGAATCGGGGATGACCTCCCATTACTCCCCCAGTGGTCACTAACCCCCTCCCTCCCTCCCTCAAAAAAATCTTTAAAAATATGTCATGCCAGCCTCAGATGTCATACTCAGGTCCATGACTGCGCATAAGCGTCCCAGGAGCAGTTTTAGTGGGTACTGCAGTGTACTTCAGACAGGCGGACCCAGGCCCATACCCCCCACTACCTGTTACATTTATGGAGGAAACAGCAAGCTCTCCAAAACCCACCACAAACCCACTGTACACATATATAGGTGCCCCCTTCACCTGTAAGGGCTATGGTAGTGGTGTACAGTTGTGGGTAGTGGGTTTTGGGGGCTCAGCACACAAGGTAAGGGAGTTATGTTACTACTACTACTTATCATTTCTAGACATACGCAGCGCTCCTGGGAGCATTTTATGAAGTACACTGCAGTGCCCCCTAGGGTGCCCAGTTGGTGTCCTGGCATGTCATGGGGACCAGTGCACTACAAATGCTGGCTCCTTCCATGTCCAAATGGCTTGCATCAGGATGTTTTGACATGGACATCTTTGGTTTTAAAAATCGCCAAAAGTCAGAAACGTCCATGTCTAGGGGCGTCCAAATTTAAAGATTTGGACATCTCTGACGGTATTTTCGAAACAAAAGATGGACGTCCTGTAGGGCAATAGCTCAGAGGTACTTATCAGATAACATTACCAGATAGCAATGAAATGAACTCAGGTCTAGGGGTGTACCTCTGTAATCAGACTGACATGCTAGCTTAGCTGTGCTGTAAGAATAAACCATGCCACAGAGATTAAATATATTATGTTTATTATGTAATAAAAATATATAAATAGTTCCAAAGCAAAGTGCCAAGTTAAATACAAAAATAATTGGCTATACGATTAGAATATCACCAAAATAGATTACCATGTGATTACCCTACAATCCTAACTAAAGAAGTGATTATACCAATCACAACCGATAACCTAATTATTATTATGAGAACTTATCACATGTCATGCCAAATACAGTTAGCAGCTGAAAACACAGATCAAAAGTCCTGATGTAACCTATCTGTCTCAGATAAACTAAGAACTCACTATCCCCATCTATAGGTAATAAATCCTGAATCTTACCGTGTCATCCGGCAGTCTCCCAATGGTAGAGAAGTGGATTTTTCCTCTGACTCAAGCTGAAGCCTCAGTGAGCCTCCCAGGAATAGGTCCAAGAATTGTATCTCTGAATGCAAAATGGTACAGTCTTAGATGAGGTCTGATGTGAAAGCTGAGCTAACCTTGAGTTTGTTACAAGAAGTGGTGTGCTGGAGCTGGCTCGCACCGGCTCTGCAGAGCCAATTGTTACATTTTCAAGAATTTAGCGAGCCGGTTGTTCAGCTGTCAGCTCTCTCCCTGCCTCTCCAGTCTCTGAGTCAACGTCACGATACCTACCTCCTCCCAGTGGCTCCTCTCGTTTTCTCTCCGCCTCTCCTGTGTCTCCCAGTCCTGCCCAGCGGCCCATCTGTCGACGTCAGGACACCGTCCTCCTCCCAGCGGCTCCTCTCGCTCTCTCTCCGCCTCCCGCTCTGTCAATGTCACTACGCCCGTGCGGCACCCTGCCTGCCAGTGACTGCGCTCCCTTCCTGCTTCGGCTCCTGCAGGTGTTAGTTTGGCTCCTGTCTGTCCCAGGCAGCTCGCGTCTGACTGCACTCTTCATTGGCCACAAGGTAGTAGCGCCTTCTGTTGCACTGCTAGTGCACTCCTCCACACACCCCTGCCGCCAGCCACCAGTCTATCGTTGACCTCCTCGTCAGTAGAAGAATCTTGGATTGGATCACCACTTCCATTCCAGCCAGGTAGGCCCCACGGCGCAATCTAATATTTATTTATTTAAATTGACATTTTTCATTGCATTTTCTGCTGCTGCTAGTGCTAGTTTGACAAGAGCAGCAAGCTGCAGCCAGGGGGGGATCATAAAATGTGAAAAGGAAGGACGGGGTGGGGGAAGATGGAACACTACTCTGAATGGGAGAGAAAGAGGGCAATGGCAATGGGCATGAATGGCCAAATTTCAGTGAGGATATCCTGTTTCCTGATGGGTCACTCTTAACTGTTGTTGTTGTTGTTGTTGTTGTTGTTGTTGTAATCTACCATGGGAAGCCTGGTGTTATAAAGTTTGATGGAATATATTGAAATTAAATGGAAGTAGAATTAAACTCTCCTTTCATTGGGGCACACATGAAATCAGATCTTCATCTGTTTTGTAGAAGTTGACCTTTTAGATATGCAAATGGATTATTCTATTTTGAACATGTTTCAGGGGAAAATGGTTTTATTAGTCAAAATAAATATTTTGTTTGCAGATTTCTTTTGTTTATATAAATGGGCTATATAAGCCCCTAATGCAGCCCATACTGGTTTTCTTATATTTTGTTCTTGTGATAACTTATACTGTGCCAAAACTGAAAACTCTTATCTCTGTCTGGTTGGTAATAAAAGGAGCTCATTGTGAACACTATCTAGCCTATTGTTAAAAATTTGACCATTTTGCAAAGACGTCCAAATTGCAACTTGGACGTTTCTTTTGAAAATGCCCCTCCACGTAACTTTGTAAGTCTAAGTGCTTTGAAAATATGCTATAACTCCAAAAGGAAAGAGAAAGGCTACTGAAATTGTATTGTATCTGCACCAAAAGCCATACAAAATTAGACTTAAGACCTAAATATATGTACTTTAAAGGAGAGGAAAGAGCAGGGAGATAAGACAGAGATATTCAAATATATGAACTATATAAATCACATAAGAGGAAAAAGACAGCTCTATAGCAAGAGGGCAGAGTATGAGACTCCAGAGAGGAAAAATGTCAAGAGACTCAGAAGCCCACAACAAAAACAGGAAAAGTAGTCTCTGCGAGAATCCAACAGGAACCTAGGGGAACTAGAAGATGACACAATGATGACCCAATGGGGAGATGAATCTTGAAAATTCTTTAATAAGAGCACCAGAAAAAGGACCTGATATGGGCTGTGTTTTGGCAGACACAGCCGCCTGCTTTAGGGGGTCACAAATGATCTAGTAGCTAGAGTCACAGGGTGTAGTGTTTAATGCAGCAATGTATTTGGCAACACTGTTTAGCAAGCTGTGCAATGCATGTAGGATACAAGCTTGAAAAATGCCATCTTGAGCTGTTGCACCAGGCACTACACCCTGTGGCTCTAGCTACTAGTGCATTTATTGTGACCTGTGAGGCAGGTGGCTGCATCTGCTGAAATATGGCCTGTGTCAGGTGCTTTAATTAAAGTGTTTTCAAGATTCATCTCCCTGTTGGGCATCATTGTGTCATCCTCTAGTCCCCCTTGGTTCCTAAGAGACTCAGAAGCAACATCAGAAAATACTTATTTTAAAACGGTGGTGAATGTATTCAATGGTCTCCTAGTGGAGGTAGCAGAGACAAAAATGATAATGATATTCAGCATGGGATAAGCCTAGAGGATCCTTGGTGGAGGAGAAGTGAGGGAGAAACTGGAGATGGTCTGGGATCTGGTCTGTAGTACTGTACTAGAACTGAGATTGGGAACAGAGGAATCTAATGATGCTTATTTACTGTCTATGATCAAACCACAATTGACAGGTTGTATGCTGTAAACAACTTGTTATTCCTGCCCTCAAGAGCAGAAAGAACGAGAGAGGTGATACAGAAAAAAGCAAGAGGTGGAGAAAGGAAACATAGCTTAGAAGTACTGCAGCCCATGAGGTATCCAAGTTGCTACAGGCAAGCTATAACTCCTTAGAAACGAATAAAATTGGTGCCAGCAGGTTTGTGGTGACCAAGTACTATTCAGCAGGACCATGAAGACCTATGAAGCCAGATAGGGTAAAAGCCTCACTAGTTTTGCTAGCTGTGCCAGCTTGGTGTGAGAAGACATTAAAAAAGTACTATGATGGCTTAAGTAGGACAACTTGTATGGTAAGCGTAATAACTAGATGTCAGCTCAAGCATGGACATTCATGTTGCTGGGTCTGTCTGGCAGGCTACTCAGGGAAGCTAGGAGTCAGGATGGTTTGACAACAGCCACACCTGACTGGAATAATCTATATATATAAAAGGCTCAAGCCGGAAACTTGAGGCGCCCGAGATATCCGGTTTGGCCTGCAGGCTCCAGTCACTGTAGCTCCGCCCTCGCGTCAAAACGAGATGATGTTGAGGGCGGGGCGGTCCTCGCGACAAAACGTGATGACGTTGAGGGCGGGGCGGCCCTCGCAACCACGTCACTGAGGGACGAAGGGACGAAGAGGAGAGGTGTGCAACTCGGAACGGAGGCATGGAGGGGGTGTCTGCAACTCGGGAGGGAGGACGGGGGGGGGGGGGGGGATTACCCTGCTAGCGCCCGTTTCATTTTTGCCAGAAACGGGCATTTCTTACTAGTATAATATAATTCAGCAAATAGCTGTGCCTGTTTGGCATACAGCAAGAAAAAAAAAATAATTTAGAAATCCTACTGGGTTTCTGTCTGGTACTTATGACCTGGATTGGCCACTGTTGGAAGCAGGATACTGGGCTAGATGAACATTAGTCTGACCCAGTATGGCTATTCTTTTGTTCTTATGTAGGTGCTCATATAACTCTAGTCAGTCTATCTGTGGGTTCTGCAGGTGATCCAGGAGGCCAGACATTTGTGTTGGTAGCTACAGTATTTAATTAATTACAAGCTTTGTGGTTAGGTATGAGATGATGGGAGGGGGAGTTGGATGTAGACTAAGTGGGGAATTTGTACACTTATTTGCCCAAGATAGAAATAGCATAGCATAGAGATGTGAGTGGCTTACATTTGTCTGTGGATGGAGAAAGGATTTTAGGAGAGACATTCACTTAATGTATTGAAATTCTCTTCATATTAGAGAATGACACAGGGACATGGAGTGGGGATGGGTACAGAGCCCGTGGGGCAGGTACAAACTTTGTCCCCATGTCATTTTCTGCTTTGAAGCCTATTAATGAACTGGACTGTTGTTTATGTTTGAGTGATGCAGACGATGATATTTTGATTTTTTTTGGACAAACAAACAAATATGCTGGCCACAACTAGCAAAATTTGCATGGGGGATCCTGTACATTCCTGCTACCAGCACATCTTCTATTGCAGGAAGGACTGTGGAAGACAGGAGATCTAGAATGAATCCTGAGATTCTGGATGACTTATTCATGCACAGATTAAACAAAAAAATCATAACAGTGCTTCATAGGGCATATTTTTCCCTGCTAGGGCATACAGAATGGGTTGTATTTTGTACCCCTGGACATTTTAACAGGGTGCATTAGGATTCCTTGGGGTAGTAGAAGGGTAGAGGGTGGTGGTTGGGGGGGGGGGTTATAGTTGCTCATTGTTATTATTGTTTTCTATTTGTGATTTATGAGCAACAGTTGCACAGCATATTGTTCCTTTTTATACTTTAATAAAAATATTTACATATAAAATCATAAGTGTTCGAGGCTTCTACAGATGAAGACAGAGCCCACGGGGATGGGGACAGAACCTGCGGGGACAGGACAGAGGCAGAGACAGAACCTGCAGGGATGGGGTAGGGATAGAGACAGAACCCATGGGGATGGGGAGGGGATGTCCCCATGTCATTCTCTTCTTCAAATATCATAATACATCTGACAAGAAAAATTGGTGAGGGGGGAACAACCCACTGTTTTAAACTGACAGGTTGGGTACCTTGAAGTGCTGCTTCACTGACAAGACAATGTTGATTGGTTGATAGTTCTACTTTATATACTGTAAATGTGTGCATATATCTATAATATATGTCTGCTGCATATGTAATTATTTTGCTGTTTTATAAATACATTAGTGGTACAGCTGTTGCAAAATAAATGGGAATCCTAGATTGTGTGGGTGTATGTGTACAGTACATAGTCACTTCCTCTTGAACTCCCACTATATAATGGGCAGTTCCTTTATGCAGCCGTTTGCTACAGAAGTTGGATGGGTTAATTTGTGCAGCTGTGAGTTTGTGGGCAGGGGAGGGGCATGGTGATTAAGAGGGTGAAGGAGGTGTGTGCCTGGAATGTGAGCAAATATTTAAGGTGGGGTTATGGGGAGGACTAGGCTTTTCAATTTGAATACTTCAATCTTACCACTGTAGTCTCCCTCCTTCCTAGCCCTCCCTTGGCAGCTGCACAGTTTACTTACTAGCTGTGGGGCTATAAGTCTTTTCTGATGGCTTCTCTGCCAGCTATGCAGCTTCTGTTCTCGAGCACCATGTCGTCCTCTGCCAGCAATGGGCTCTGTTCATTCCCTGCTGCAGTCTTCGTCACTGCAAGGGCCTGCCCTCCCTAAATGTGTATGCTATGTTGCCACCTGGAGGGGGAGGGGGATCAATATCTCCCCCCCCCCCCCCCCCCCCCCCCGTTGGTGTCCCTCTATGTTGTTTGCTATATTTTGCCTGGCCTTGCATGTGCACACAGCATAGAAGCTGACAATAACCATGCTAATTGTCTGTTACATGTTGTGGGTTATTTGTATATTACAGATTGAATAAATAATATAGAAAAATGCATCAGATAAAATAATGCATATTGGGTATATTTTTTGTGTGGTGAAGAAGTCTTGAAGAACATTTCGCATATTATTAGGTAGAACATAACAGCAGCTAAATCCGAATATGGGGGAAATAAATAATTTTCTTAAGTAAATATAGAGAAAAGAAATAACCATATTCACAAGGAGCCCGGATAGCTCAGTCGGTAGAGCATCAGACTTTTAATCTGAGGGTCCAGGGTTCAAGTCCCTGTTCGGGCGACTGAATTTTTGTGCAGTAATTTTTATATAAATCTTTAAAGTTTTGTTGCAGTATCTATTGTTTAATTCTTACATTTTTTTTGTTTGTAATTAATGTAATTTGTAATTGTTTCAACTTTAGATCTATGAAAAAGCGCCAGTTACATTTGGGAGTTGTTGCACTACTGTCTACAGACAGCAGGTGGCCAATTATAGGAAGGTTGAAATCGTCAAGCAGAAAATGAAACAAGGAAAAAATTTCAGACGCCAAGGAAGCAACAGTAGGAAGTGAAACAAACGCAGTAAAAAAGGAGGACCATATCGAAATCCAGCAAAAACAGATATAAGAACAGCCAGGTAGAACAAGAATAGGTGCTAAACCAGTTACAGGATCAGAAAGAGCAGACAATAAGCATTGGAGGGGTGTGACCTGCTTAAATAAATCATTCTGTACTCCTATGGTGGGGGCTTTCTTTTTATTTGTCTTTATTATACATATCTGTAGGACTGATCAATTCATTCACAGGGTCCAGGAAGGATTAATAAGAGTTGAGGGTTGTGTTACTTCAAGGATGGATTTAAAATCTGAGCACCCATAGTTGACTAGGAGGGGGAGGGCAGAAGGGAGCATAGGTCCTCTCAGCTGCAAGCCTGCTACCAGTGCCTATTTCTGCTGTAGCTGTATACAGGGGCAGCACCAGATTTAGATAACTTTATTGGTATGACAATTTACATATGTTGCTAAAGTAACATATATCTAACAGTTAAGGCAGGTACCGACAATGAATATGCATGAAAAAAATTTGCATGGACTTCCTTCATTGTATGCAAATCTATCACATGCATATTCATTGTGGGTGTCCTGAAAACTTGACTGGCTGGTGTGACAATGAATATGCATGAAAAAATTTTGCATGGACTTCCTTCATTGTATGCAAATCTATCACATGCATATTCATTGTGGGTGTCCTGAAAACTTGACTGGCTGGTGTGTCCCAAGGACTGGATTGATAACCCTTCAATTAATGAAAGAAAAATGCTGAAGGCAAATAACTTACAACAGAGCTTCCCAAATTGTGGGTCATGATCTTGAAACCTATGTTTAGGGTCACAATCGGAGTGGGTGCTCCGTAAGACATCATTGTCTGGCCACCCAATGGTCGTCTGGCTACCTAATGGTCACAAGCTTTCTGCAGCCTCACATATTGGGGTCACAGTCACAGAAAAATTGGTGGGAGCTGATTTACAAAGTTACTAGTAATAGTAAAATAAAATCACAGTGTACAGAGAGGTAAATAACAAGAACAATTCCTGGACTCTGAGTCTGGTCCCTGTTATCCCTGGTCAGGTTACTTTTCCTGTCTGGTGACTAACACAGCTACCACACCTGTCTGGTGACAGAATGCAATATATTTTGCTGTTATAGTTGGTTTTTTTTTCTCCTCTTTCCCCAAAAAATATGCAGAATGTGTTTCCTGCTCAATCTCTTTTTCTGGGAAGTCTTTCATTTTCTTTGTTAGTGTAGAAATTAAATATATCAGGTTTGCAAAGGCCTCAGTGGAAGCCCCAGCCTTGCAGTGTTTCCATGGTAACAGGACACCAATGCAGAGGATGAGGTGAGGTTTCCAGAGATCCTGAAAGTGATGGTGGTGGCAGAGTTGGCCCAAGAGTCTCTGATGCTCTCTAGGTCATCTTTCAGCCATTCTCCCCCCAGGGGTAGCTCAAGGTCCTCCCCCCCCCTCCTTTGTGTGCAGTATCTTCCTTTCCCTATCCCTCTGTTACCCTTCTAGTTCCCAATATTCAAGAATTCACAAACCTGCTGCCCTGCCTCTACCACATATGCAAATAAACAGTTCTGCCACAGAATCCTGCATACTGCGCCGCCCCGCCCCGCAGCATCTCTCTCAGTATCTTAAGCAATAAAGAAAAAGAGAAGCCATCAATCTGTGCCCTTTTCAGTTGGACTCAACTCAGCTCTGCACTCTCACAGAGCTACGTTTTCACCCACACTACCCTAGAGCCTTGATAATAGGTTTCCATGTTCAGTAAGCCCATGCCTCTTCTGTTTTTGCCCTGCACAGAATGTTCAAGCCTTACCAAGGACTTCTTTTGTGCAATGTAAACTTAAAATTTCCCATTTAGAGCCTTAGAGACCACTCTGGCAACTGGACAGGGAAGATGTTGAAACAGATAGAGCAGTCTGGACAAAACATTCATCTTAATTAAGCTAAATTCCCCCCCCCCCCCTCAGGTTATCAATAGAAATCAAACAAAATAAAACATGGAAAAGAAAATAAGATGATACCTTTTTTATTGGACATAACTTAATACATTTCTTGATTAGCTTTCGAAGGTAGCCCTTCTTCGTCAGATCGGAAATAATGTGCTAGCTGACCTTCGAAAGCTAATCAAGAAATGTATTAAGTTATGTCCAATAAAAAAGGTATCATCTTATTTTCTTTTCCATGTTTTATTTTGTTTGATTTCTATTGATAACCTTAAGAGTGGACTAACACGGCTACCACACTCCCCCCCTCAGGAAATGGGCACATACATCCACACCCGCAAGTCTGTTTGAATCCTGAGTAAGAATGTAGTATAGTTTACTTTTATAGATCCTACAATCTAGCAGGAATAAATATATCTAAACAAATGAATGTGGATACCTATAGATATTGTGGGAGGCAGAACCCTATGGGTTCCCAATATTTATATTTCAGATTTATCAAAATTATTAAGTTTACACCCACCCACGTCTCCAAACTCTTTCAGCAGTTGTATCAAGGCAGCTGGTCCAGATGTCAAGGCTGGTTCACATGTATCTCACTAGCCCAGAAAAAGTACCAACTGCAAAAATCAATATTTTAAGCTCCACTCCCTCAACTTTAAATCTGTAGTTTTGGAAGACTTCCAGACGCTTTCAGCCAATTTGTTTACTCTACAATGGATGGAAAACAGAGCAGAAAGTGCCCTGTTGACAAGTAATTGAGCCCTAGGAGATGAGTATAGTGTAGTCACCCAGCTCAAGAACTCCTCAGAAAGACCCACCTTCCTCAATACAGTAAAGAGGAAAGGCCATTTATTATAATATATATTTTTTATTGCTTGAGAAGTCAAAGAACAATGTAACCATATTAAAAGTCAAGAATAAAGACAAAACGATTATGACCATCCATGCATTATTTGGACTATGTCAACTAGCAAGTTAACAGAAACCAATCACTTCAAGCTTTATATTCTGTATAATTTAATTCCCCCCCCCCCCCCCCACAACAGGTAACAGCAACAAGACCCCTAGTCTGCTGCTAATAACAACACAGAACTAGAGTGTAATAATATCATATTACATTCTTTCATAGACCATCAGAATCCCAACATAAAACAGCTTTTCAATAGCTGAGAAGCCAGCAACCCGGCCCCGGCACACAGGAGCAGGAGAGAGACAGACCCCAGCGCCTGCCCTCCTTGGAGGCCGGGGAGGAGCAAACGCACTGACGCAGGAAGGTAGGAGGTGGGGGATGGTAGCGGCCTGAGTGAGTGAGGGGTGGCAGCAGCAGCTGCGTGTGTCCCGAATGGGGAGATGGTGGCTGCGGGCAGCCCTTCCCCGGGCCCGACCCCCTTATTTTGTGTTTGTTTATTTTAAAAATGTGTAAACTGCCTATCCTAAAATCTAGGTGGATAACAACAAATTCATACAAATTAGTAAACAAGGCTCCTAAATTTAAAAAGAAACAAAGAGACAATTACATATTCTGCACAGCAAATACAATTATATCATTTACCAATACCACAAGTTAAGACTAATTTAACTAATATCATAGCCATGATCCTAACACAGCATAAATACCTGTGCCAGTGGATTTCAACCTATTTGAACAGATTAACTTTAAAAGTTCTATGACTCAGGATACTGGAAAACACCTTCTAAACAAATGGGCTTCAAGCTGTTTATGAAAAGCCTTCATACTGGGGATGAGTCTTAAATCTGGTGGCAGTGTGTTCTACAGGGTTGGCCCGGCAACACTTAAAAACTGCATGTCGATATTCTTTCAATCGTATTTGCCTAAAGGTGGGTAGAACCTGAAGGCCATTATTAGCGGAGAGTAGAGTTCTTGATGGATTGTAGATTTTCAGTAATATTGCAAAAACTAAGTTCATGATTTAAAAATCTTATAGAATCCAAGGTGAGGAACCGCAATACCTATTAAGCAGATATACTGCTTTGTGTGGTACAACCAAAACAGTTTACATATTACACACAGATACTTTCACTGTCCCTAGTGGGCTCGCAATCTGTTTTTGTACCTGGGGCAATGGAGGGTTAGGTGACTTGCCCATGGCCACAAGAAGCTGCAGTGGAAATTGAACTTGGTTCCCTTAGGTCTCAGGCCTACTCACTAACCATTAGACATTAAAACAATGGCAGGACAATAAAGCAGACATAGATCAGAAAGTAGCTATGGATAGATAGTCTTCTCTTTTCCTAAGGGAAACATATCTGCTTCTTTGCACCAGGGGTACAGCACACCAGCTTATCAGTCCAGTACAGGACTGTGTGATGGTCAGGTGGGCATTTCTGACTTGAGGAATATTGCAGAAAGTTATTTTGGCTCGATTGGAAGACACACACAGGCTCATTGCTATTATTAACTAAATTATAGCCCACCTAATTACATATGCTATTTGAGTTGCAAAACAATGTATTAAATTATATGATACAGACTAATGGACATCAGTGAACATCAGATGACTATTCAGAACTTTATACAGTATTAGTAATAATTCAAAGTGTGTGTGCTGGGTTGTTAGTAACCAGTACAGAGTCACTAAACTAGGTGTCATAGGGTTGTATCAAAACTGTGTGCATATTCGCTGGGGGAAATCCTGAAAACCAGTGTGGCTGTGTGAGTCATAGGACAGGGTGCTGTTGAAAAGAAATTAGTATGGTTACCTGAGCTGCTAAGTTACCCAGTTCCATTTGGGAGATTTCGAGGCCAGTACTGGATTTCTGATAACCCTTTCCTGGTGCAATATGGGACCTGTGGCACTGATTTCAATGAGTAGAATCAGGGACTACAAATACCACACAGCAGGGGCGTAGCCAGACAGCAGATTTTGGGTGGGCCTAGGCAAAAAATGGGTGGGCACCAAGTGTTCTCCCCCTTTCCCCCCAAAATATCTAAGCTGGTGGGAAAATGCTTCTCTCCACCATGGCAGTCTGCAGCAGGCATGTGCTGAAAACAGAGCATTCGCAGGTGCCAGTATCATGGAGAGCAGCATTTTCATTACCATCAGGGGGAAGTCTTCAGCAGGTAGAGCTTGGACTCCCCATCAGCTACTGCTATACATGTGCTACTGTTGGGTGGGCCTGAGCCCACCTGTGGCTACGCCACTGCCACACAGAACTAGGTGACTTGACAGCTCTGTAGTGATACCACTACTAACATTTCGTTGTTTTTTTTCTCTCCTTGTCTGTTCCTGCTGTTTAAGTTTGTTTCAGTTCAAAGATCAGGAGGGAGGTGGGATATACCTTGACTATTTTAAAATTAAATTGTAAAAACCACCACAGATTATAGATCTGGTGGGTCAATACTTTATCTCCTTTCTATAGATGTCCCGTAGATCATTCTTGGCTGGAGGTGGTGGTGCCCCCCCCCCCCCCCCGGCTATTTCACTGAGGGAAGAAGGACAAACTGAGAATGTGATACAGGCTGTGCAGTCTTCAATTTTTGTTGTTGGTTAATGTTCCAGTATAGGCTCTTTCTTCGTCTGAAAAACGCCAATTACCTCTTGATCTTTCCTGACCTCCCCCGGATTTCAGTATCGAAAGGACTCGGGTAGGCTGGCACAGGGGAGGATAAAGCTGAAGCCCAAGGCCACCAAATCCAATGAAGCAATTTGGGGTGGGGTAAGGTGAAGGAGATGTCAACACTTGGAGTGCGCTGAATGTCAGACGCTCCGGTTACACATACCGAGATGAGGGCTATATTTACCGCGCTCGGGAAAAGGCCGGAGGTCACCGCTGAAGGTCACGGTTATATAGCGCACACTATATAGGCGGCAGTGCTGCCATCGTCCCCTCACTCAGAGTCCTGAGGACACCAGAGGCACCCCCTCCTCCCGCTCGCTTCCCTGCGCTCGCTAAAGCCGAACATCCAGGTAGGTGCACTCAGGTCTTTTACCCCAGGAGGGAAGATAAGAAAGGTCAGATTGCAAAAAAAAAAAAAGGACCTACTAATCGAGCATGACACAATTCATAGTTACCTGGCTCTTATTAGTACTTTTTAGAGGTTAGCGCGTATCCTTTCGCGCTCAAAAGTCGCGATTTCTTCAGAAGAAATAAAATTGGACCCCAGAGGTATAAAAGATCTTCTGGGAAGATTGGTACTTTGGGTATTGCCTGGGCTCAGTGATCAGTACAGGACGTTAATCTGAGATATTTTAGTTACTGACAGCAGTAGGAAGCTCTGTATGCGGGGGTGACTGTTTGCTATAGCACTACAGAGTAGCGCCCGCTGTGGGGGAAGATGAGCATGAGAAGGCAACTGGGGGAAAAGACACTGAAAAAGCAGCAGATCGGGTTTTCTTTCGCTGTCCCTTTTTGACACTCTCTGATTTGCCTCCATATGTCTTTGCCTTTCTTCTTTTTTTTTTTTTTTTTGCTTTGCTTATCTAACTCCGCCCTCCTGGCTTTGGAGCACAGTGAGGCAGGTTCAAGTCAAACTCAGAAAGAAAAGGCGCAGCAGAAGTATTGACAGAAGCACAAAAGAGCTGGAAGGAGTAAGAGTCACAGGTTGATTTGTGAAGTCTGTCCCCTAGCCCGGAGGGAGGGATCGCGGCTGTGTGGTAGATGACAGCAATGCCTCTGTGAGATTATATATCTGATATATAACAGATTTTTGTCAAGACAGGACGAGAAGATCTACAAGTTTTTATAATCATGAGAACTTGAATCAGGCAGTGCTACAGTGCCTATTTAATTATTGCAGAACATCACCATCTGCATAAAGTACCTTCTCTTATGCAGTAACAAATGCCACTGGGAAGCGCTTATTAAAACCCTTCTCTCATCTGGAGATGGGGACTAAATGCCGACGGTAGCCTGTGGTTTCAGGATTTTTGATGACGGTCATGCCTTCCACGAGGAGTACCTTGCCGGCTGTGAAGGGGTTAAGTGTGACCTGCTGCAGCTCGGCCTTTTAGTGAGCAGAGATGCTGCTGCGCCAGAAATAGCTGCGCCCTTGGATCGTGTTCCCTCTCACTTGGAAAGGTCAGGAAAGAAATTTAAGACAGTCATATGAGGGAGCATAAGCAAGTTCTGGCAGTGAGCAAGACAGACAGCAAAAGTGAGAGATGGAGGGAGATAATGGAAAGTGCATGGCAGATTTGGGGAGAAGGATACACTTGTTTGCAGGTTCCTAACTTCCTACAAACGGCGAATGTAAACTAATGGCCCACTGGAATTCTTGCAGTGAGTGTAAGCACAAGACCAATATACTAAGTAAACATTCGAGTTCTCTTTCTCATTTGAACAACCCAACTCGAGAGCAGCGTTGGTGGTATAGTGGTGAGCATAGCTGCCTTCCAAGCAGTTGACCCGGGTTCGATTCCCGGCCAACGCAAGTGTCCTTTTTTTTTTTTTCTTTCTAATTTGTGCTTTTTAAAAGTACGCTGATTAATTTCGGCTTACATTTTAATTAAGTTACTTAAAAGAGCCTTTGTAACAAATATTTAAGTCGCCATCTCTGAAGCCACACATACCATTTGCTCCCTGCAGGCAATCTTCCTCACACTCTCAACTTCAACAGAGGGAGAGAGAGTATGGAATATACAGATATTTGGCTAATTCTTTTAAAATTTGGTGCTAAGAGGCTAAGTAAGACCAAAATCCAATTATATTTAAAAACAGCATATAAGTGAAAGGGCAGAGATCGGAAAAGATCGGATATCAAAAGTCATATAAATGTAAGAACTTAAATGTTGCCATTCTGGGTCAGACCAAATACCCATCTCTCCCAGTATTCTATTTTTTTTTAAATCTCTTATTTATAATGATCAAACCTATTCATACCCTAACTAAAAAACTAGATAGATCAGTTCTCAATCTTCTTGATGTTCAAAAAGGCACACAACTGCTCTGGTTCAAAGAAAACATATTTGACACCTAAATATTTAATAAGACATTTGCAGGGAAAGGCTAAAAGGAAAGATCCCCCCCCCCCCCCATGGCACTAAGGATCAAAAAGCTTTGCTTCTCTCTTGAGTTTGTCTAGCAACATCTGGAAACAGCCACATCTTCTTCCCACAAAACAGCAATTGAGAATTACGAAAATATATTTTAATAACCCCGTTAAGGTCTTGTTTGAAAACAAATGAGACTATAAAAGTAGTCAGTTCAGAATCTTCATATAGGGGCACTTTTACGGAGCGGCGGTAAGCCCGATGCGGGCTTACTTCTCGCTCTTCTGAGACTACCATCAGCCCAACACGGCTGCTGGCGGTAGTCCTGTCCTGAGCATGTGCCATTTCCAGGGGAAAAAGAAAATCCCCAGAAATGGCTTGTGTGGCGATAACCCGGCGGTAATCGAGCATCGCCGCATGCTGCCCGGTTACCACCAGGTTAGCATGGGAGCCCTTATCGCCACTTCAGTGGGTTCTCTTACCGCATGGCCATGTGTGCTGGGGGCTTTTTTACCCACTGCGGTAGAAAGGGCTCTGGCGCACAAGAAAAACGGCCCCTGCTGCTAGCACTGGGCTTTTTTCCCCCACAGCTTGGTAAAAGGACCCCTTAGCAGTGGCGTACCGAGGGCGGGGTGGTAGGGGCGGACTGCCCCGGGTACAAATCAGTGGGGGGGTGATCTACTCCGTCCGTCGGTTCGCCTCCCTGCCCTTTACTTGTTCCACAGTGCCGGCGCGCACCTTACATCTCTGTTGCGCCGCTCACTCTGTCTCCTCCCAGCGGCTGCGGCTTCTCTCTCTCTCCCCGCCATCGCCACCTTCTTCCTTCAGCGCCTGTGGTGCCTGTTTGCCCTTCCTTTGTGATGGCTTCTCCTCTCGTCCCACTCGTCGGCTTCAGTGCAGCCACCCACAACACAAGCCTGCTGTGCCTTCCGCTTGCGGCTTTGGCACTTCCTGCACTGACTGCACTCCAACTCCACCCCCGCCGGGCCACTGTGACTGGTAGCGTCGGCAGAAGAATCTGAGGATGGATCATGCAGGTCTTCAAGGTCACTTGCTTCCCATTCCAGGTCCGGAGCAGAGCCCGGTATTAATTAGGCGGCGCGATCCTATGTGCTGCCTTGACTTTTTTTTTAAACATTTGATTACTTTTGCTGTTGCTAGTTTGGCAGGACCAACACGCTGCACCCCTGGGGGGGGGGGTGTCATGAAATGTAAAAAGGAAGGAAGTGGGGGTCATGAAATGTGAAGAGGAAGGACTGGGGTATAATGAAATGTAAAAAGGAAGGCCTGGGGGGGGGGGGGAGTCATGAAATGTAAAAAGGAAGGTCTTGGGGGGGGGGGGCAAGAACACTAGTCTGTAATGGATGGGAGAGAAAGAGGGCACCTGGCTAGATGGATGGAGGGGACAGAGAGAGGCGGACGGCACTGATGGAAGGGAGAGAAGAATGGGCAGACCAGATGCTGGATGGAAAGGGGCAGAGAGAGGAAGCAGAAGCTGGATGGAAAGGGGTAGGAGAGGGCAGAGGCAGGATGGAAAGGGGCAAGAGCGAGGGGGCATACGCTGGATGGAAAGGGGCAGACACTGGATAAAAAGGGACAGGGGCAGAGAGAGGGGACAGACTCTAGATGGAAAGGGGCAGAGAGAGGATGCAGACGCTGGATGAAAAGGGGCCAGGGCAGAGAGAGGGAACAGAATCTAGATGGAAACGGGCAGAGAGAGGATACAGATGCTGGATGAAAAGGGACAGGGGCAGAGAGAGAGAGGGGGCATATGCTGGATGGAAGGGAGGGAGAGAAAGGGCAGACACACACATGTGCAGCTGGATGGAAAGGGGCAGAGAGAGGGGACAGAGCAGATAAGAAAAGTAGAAACCTGAGACAACAAAGGTAGATAAAAATTTATTTTTATTTTTTTAACTTTGATAAAGCAGTATTGTAGTTGTGTTTATAAACATTTATACATAGAAAATGGAAATAAGGTAAATTTTTTATTGGACTAGTTTTAATACATTATGACTAAGGTTTGGAGACCAAACCCCCTTCCTCATGTCGGGACAGGATACTGTAACAGCAGTGTACTGTACTGACTTGATGAAAGAGGTTTTAGTCTCTGAAAGCTAAATACATTAGTCCAATAAAATGGTATTTATCTTATTTTACATATTTGTTTTATTTGTATATTCTATTTGTTAATTTGTAAAGTGGTGATTATTGGTATTTGTTAGTTTTTTTCAAATTTACATCTGCTATCTTTATATTTTGTACAGTACTAGGGGACATGCATACATTATCACTATCGCTGTTTCTGCTTCCATGGTGTTGCATTGTATGCAGAGTCTGGTTTCTAGAGGCTTCAGTTTAAATTTTCTCTACATATTTCTATTTTGTACTTATTCAATACTAAGTTAGAGTGTGTCTATGAAAAAGAAATGGTTTTCTGCTGGCATTGACTATGCAGGATCGACAATATGTACTATTCTGGCTGGTTTACTTTTACATTGCTCACTGGAGTGTTTAAGATGCTGTATTTTCCTAGGTGCATCCTTGTTGTGTGACTTGTATAAGTTACTAAGAACATAGAACATAGTAAATGACGGCAGATAAAGAGTTCTTACGGTATGGTAGAATTGCTCTGTAGGTCATGAGTGACATTTGTTGTGTTTTGTATTAATTGACAGTAGGCCTAGTACTGGACAATTTCTCAACTAATCCATTAAGCTTCTGAAGGGCATCTCAAATGTTCTGTAAAGATACTCCCGACATAGGAGTCCATATTGGGGCCGAAGACTCTGACAGCTTCTCACAGCTCTAAAAGATTCCACTGGTTTCTCCAACAGCCAACGTATATCCCACTTTTGCATTACTTTCCGTGGAGTTGGGTTCTTGTGGGTTCCACAGTTGGATATGGCGGCATCATGAGCATCAGAGGGGAGAGTGACACTTCAAGACTGAGAGCAGAGAGTTCTTCTCCCTGCCTAGCTGGGCATTCACCCACTCTGGGACCTTTCACTGCAAAGCGATCCAAGGTTTGCTGCACAGGTGAGGAGGTCCTAGCGGCTGGGGCACCGCTTTAACGACCCCCTTTCTTTTGGTATGCAACATTATAGCGTAAGAAATTTGCAGTGGGCAGCAAGCCAGGACTCTAGCAGTGAAGCTTCATGCAGCCATTTTGCGACACCCCTTTCAGTATTCTGTTTCTAACAGTGGCCAATCCAGGTCACAAGACACTGGCAAATTCCCATAAAGTAGCAAGATTCCAGGGATAAGCATTGACTTCCCCAGGTCTACCTTAATAACAGTTTATAGACTTTATTCTCGGGAAGTTTTCCAAAAACTTTTTTAACACAGCTACATTACCTGCTTTTGCCACATGCTGTGGCAATGAGTTCCAGAGCTTAACTATGTGTTGTGTGAAAAAATATATATATTTTCTTCTATTCATTTGAAATGTACTACTTAGTAATCCTAGTCATTGTACTTTCTGAAAGTGTGAACAACACCCTTCACTCGACTTAGGATTTTATGGACTTCTATCATATCTACTATTTAGTAACTTCATGATGTGTTCCCCTCCCCAGTCATTATACTTTAGTTACCTGTTCCACTCCACTCAGGGTTTTATAGACCTTTATTGTATCAACTACTTAATAACCTCATGGCATGTCCCCTAGTCATTGTACTTTTTGAAAGCATGAATATTTGATTTGTGGTTACCTGTTTCCACTGCACTCAGGGTTTTATAGAGCTCTGTTGTATCTCCCCTCAGCTGTCTTTTCTCCAAGCTGAAGAGGCTTTAACCTTTCCTCATATGAGAGGAGTTTCATTCTCTTTATCATTTTAGTCACCCTTCTCTGTACCTTTTCTTATTCTGCATTGTCTCTTTTGAGATATGACAGCTAGAACTGCACACAATACGCAAGGTATGATTGCTCTATGGAGTGATATAGAGGCATTATGCTATTCCTTGTTTTATTCTCTATTAATCTTCTTCTATATATATAAAAGGCAAGACCAACGTTCTATGAAGCCTCCAGCCGGAAGTGTGAAGCGCCAGAGATATCCGGTTTCCCCATGAGTGAAGGAAAACAGCACAGCACGAAATCTCACACAGTGAAGGACTCAGAGGGGGGAGGGGAGAGAGATGCCCTCACTCTCTCTGTAACAAAAACACAGAACAGCAGGAAACTTAACACTGAAGGACTGGACTGGGAGGGGGGAGGGGGAGGGAGAGAGGGCAGGGACACACACTCCCACATGCACACTCTGAAAAAAACCTTGCTAGCCCCCCGTTTCATTTGCATCAGAAACGGGGCTTTTTTACTAGTTTCCTAATAATTCCTAACATTCTGTTTGTTGTTTTCATAGGCATCAGTACAGGGTGGCAAGTGTCACCCCCCCCCCCCCAAAAAAAAAAATGGCTTGCCACTCCTTTGCCAGCCCACTTTCATCAAGCATGTAGTTTTTGGTATCTTCCACCCATCCTTTCCCCAAGGTCTGACATCTCTGTTTCTCTGTTGCACCCCCCCCCCCCCCGGTGCAAACTAGCACCCCCTCTCTATTCCCTTCCTCTTTCATTTTCTCCTCCCCACCCCGTGTACCTCCAACTATTCAGAACATTGTTGGCAGTATCAGTAACTGAGGCAAGCCACTACTGGCTAGCTCCAGAGAGTTCCCTGTGCCTTGTCCCACCTGTTCTGACGCAACTTCCTGTTCCTGCATATGACTCGAGCCAGCCGGTGGTAGTATGCTTGAATGACTAGCACTGGTGATAATGTACCAAATAGTTGGAGGACAGCCAGGGGGCGAGAGAAGAAAAGGAATAGAGAGGAGCTGCCGGGCCATAAGAGAGAGCTGCTGTACTTAGTGGGGGGGGGGGGGGGGGGTAGGAAGAGAAACAGAGAGCCTGGCCACAGGTGGGGAGGGGGAGAGATGCTAGATATGGGAGGTGGAGTGTGGAGAACCAAGAGATTGGATGAGGGGGTGAGGAAGAGAGGGGGAGACGTACTGGAGCCACTGAGGGAAGGTGGGGAGAAATATAGTGTGATGCTGGGATGGGAGGGGGTGAGCAGAGGGAAAAGAGAGAGACTGAACAGTGGAAGGGGGAGAGTGGGAGAGACACTGAACCCATAGAAGGAGAGAGGGACAAGGAAAGATACTGGACTGCAGCGAGAGAGCAAGGGCAAGGTGATAGTAGCCATGGGATGGGAGATGCAGGAGAATGGGAAGAAAGGGAGATAAGCTGGACACAAGGAGGGACAGGGACATAGAAGGGCAATATTGGACACAGAGAGGGGTAGGGGGCAAAGAAGACAGGTGCTCAACATGGGGGAGGGGGAGGGATAGGGATAGGGACAGAGAGGGGAGATGTTGGGACAGATAGGGTCACAGAGGAAATTATGGTGGACATGGAAAGAGAAGAAATGTCAAATGCACGACAAACCCTGGAAATAGCACAAGATGGAGGGCCCTTAGGGGTGGGGGAACAGAGCAGAAGATGACTGAGGCTTGGTGATTGTGTGGGATAATTTATTTTGTGTGTGTGTCTGGGGGGGGGGGGGGGGGGGGGGGAGAAGAGCAGGGGAATTATGGATGGGAAGGATGGAAAGCAAATTTTGAGAGCATATGGAGGACCTGGCAATTGGTAGGTACAAGTGGGGTTTGTTGATGTGTTGGAAAAATGAGTGAAAGTATAAAATGGGGGTAAGAGAGTGGGGATGATGTGTGGTGGAAGGTTGAGACATAATGTAAATAACCTGAAAGACAGGAGAGAGGATAAGAGGCGTTGAAAAGGGATGGGAGTATTGGGGAGGGTAATAGAGGAAGGGAATGTATCTCTGAAGGGGTTGAATGTGGGTGGAAATGGAGTTAAATGATGCTGAAAGAGAGGCAATAGAAGATGGGGTAGAGGGTAAGACACAGAAGAATAGCCTGGAGGCAAGGGAAGGAAAATGACAGCGATAGAGCTGGACTGGTGGGATCAGAGGCAGTGGAGGGTGGATGAGGGCTGAGAGAGTGAGTACCAAGGATAGAAATGAAGGACTCAGGGTGGGTGAAAGATGACAGGAGATAGGAGACTGAGGAAGGAGAGAGATTGCAGGGACAATGGGAATACTGGAAAGGGGATGAGAGGGAGATGGAAAAAGCTGTTAGATACATGAGAGGTCAAAAAAAAAGGAGACAAATAAAAGGGGGAAAGAAAGAAAGAGTTGAGGTAAAATCAAATGGCAGATATAAATGCAGAAAAGATAAAAATGGGAAGAAACATGAAAAGAAAGATCAGTGGCAGACAGATGTAGAAGAGAAAATTAAAAAGACAAGAGGAGAGAAAAGAAATAGAAAAGTAAACCTGGAAAATAATTTGGGAGACAACTGACACAAGAAAAGTAGAAAAGAGACTGGGACCAGCCCAATTAGAAAAATAAAATGCCCAGACAGCAACAATAAAAAACAAAAATGTTATTTAATACTTTTTAAGAACATAAGCATTGCCATAATGGGACAGACCAAAGATCCATCAAGCCCAGTATCGTGTTTCCAACAGTGGCCAATCCAGGTCACAAGTACCTGGCAAGATCCCAGAACAGTAAAACAGATTTTATTATGCTTATCCTAGAATATGCAGTGGATTTTCCCAAGTCCATCTTAATAATGGCTTATGGTCTTTTCTTTTAGGAAAGTAGCCAAACCTTTTTTAAACCCTGTTAAGCTAACTGCTTTTACCACATTCTCTGGCAATGAATTCCAGAGTTTAATTACTCGAGTGAAGAAATATTTTCTATGATTTGTTTTAAATGTACTACTTAGTAACTTCTTTATATGCCTTCTAGTCCTTGTATTTTTGGAAAGAGTAAAGAAGCAATTCATGTCTACCTGTTCCACTCCACTCATTATTTTATAGACCTCTATCATATCTCCTTTCAGCCGTCTCTTCTCCAAGCTGAAGAGCCCTAGCTGCTTTAGCCTTTCCTCATAGGGAAGTCGTCCCATCCCCTTTATCATTTTTGTTACCCTTCTCTGTACTTTTTCTAATTTTATATCTTTTTTGAGATGTAGTGACCAGACTTGCACACAGTATTCAAGGTGCGGTCGCATCATGGGATGTGTCCACTTTAGGAAATGTATATCTTGTCTATTTTTATATTTTGTAAAGTACAGGAGAAAATACATTTCTGTTTCTCTTTTATCAATATTGCCCTTCTTATAGAGTCTGACTTTCTTGGGGGGGGGGGGGGGGGTTCCATTTCAGTTTTTGTGAATGTTTTTTGTTGTCCCATATGGTGAAGATATATCTGTTTTCTGCATGTGCAACTGAGATGAAGGATTCTGCTAGCATGTAGTGTCTTTGTAAGAATCTCAAACAATTCAGCTTGTTCTAGTTTGCCAGTAATAGGTATATTGGTGCTCCAGGGACCAGTGTAATATTTATAGGTTGATTAGGGTTTTTATGGTTTGGTAATTTTTTTTTGTTAATTTGAAAAGCAGGCTCTTGGCACCTAAAATAAAAATGTTCAAGACTAGTGGTCTCCACATCCTGTAGAGTCACCACACAAACAAAAACTCATCTGACTGGCAGTGGAAGGGGCATATGCTGCTATTGGGGTGATAATCACAATGTCAATATTTTTTCTATGTGTGTTGTTGGGGAATGTGGAGTTAGTGATACAGAGCTGGAGGTGCAGAGTTTATATTGAGATTCTGTCCAATCCTGTAGAGAATCCAAACTTCACACCACACAGAAGAATTTATTGAATGATCCTGTCAATTATGTTTCAACTATTTTTATTAGAAAACTCAATATACATACAACAAATTTCAACACTGAACATTTTCCAAGTCAATACCACACATAATGATCCCTGTATTAAGGGAGGGCTCAGAATATTGTAAGAATGCCCTGTTTTTAATTATTATGAAATTGCTGCTGACATGAAAGATGTACAACATAGTAGCAATCAAGGTAGAGGTGGAAGCTGTTGAGGTCATCACTACCCCAAATCTTTGTTCGTTATGAGAAAAGAAATTATATAAATGCGTCTGTGTGTGTGTATGTGTAGACCAAAAACAAAACCTGTTTCCTCCAAAAACAGAAAATGAAAAGCACCTAGACGGATGTTGATTAAGGGCTTCTTTTATCAAGCCTAGCTAGCAGCTACCGCTGCGGTATTGCCGACAAAGCCCATTCACTTTGAATGGGCTCCGTCGGCACTGCTGCACAGAACCCCTAGCACGGCTTGATAAAAGAGGCCCACAATGTAAGTTATTTCATTACATCATGTTATTCAAATATAATACCATATTAATATTATTGTGTATTAAAATGCATTGCATCTAGCACTATGATATAACAATTTGTTTCAATACCTTCAGGGGCCCTTTTACTAAGCTGTGGTAAGCACTAACACACACTTAACGCAGGTTAAACAGCACTACCGCGGGGTGAGTTCAGATGTTCAGCAGTAGTTTTGGGATTGGCATACACTAACCATGTGCTAAAAATAGAATTTATTTTTTACCACTGGGGTGTGTCTGGGGGGGGGGGGGCAGAGAGTAAGTGTGTTCTGTGCTAATTGGTTAACAGAGCTACATCGCCGCACACTAACCCATTAATGTGTGGTTAGTGCCTGAGCCCTTATCACCTAGAATATAGGTGTTGGTAAGTGCTCTGTTTATTGAATTCCCTCCTATGCCACTTACACATTTCCTTACACGATAGCGCTCAATCAATTTGCTGCTACTTATGCATGTTCAGACACTGTAGTGATTCAGTCAAAGCTCGGGTTATTTGGTATCGTGTGAAATTAAAACACTGAGAAGACAAAAATTCTAAGGTTAGGGTCAGCTTTGCCAGCCTTACCGAACAACATATTAACATTAAGGGACATCTCCCTCCGAATTGATTCTACTTTATATAGAAATATCTTTATTAGGGGTCAACCACCAGGGTGGAGGAACAAGATCCACCATGAAAAGACAGAGGAGCAGTGTGATCACCAAAACTCTTCCATTGATACCAGGGAGACAGAAAATATCATATACACTTTATTCCAAAAATTAAATGAAATGCCTGCCTCAGGAGTCTTTGTATATATGATAGAGTCCAAAAGTAGCAAAACAAATGCTTCATAAAATAGCAACAAAAGAATGCAGTCTTTAAAAAGTATTTTTTTTTTGGTTCAGCGATTCACAAAGCAGTCACAGCAGTACAAAGCTTTGGTGTCTTTCTGGATTGATATTTTGTTTTAAGCAATTTGCACCATAATCAAAGCAGTACATTACTTTGGCGCCTTTTCAATCGATAAGTCTTTTTAAAGACCGCATCCTTTTGTTGCTATTTTGTGAAGCATTCTTTGCTACTTTTGGACTCTATCATATATACAAAGACTCCTGAGGCAGGCAGTCTAGCCGAAACACAGTGCCGTGTTGAGTCATTGATTTTAACATCATTTAATTTGTGGAATAAAATGTATATGATATTTTCTGTCTCCCTGGTATCATTGGAAGAGTTTTGTTGATCACGCTACTCCTCTGTCTTTACCTTTTACAAAATATCTTTATTGTCATTGGATACAGAAACAACAAAACATCGCTAGTCATAGACTCCAGTAAAGAAATGTCCAAGAAATATACATAAGCAATCTTTGCAATGACAGGGAATAACAAATAAACCCTCCTCCTCCTCCCCCAAATCTAACTCTCCATCCCTTCCCTCCTCCCCAACCTACAAGCTTACTATAGCATTAATGAGGATGTTGATTAGCTCAAAATCAGAGATCTAAAGTATTTAAAAAGGCTGATCACACCTGGAGGTGAGAGTGTTCAAATATGGAGTCCACAATTTGAGAAATAGCCCTGAGAGTCTACCAAGAATCTTTCCATTGCAAGAAGCTCATGCATTTGGTTTCTCCATTGCATTAATATTGGGGTGGGGGATATCACATATCCATTGTAACAGGATACAGTTCTCCAATTGATTCTATTTTAAACATTTTGGGAGTAACAATAGATTCTACACTGTCATTAGACACTAATCTTCCGAGTAAGAAACTCCTCCTTGTCTTGCTGCCACCCTGATTTACGTGCACATCCATGCCTTGAGATCCCACAATCAGTATCTTGTAGAAATCTTCTGTAACACTAAATGTCTATTTTATAATATATTTCCACCATTCATGATGTATTGTAAGCCACAATGAGCCTGCAAAGAGGTGGGAAAATGTGGGATACAAATGCAATAAATAAATAAATAAAATAAATCCCATTTTCAGGCGTATTAGATTGGAGAAATACAGGGATTCTTTGTTCATGGTTGTAGGTCCAGCAATTTCTCAGTGACTTGCTACTTACTTTTCTGAAGCAGTTAAAAATCTTGCTATTTCAACAGGTTTTTTCATGGGGCGTATCTGGAATCCGGCGGTAGGGGGGGCCAGAGCCAGAGAGGGGGGGCACATTTTTGCCTCCCCCCCGCTGCCGCCGTCAACCCTCCCCCGTTGCTTACTTTTGCTGGCGGGGGGCCCCAACCCCCGCCAGCCGAGGTCGACCCGCAATCTCCATATTTCATCTTCCTCCGTGGCCATGTGCTTCAAGGAAGTAATGCTGCAGTGCTGATTGGTTGAATCCAGTTCGGCGTCTGACGTCGCAGCGACGTCAGACGCCGAACTGGATTCAACCAATCAGCACTGCAGCGTTACTTCCTTGAAGCACATGGCCACGGAGGAAGACGAAATATGGAGATTGCGGGTCGGACCTCGGCTGGCGGGGTTGGGGCCCCCCGCCAGCAAAAGTAAGCAGCGGGGGAGGGTTGACGGCAGGGAGGGGGGCCAGGGCGAAATCTGCGGGGGCCCAGGCCCCTGTGGCCCCACGCAGATACGCCCCTGGATTGTACTATTTTGTAATTTGTTTTATTTTTAGCTGTAAGTTGATTTTTTTTTAGGTATGTGAATTTATAATTCGCCTAGACTTGCAGATGGGCAGGATATAAGACATTTTTAAATAAATAAACTTAAACAAATTTGCATAGTAACATATAGTAACATGGTAAGTGACGGCAGATAAAGCCTGCAAATAGGTGGGAAAATGTGGGATACAAATGTAACAAATAATAATAATAATAAATAATAAAGACCTGAACTGTCCATCCAGTCTGCCCAAAAAGATAAACTCATTGTACTTGATATGCAATACTTTATATGTATACCTGAGTTTGATTTGTCCTTGCCATTCTCAGGGCACAGACCGTAGAAGTCTGTCCAGCACTCTTCTTGTACTAAAAGTTCTGAAGCTAACGTCGAAGCCCCTTAAAATTTACACTCAAGTCCATCCTTATCTATTCAGTGACAATCAGGGCATAGAAATTAGAAGTCTGCCCAGCACCAGTTTCGCTTCCCAATTACCAGCGTCGCCACCCAATCTCTGCTAAGATTCCATGGACCCATTCCTTCTAAACAGGATTCCTTTGTGTTTATCCCACGCATGTTTGAATTCCATTACCGTTTTCATCTCCACCACCTCCCGCGGGAGGGCATTCAACGTATCTACCACCCTCTCCATGAAAAATACTTCCTGACATTACTCCTAGAAAATCATTTTGAACATTTTAGAATTACTGTGCAAGCCTTTCTGCTTGGCCAGCTAGATTATTGTAATGTAATATATGTAGGATGGTCAGAGAAACTGAAGAAGCAATTAGAGTCTGTACAGGACACCTCGGCTAGACAGATATATGCCATTTACAAAAATGGGAACTGGTTTCACCTCTTTTGAAAATGTTGTACTGGTTGCTGATAGATGCTCGCTCATCATTTAAATGACGTCCTTTCATGTTCAGATTTATTCATGGCAATGGCTTCTTCTTACGTAATGCCATTAGTACCTTTCTGACTGTTCTCTAGGGGTGCATCATGCCACAAATCAATTAGCCATCCATTTTCCATCTGCAGTGAAAATAAAATATAAGCGAATGCCTCTTTGCTTTCATAACAGGCGCCAAGATATAGAATTCTTTACCAGGTGCTCTTCGATTGGGTTCAGATTACATGAGTTGCGGAAGGAAGCTAAAAACAAATCTGTTTAAGTAATTCTTGCATGATTAATTCTTACCTTAGCTAAGCATTTGGTTAACTATCTTCTGATGATACATTTTTTGATCTGACCTTCTTGTAGACATGTATCTTCCCAGAATCTGCCTTGTTAAATCTTCTTGTAAATTGCTTTGAACTACTTGGTTAGAACTTGTATGTTATCGTAAGTGCTGGTTTTCTGTACATCTGTATATGCAAGTGGCACATATTTATAAGTGCCCTGTTATAGGGCAGTTACCCTCTATCCGTCTACAGAAAGAAAAACAATGACAACTCTTCTGTCCATTCCTGTTGCAGTACCCAGTTTCTGTCTTTACCCTCACTTCCTCACATTCAAGGGAGCCCAGTATTTACTGAATTCCACTACTTTTGTGGCCTCCCCCATTTGATGATTATATTTATATATAGTGTTGATATAATTTGCCTTGAATTGAAAAGCCCAACTTTAAAGTTATTAACTTCAATTGTATCTCCATCCAGAAACTATTGTATAGAGCCATCACCTTTCTTTAATGAAACCTGTCCTTTATTACCACGACTAACCCAATTTAGCCTCATGTTGTTACCCTTTGCTCTAACCTTTCCACTGGAATATCCTTCTTGTGCATTATTTGTTTCTTTGAGGCATCTGAATTTCTCCATTATATCTCCCCTCTTCCCTTCTAGGGTGTACATATATAGGTCTTTAAAGATGCAGACTCAGAAATGATACAGCAAATTTAGAAAATACTGACAAGGACAGAAAGTCTGGAGAGAAGGCTACAGCATGGAGAAGAAATGACTGAGAGGGGATGTAATGGAGATTTATAACTTCATGAGTGGGCTGGAATAAGTTAATAGGAAACAATTATTTACCTTAACAAATAGAATGAGAATTATGGTCAAATCAATGAAGTTGGTAGCATCAAAACAAATGTCAAAAGTTTAGTCTGAGCCAAATTAAGCTGCAAAATTTATTGCTGGAGGATGTGGTCATGGCTAATAGTATTAGTGGGGTTAAAAAGGTTTGAAGAAATTTCTGGAGGGCAAATTATTAGCCAGGTAGATGTGAAGATCATTAGATCATCTTCCCATTAGAATCTACTTGGGACATTCAAGTGGTCTACACTGATCATTGTTGGAGAAAGGATGCTGGTCTCAGTGGACCATTGGACTTCTTATACTGGTATCATTTGGTAATCCTTTTCTGGACTGTCTCTGCTCCTGCCTCTCCTGTTGACCCGACAGCCAGTTAACTTTTCTGGATATCTGCAATGACTATCATGAGATACATTTATATAAATCAGAGACTTTGTATATACAACAGGGCCGCAGAGAGACTGCTGCCGCCCCCCAAGATTGCCACCACTGCCCCCCCCCCCCAGAATCGCCGCTGCCACCCGCCCACCCGCTGCAACTGCAGTCTGCAACTACCTTGGCTGGCAGGGATCCCAAGGCCCCGCCAGCAGAAGAGCTCTTCCTCCAGCACTGCTCTTCTTCACTCTGCTGCATGGCCTGCCCCTGCGGCTGCTTTTTCTCTCACGTCACACATGCTCGGTTTCAAAACTAAACTCCAATCTTCTGGTACCGTGCTTGATTTTAAAGGTAAATATTCTGCAAGTTCATTTTTCAATTCTATCAATACTCAGGGATGAGTACCATCCGGTCCAGGCAATTTGCTACTCTTCAATTTGTCAAATTGCACCATTACATCTTCCAGGTTTACAGAGATTGAATTCAGTTTATCTGACTTGTCAGTTTTGAATACCATTTCTAGCACCGGTATGTCTTCCAAATCTTCCTCAGTGAAGACCGAAGCAAAGAATTCACTTAATCTCTACTATGGCTTTGTCTTCCCTGAGTGCCCCTTTTATCCCTTGGTCATCTAGGGGAACCCCAAGACGTTAAACTTAGCATTACTGCAACACTGGAGACATAAAACAGAAATGCATTTTCAACTGATTCTCTTGCCTGCTTCTTGCTTCTAATATACCTAAAAAAAGTTTGTACTATGTGTTTTTGCCTCCAACACAATATATTTTTCAAAGTCTTTCTTTGCCATCCTTATCAGCACTTTGCATTTAATTTGCCATTCCTTATGCTGTTTCTTTTTATTTTCAGTCAGTTCCTTCTTCCATTTTCTGAAAGATTTTCTTTTAGCTCTAATAGCTTCCTTCACCTCAGTGGTGTAGACAGATAGCCAGTTTTGGGTGGGCCTGAGCCCAAAGTGGGTGGGCACAAAATGTTTTCTGCCTTGTCCTACCTCCACCTCAAAATATAAATACTTTAGCTAATGAGGATCCCCAAGCTCTGTCAGCTGGCCAAGCTCTGAAGGTGGCCAGAACTCTCTTTTACGAAGCTTGGCAGGCAGCAGCAGCAATGATCCTAAGCTACTGATACTGGCACCCCACACATGCTTAGTTGTCGATGATTCAAGGATGCTGTTATCAACCACAGAGCTTGGTAGAAGGGAGTTCTGGCTGTTTTTGGAAGAGGTCCTTAGCTGGGTATGCTTGGGGATTCTCACCAGCTATACAGCAAGGGTCAGGACTGGTATTAGACCTGCTTGGGCCCAGGTCAGAAAATAAAGGAGGGTCCCTCTCCCCGATTCCCTCTCCTCTCTAATTTCCAATCTGCCATTACTATCACACCAACAGACCCTCACCAAATACAGAACAAGGGATCACAAATTAGAAATAAAAATATTTAGACAAAAATTGAATGGGAACCCCAAGACGTTAAACTTAGCATTACTGCAACACTGGAGACATAAAACAGAAATACATTTCCTTTTCTACAGAACACAATACAAAGACATTTACTATGCACATTTCCAAAAGCTAATATATTCCATTTAAAACATTCAAAATAAAATGCTTTGTTTCTACCTTTGTGGTCTGGACATTTTATTTTTCTATCTTGTTGGTTCCAATTTCTGGTTTCTGCTTTCCTGTCTGTTGTCTGCTAATTATCCTTCAAGTGGCTACAATCCATTTGTCTTTCTCCTGTCTGTTCCCTCACTACTCCTACCTCTGACATATTGATCATTCATTTTTAGCTCTTTTCTGCCTCTCTCTCTCTCTCTCTCACCCTTCTTCACCACCTTTTTACTTTTCAACTACATATCAAATTTCCATCTTCTTCTTTCACCCGCTTGCTCTCCCATTCACCATCTCACTCCTTCCCCAGCCCTACATTCTCTTTCATCTACTCCCCATTCCATATTTCTACCCTCTGTAATCACTATCCTCTCATTCATTTCCTTGCCACCCCCTCCTCCTGGCCTCTCCCTCAGGGTTCCACCGTTCCCATTGTCTTCCTCCTTCCACCCTTCTAGCCAGCATCTGATCCCTCTTTCTCCCCTCCACTCTCCACCCTCATAACCTGACATTTTCCTGTCCCTTCTCTCTTGCCTCCTGCCCTCTCCCTCATGGTCCAGCATTTCCCCCTCTTTCTTCCACCTCCTGTGTACCTCTTCCTCCCTCTCATCCACCCCCATGTCCAGCATCTCCCCCTCTCATTCCCACTGTCCACCATTTCTCTCTTCCTCTCCCTTGTGTTCTGGGTCTAACATCTCTCTCCCCCGCCCATGCAGCATTTCTCCTTTCCTCCCCTCTACTATCATGTCCAGTATTTCTCCCTCCCCTCCACCCTATGTCTAACATTTCTCCCTTCCCTCCATCCCTATGTCCATGTCTCCCTCCCTCCCCATGTACCATTTCTCCTTCCTCACCTCTGTGTTCAACATTTCTCCCTCTCTCAACACCTGTCCCCTCTCCAAGCAGCAAGTCTCCCTCTTCTCCACCTCATATGCAAGATTTCTTCCTTTCTCACCCCTCCACCCCTTTGCTGCATCTCTCCCATCTCCCCCCTCATGCAGCATCTTCCATCCCATCTTCCCTCATCCTGCCATGCAGCATCTTTCCCCTGTGCAGAGGAGAGGCTTCTGGGTTAGTGCTTAGCGGCTGCAAGATCATTGAGTGGCAGGCAGCATGTGGGAATTGTTGGGAGCCTGCGACCCGTGGAAGCTACTTGCTTTAGGGACACCACTGCTGGGTGGGCCTGACACCAAACTGGGTGGGCCCAATGCTTCACCTCACTTTTTAACCATGCTAGCTGTTGTTTGGCTTTCCTTCCTCCTTTTTTAATACATGGAATATAACTGGCCTGGGCTTCCGGGATGGTATTCTTTAACAGGATCCATACCTGATGTAAATTTTGACCTTCACAGCTGCTTCGCAGTTGCTTTCTTAAGATTTTTTTTTTACCATTCTTCTCATTTAAAATAGTCTCCTTTTTGAAAGTTAAATGCTAATGTATTGGATTTCCTGTGTGTATTTACTCCAGAGCTTATATCAAATCTGATCATATTACGATCACTGTTATCAAGCGACCTCAGCACCATTACCTCCTGCACCAGATCATGTGCTCCACTAAGGACTAGGTCTAGAATTTTTCCTCCTCTTGCCTGCTCCTGTATCAGCTGCTCTATAAAGTAGTATACCAGCTGCCCCATAAAGCATTTCTCTTCATCTTCTGTGACCTAGTGGAATGGAGGAGGAAAGTGGTAATACACTGCACTGGGATGCATGGGCGTAGTTTGAGGGGGCAAGGGGGGCATTGCCCCCCCAAACGCAGGGCCGGTGCAACCCGGCTGCAGGCAGCTCTCGGTCCCCCCTGCCCACTCTCAACTCCCCGACAGCCCTCCTCTCCGTTCCTGCCGCCCTGCATGTAAACCTCTCAACCTTTCTCCTTTCTTGCTCAAAATGTACCACCTGTTCCTCTGATCCCATTCCCACCCACCTTCTTAATGCCATCTCTCCTGCTCTTATTCCTTTTATCTGTCACATTCACAACCTCTCACTTTCCACTGCGACTGTCCCTGCTGCCTTTAAACATGCTGTGGTCACACCTCTCCTTAAGAAGCCTTCACTCGACCCTACTTGTCCCTCTAATTACTGACCCATTTCCCTCCTTCCCTTTTTCTCCAAATTACTTGAGCATGCTGTTCACTGCCGCTGCCTTGATTTTCTGTCCTCACATGCTATTCTTGACCCACTACAATCTGGTTTTCGCCCTCTCCACTCAACCGAAACTGCGCTTACTAAAGTCTCCAATGACCTATTACTGGCTAAATCCAGAGGTCTCTATTCCATCCTCATTCTTCTTGATCTTTCCGCTGCTTTTGACACTGTCGATCACAGCATACTCCTCGATACCCTGTCCTCACTTGGATTCCAGGGCTCTGTCCTTTCCTGGTTCTCTTCCTACCTCTCCCTCCGCACCTTCAGTGTTCACTCTGGTGGATCCTCTTCTACTTCTATCCCTCTGCCTGTCGGCGTACCTCAGGGTTCTGTTCTTGGTCCCCTCCGCTTTTCTATCTACACTTCTTCCCTTGGTTCATTAATCTCATCCCATGGCTTTTCCTACCATCTCTATGCTGATGACTCCCAAATCTACCTTTCTACCCCTGATATCTCACCTTGCATCCAAACCAAAGTTTCAGCGTGCTTGTCTGACACTGCTGTCTGGATGTCTCAACGCCACCTGAAATTAAACATGACCAAAACCGAGCTTCTCATTTTTCCCCCCAAACCCACCTCCCCACTCCCCCCGTTTTCTATTTCTGTTGATGGCTCTCTCATTCTCCCTGTCTCCTCAGCTCGAAACCTTGGGGTCATCTTTGACTCTTCTCTCTCCTTCTCTGATCATATCCAGCAGATCGCCAAGACCTGTCGTTTCTTTCTTTACAACATCCATAAAATCTGCCCCTTTCTTTCTGAGCACTCTACCAAAACCCTCATCCACACCCTTGTCACCTCTCGTTTAGACTACTGCAATCTGCTTCTTGCTGGCCTCCCACTTAGTCACCTCTCCCCTCTCCAATCAGTTCAAAACTCTGCTTCCCGTCTCGTCTTCCGCCAGGGTCGCTTTACTCATACTACCTCTCTCCTCAAGTCGCTTCACTGGCTCCCTATCCGTTTTCGTATCCTGTTCAAACTTCTTCTACTAACCTATAAATGTACTCACTCTGCTGCTCCCCAGTATCTCTCCACACTCGTCCTTCCCTACACCCCTTCCCGTGCACTCCGCTCCATGGATAAATCCTTCTTATCTGTTCCCTTCTCCACTACTGCCAACTCCAGACTTCGCGCCTTCTGTCTCGCTGCACCCTACGCCTGGAATAAACTTCCTGAGCCCCTACGTCTTGCCCCATCCTTGGCCACCTTTAAATCTAGACTGAAAGCCCACCTTTTTAACATTGCTTTTGACTCGTAACCACTTGTAACCACTCGCCTCCACCTACCCTCCTCTCCTCCTTCCTGAACACATTAATTGATTTGATTTGCTTACTTTATTATTTTGTCTATTAGATTGTAAGCTCTTTTGAGCAGGGACTGTCTTTCTTCTATGTTTGTGCAGCGCTGCATACGCCTTGTAGCGCTATAGAAATGCTAAATAGTAGTAGTAGTAGTAGTAATTTTAAGTCACAGTGGGATGCATCCTCTTCCTGTCTGCCCAGAGCCTAAATTGCACAAATGGTTCAAAACACTACACTCAGTCCCAGGCAGCTGAAGATGTTGCCAGGTTAAGCTAGCCCTGGATCTCAAGAAAAGTTATGATGTTTCAATTATAACAGGAGTTCTGAACCCCGTCCTTGGGACATTTCAAGACAGGCTAGTTTCCAAGATATTCTTACTGAATATGCATTAGATAAATTTGCATGCACTACCATTGTATATAAATCTATCTCATGCATATTCATTGTGGTTATTCTGAAAACCTGACTGGCTTGGTTTAGCTCGAGAACCCCTGAATTTTAAGCTCAGGTACTCAGAGCTGCCAAGTTACCCAGTTCCAGGAGGGAGACTTTTTGATAAGTCCTGCTTTTCAAATTTATATCTCAAAGCAGTGTGGGATTTGTGGTCCCTAATTCTACCCATTGAAATCAGTGCTGCAGGTCCATAATGCATCATGATGAGGTTGGCAGAAATCTAGGACTGGTCTAAAATTTTCCTCCTGGAAGTGGGTAACGTGGAAGCTCTGGGTACTGGTGGATTATGTAGTTCTTAAGGTTTAGCTAGAACACATGGTAGGAGGAACTTATAGCTAAGTGCATCTGTCTTTCTATGCATGTGCTGCCTGTCACGTCCTTGGGTCCTGTGGAGGCGTCTCTGACTCATTCTCGCACCAGACAAGTACTAGAAATGTAGCTAAACACTTTTTTCAAATGGTGCTACCGGCACAGTGGGTCTTTAAATTTCTGACCACGCCCCCTCCCTGGAAGGATGGCGTCAAGGTGTGGGCGGAGGAAGCTTGCAGCAGTGCTTGCTTAACGTTTTGGCTTTAGAAGGATTGCGGCATTTGGGAGCTGCTGCTTCTGCTCGTAGTTGTTCATCGGAGGAGCCTGCAGGAAGGGTGAGGTTTCTGTCTCCCTAGGTATGCTTAGCTTTTGCTTTACAGTAAAATCTGCAAGCTGAGAAAATCAAGAAAGGGACAAGCACAGGGGGAGGATTAATGCATTAGTCCCCGCCAGCGGCTTCCTGTTCCCTTTGTGGAATTGCTTTTTTAATTTGTTTGGATCACTGTGATCTCGGTATCTTACCTGGAGGATGTAAATACCGGTAAAGCATTACATTGGCTCTCGCATTCTCTGTATTTGGTAAGACTAGGGTTAAGTGACATTGATTCACCTTCAGTCTTCTTTTTGCTACCAAAATGGAAATAGCCTGCAGTTTGTTAATATATGATAGAAAGATCATCTCATAAAATTTATTTCTCAGCATTTTTATGAAGATATCTCTCTATATCTACGTATATCTCACTCGTTGTAGCGTTTAATTTTCACGGCTACCCCTTGCGTCATTCACAGAGAAATGACGGGAAGTTGCGGCATTTCTGCTTTTAAAAGCTGGCAGCCTATGTATGTTCAGTCTGTTTTGATTGGGGGGGGGGGGGGGGCTATAGAAAGGCCGCCGCAGCACTCTTTCACTAAATCAATTGACGAATAACTTGTTTCCAGATCCCAATCGTTTATCCTGGTGGTGGGAACCTCCCTTTACATCATCCAGTTGAGACTGCGGCAGATTTTTCTTTGCTGAAGGTAGTGCAATCGATGCATACTTGCAGCCCTTTTCTCCCATTTTTTGCTTATAAAATGGAAGCTGTTGGGGGGGGGGGGGGAATTTTTTTTGTTTGTTTTAATTTCCTGCGTTATATGTAAGACTAGGCAGGGATGAACGTTCACAGCAACCCTTTTTTTTTTTACTTCATCATTTCCGGCAGAAGAAGAGGAAAGAAGTGTTCCGTTGCTCGCACCTTCCAATTCCTGTTACAACTGTGCAGTCTTCTCAGGCGCCGGCATAGGGTTCCCTTAAAGGAAGAGGGACAGGATGGCAGCTAAATGCCTTCACTTTGCCCCCTTTAGAAGTTTGTGATTAGAAATGAGGGAAGACACTGGCTGATGCTCGGTGACCTCCAGCTGTCCTTGATTGCGACTCTGTTATTCGCCATAAATTTTGGCATAAAGACTGCCTGTTGCAAGGCACCTCCTAGGGTGGAGGAACTCCTTTATTCTCTTCCTGGTGTGCGTTTCCAAGGTCATAAATAAACCGCAATCACATATTTTTCTTCACAGTGACCCTCATTGTCTCTTGCCGTTTTTTTAAAATCATCCGTCGAGATGTCTCAACTGTTCATAAAGTGCATATTAGAATAACAGTATTTTTCCAGAGACACAGTGTAACATCAGCCTGATTTTACTTAGAAGTCTGGTGTAGCAGTGACACTTCACAGACCAGGTTACAATCAAATTTTCACACACTAGCCCAGGTGATGCCAGTGAAAGGTCACTTCAGATTATAAATTCTGAAGAGGCCTTTCTACCTCAGATGGGCAATCTGAGATGTGTGGTGGTAGGATTTTTTTTTTTTTGGGGGGGGGGGGGGGGGTTGCATCAGGAATAAATCAAAGAAATAAAAGGGGAATTTTCAAAGCTTAGGAAAGAAACCTTTTTTTTGTGGGGGGGGGGGGGGAGTTATTTCATACTAACATTTTGCTGGCACAGTGCCTACTTTAGAAAGTTGGCAGGGTTGGCTACTTTCTTGCCTGTTGAATTCCTGCAGGATTTATGTAACTCAAAGGGCTAAGATGTTTGTGCCTGAAAAGGGGAATGAGGAGATCTTCTAAACTCTTCTTGTCTGAGGGTTCTGACTTGGGAAGGATGGGACAGAAGACAGAAAAGGAGAAAGAGAAAAGCTGACAGAGAGAAAACACTTATTCCTGTGTAGAAGGCGGTGTTGGGTTCTTTCCTTTGGACAGCTGCAGTAGTGCCTTGGAATGGTGCAATATATAGCTGGAGGGGGGAGGGAGTGGACACCTAACCTTGTAATATTCAACTGTGTCCAGAAGGAGGGTGGGTGCAGGGAATGAAAGGTCACATTGGCGTCCTGCTGGGTCACAGCCACATGCTTTTTAAAGATCTCTCTCCCTTCTTCCTTACAAGGATACAAGTGTCCCTGAGCTGACTACTGCACTTTCCTCTGGAATGGGAAGGCGAGCTTAAGTTCTAATCCCAGCTCTGCCATTACATATGTGTGTTTGTGTGTGTTCTTTAAGCCAGTGATTCCCGAGTCCGGTCCTGGAGTACCCTTGCCAGTCAGGTTTTCAGGATATCCACAATGAATAAAAGAGATCTGCATATAATGGAGGCAGTGCATACAAATCAAGCTAATTCATATCCATTGTGGATATCCTGAAAACCTGACTGGCAACGGGTACTCCAGGACTGGACTTGGGAAACACTGCTTTAAGCAAATCTCTTTAGCTCTCTGTAAATCTGTTCTAAGCCCAGTTCTGTTGCTGACCTTACAATTTGTGACCTTGATCTCTCTATACTTCCTCAGACGTGATCCACAATGCCTCACGAATACCCAGCATTTACCCCTGAGCAGAAGAAGGAGCTCTCAGACAACGCCCGCCGCATCGTTGCCCATGGCAAAGGCATCCTTGCTGCAGATGAGTCTACTGGTGAGCAATGCCCCTCCCCCACTTGGTACTGCAGTGGTAGGGGAGGGTGGGCATATATGTGGCCTTCTTCCAGGTGGAGCCACCACAACAAACAGAGAAATAAAAATTTTTCATAACTTTAAATGTCCTCCACTGATGGAATTGAATGTAAGGGTATTGAGGGCCTCCCTGAGCTTACTTTTAAGTGGGCTAGATGTGGTCTAGCTTGGTTATCGGAAAATCTACTGCGGAATCCACCCCCCATATGGATCCACACTGAACAAAAAGTATAGCAAAAATATTGCAAGGTAGATTAAGCATGGCAAAGACCATGAGCCTCCATGAAAATCTTATTTATTGTTTTTGTTAGAAGAGAAAGGTGTTTGAATTTGAATGGTTGGGGAGGAAGATTTCTATAAGGAAAACATATACTTGTTAATACAGATGTCTGCAAACAAACAAACAAAAAACCCCAAACAGGTATTACCGTGATTAGTTGCGTGTTAACTAACTTTTTAAAAAAAATTTTTTTAAACATACCTGATGTAACCATGTTTTAGATTTGATGAATTATGTATGTTTCATTGATATTTATAAGTTTAGTTCATAATGCTTTACCCCTGATGCAACCTGAGAGCAAAATGTGGCCTTATTGGGTATTTTAACCCTTTAGTGTCCAATGTTCCCATCAATCTGTTCCCATATGGCTTATTACGGGAACATTGGACACTAAAGGGTTTTAATTAAGATTTTTTTTAACAACTCAACTGATTGTGGTAATACCTGTGGTTTTGTTGTTGCTGGGGGGGGGGGGGGGTTATTTTAATTTTGTTGTTGGATTTCTCTAAGCCATGGATCAACTCCTAGTTCTGAGTTTAGGAGATACCATATTTTTTGGACTATAAGACGCATCGGACCATAAGACGCACCTAGGTTTTAGAGGAGGGAAATAGGAAAAAAAATTTCCTTTTTCCCTCCTCTAAAACCTAGGTGCTCCGGTGTGTCTTGTTCGGGATCGCCCTCCCCCCGGCCCTGTCACCATTTCTCCCTACTCACGTCACGCGATCTTCCCTGGTGGTCTAGTGACGTCGGGGCAGGAAAGAGCCCCCTCTTTCCTGCCCAGCGCGCTGCTCTCCGTCCTCCTGTATGCTGCCTGACGGTCTCGGCGAGATTCAAAATGGCCGCCGAGAATGGAAGTCTCTGCGGCCATTTTGAATCTCGCCGAGACCGTCAGGCTGCATACAGGAGGACGGAGAGCAGCACGCTGGGCAGTAAAGAGGGGGCTCTTTCCTTCCCCGACGTCACTAGACCACCAGGGAAGATCGCGTGACGTGAGTAGGGAGAAGTGGTGACAGGGCCGGGGGGAGGGCGGGAGGGAGGGAAATCGCTACCTTCGGACTATAAGACGCACCCCCCATTTTCCTCCCAAATTTGGGGGGAAAAAAGTGCGTCTTATAGTCCGAAAAATATGGTATGTAGTGGGAGTATTTTGAAACTGATGGTAGGTTGGAATGAATGATGCTGGCTCCTGAATAAGACTATAATTGGAAGTTTTAAATTTACTATATATGTTAATTTGCCCCCCCCCCCTTGCCAATGTAAACATGCTTTTTCTCTTCCCCCCTCCCCAAGTGCTACCTTCTGAATGACAGTATTCAGATTTTATCTGGGGAGACTTTACCATAAGTACATTTTTTTTTGTGCCTCATTTTTTTGCTATGAGCCAAATTCTATAAATAGTGCCTTAAAAATCAGTGCCAAAACACACACACACACTTAGCTTGAGTCTATAAACTTACTCTCCTGGTGGTGTCATAGGTTCCAAGACATTTGGAAGCAGTTATATATCTTCCGAGTCTCTAGGTACATTATAATTTTTGACCGGTTGCTGAAATGATCTCAGAATTCCCTATTCAAAAAGGTCGACTCCTTCCCTCACCCCCACCCTCCTGCCTGCATTCTGAAAATTGCAAACAGTTATGCAGCAGTGGATTGTCCCAAGGAGGAACCAGCATATGTCAACACTTTAGATGTAAAAATCTTAAATGTGATTCATCAATAATAAAATGAATGAACAAGTGGACTAGAAGTCTAAATGGAAATGTGTACAGTAAATGAGTGAAATACTAAAGGAAGATTTTTTTTTTATTATTATTAATGTCAAAGTGAAGGTGAGCGTTCAACCCTCCATAAGCAATAAACCAGTTTTTAGATTGGAAGGAGCAAAACACTCTTAACTGCTGATGCGGTGTTGGGCTAAGTGCCACCAGTTGCCCAAGCAATATTTTGCCCCAAATGATGAAACAAAAAGGAGTAAGACCAAAGGGGTGCTAGAACAGTTTATTGAAAGCAAGTTTAATAACAAACATAACCTAGTATGGCTTTGTTTTGGCACCCATCTGCTTCAGGTGCATCTTCCTAATAAAATCAATTTGTTTGTGGAATGCATCCATCTATGACAGCCTCTTATAAACAAGACACTGTCACTTTTTTGTTACTGATTCATATCAATAGTCTTCATCAAATTCATTTTGCTGATATCTGTTCAGTGAGGATTATCGACGTGTGTGTCATCTGAAGAATCGGCAACATTGTATATCCATGAAGGAGTTGTGTGCTAAAAAATGGCCATGTTGGGTTTAATGTTTTGTTTTAAAATGTACTTTTAATCAACTGTTTTAGTATCATCTTGGCCTTACTCCTTTTTGGGCTTGTTTCCCACTATTCCCCCCTCTTCCCCCCCCCCCCCCCGCCCACAACAATGTGCTCTGCTGCCACTACTGTTGTAACTTTACACAGAAGCCACATCCCCATTCTCCAGTGAGTTCACATAGGAGTTGCTTAGGTCCCTTCCTGTGAATTCTCAACATCCTGGAAGAAAAATTATTGAGCATATAAATCTGTTGTCCACTAATAATGCTGAACATCAAGGATTGCTGAGTCACCTGCTTCATGTGAGGGGATTATCTTTCTGTATTTTTAAACTGTCTCCTTGTTCCATCACAGAAGTGCCACCAAGGTGGTGGAAATTGTCAATGTAGTAAAATAACCCAACTTAACAGTGGCCTACATTCTCCCCTTAATCCCTCAAAAGGAAAATTCCCTTTATGCAGCAATTGGAAAAAGATATAGCAATTTAGGTAAAATATTAATCTTAAAAGCAGACTGATTCCATTTTAGGAGACTGTTTACATCATCTGTAGCATCTGCTGTGCTAGACGGACAGACGTTTTTAGGTTTTTAATTGTTTTATCTGAACAGCAGAAATTTTTGTCCCCAAAGTCATTACTGCAGAAATTCAGACTGTTTTTATTGTCTTACATTATGCAGCCCGCTGTGCTAAAATGTAGCCTGCAGTATCGCCACGTGTTGAGGCCACTTCTAGTGTGGTGGTAAAATGGCTCCATTTTTTTTACCTGTTAATGACCACGTGCTACTTTCCACATTAGTGCACGAGCCCTGCTCACTCCCTTTTCGGTAGGTGGATAAGGGCTCATTCACTAATCGGTTCATGTGTGCTGATTAGCACAGAACACATCTACTCTCTGCCCCCAGACTTGCCTCAGCATTAAAAAATAAATTCTATTTTGTAGCGTGTGGATAGTGCATGTCAATCCCAAAACTACCATGGGATGCCTGAGTACGCCCTGCGGTAGTGCTTTTTAACCTGCAGTAAGCACACAATTCTTACTGTAGCTTAGTAAAAGGACCCTTGTATATGTTGGGATAGTGCAGTCTAGAAATTGTAGAAATAAGTTGGGCAGCTCAAGGGAATATAAACTAAGCGGCCCTTTTTTTTTTTTTTTTACTAAGCGGCGGTAGGGCGTGCAGAATCAGCACCAACGTGGGGTGTCCCGAGGCATCCCATGGTATTTCTGAAATCAGTGCGTGCTGTTTTCCGCTTTAGAAAATATTTTCTAGTGCGGGGGTGGGGAGTAGGCGTGGCTGGCGGTATTCAGGTAGTGTGGGCACATTGCACGCTGCCCAATTTGCCGCACGAGTAGTGCATGAGCCTTTATCGCCTGCTAAATAGGTGGCGGTAAGGGCTTGGGTGGTAATGGCCGTGCGCTAAGTTGGAAATGGGCTTGTGGCCATTAATGGCACAAATAGAAATTCGACCATTTTACAGCTGTGCTAAAAAGTGGCCGCAGCACGTGGGAAACCCACATGCTGACAGTAGCGCCGGCCACTTTGTAGCACAGCTTACTATAAGGACCCCTAAGTGTTCTGATGGGAACTTTAGATGTACCATGAGCTTTGAAAAAGCCCCAGTTCTTTCCTAAGGCTCCCGCTGGGTTCTGTAAAAAAAACTTCAGCAGGTCATCTGCAAATGGCGAGCGCTTATGTCTTTGCTGACCTGTAGAAACTCTCTGAACCTCCTTAGAATATGAGTAGAAGTCGAGGCACTTAACCACTACATCCAGTAGCCTGTGGAGTCTTATCTAAGTGTAGAAAAAAATTTTTTGTCAAGTACTTTTTTTTTTCTTATTATAGTTTTCATTTTAAAGTCTTACATTAGAAACGCTAGTGTGCTTGAGCTACCATCACTTTCTGATATTGAGAGCTGGGTGTTTCTCTTGCCCCCCCCCCTTCGCTCCATAATTGTCTGAAAAGACAAATAACTGAATGGGTTCTGAATTTTTTGATGTCCTTTATCATTAGATCAGAGTAGTCTGTAGTTGGTTGCTGTATTTGCAGAAATTGGTTTAATTGTCATGTAATGTCCTCAATGGTCCCCTTTCTGTTGGCGGAGGGGGGAGGAAGGGAGCTATGGGCTTCTGTTTGATCCTCATGCCATGCCAGATCCTCTTCTACTGCAGGCAGCATTGCCAAACGCCTGAGCTCCATCAATGTGGAGAACACCGAGGAGAACCGCCGCTTCTATCGCCAGCTGCTGTTCACCGCCGACGATCGCGTGAACCCTTGCATTGGGGGAGTCATTCTCTTTGATGAAACTATGCGACACAAGACCGATTCTGGCAAGCTGTTCACCCATGTTATTCGTGACAAGGGTGGTGTTGTGGGCATCAAGGTGAGGTGTGGAAGCTGGGCTTGGGGGGGAGGGGGCATCGGGGTGGCATGTGGTGGTTGTTTAGAGGGGTGGGGAATATTCTGATAAAGTGGTGCATGTAGGTATGTTGCTGACATGTTGGTAGGTGGGCTTTGGAAAAGGGCATACAGGTGTGTGTGTGTTTGTAGATCCACGGAGTGGAGGAGTGGCCTAGTGGTTAGGGTGGTGGACTTTGGTCCTAGGGAACTGAGGAACTGAGTTCAATTCCCACTTCAGGCACAGGCAGCTCCTTATGACTCTGGGCAAGTCACTTAACCTTCCATTGCCCCAGGTACAAATAAGTACCTGTATACAATATGTAAGCCGCATTGAGCCTGCCATGAGTGGCAAAGCACGGGGTACAAATGTAACAAAATAAAAAAAACTAAATATATATATAATAGAAAGAGAAGCAGTGAATCTTATGCTTTTTAGGTTTCTACCCTGCTGACTGCATGATGTTTTTCTTATCCAACCTGTCCCCTAACCTCTTCCCCCCCCCCCCCCACTTCTCCCATCCCAGGTGGACAAAGGTGTTGTGCCCCTGGCAGGAACAAATGGAGAGACCACTACACAGGGTAGGTCCCATATGTGTGGCAGCAGCCACAGTGGGTGGGGATGGGACTTGGTCAGTGTTGGGAGATGGCAGTAGCCTCTGTGAAGACTCGGTGCTTTTCTCCACCCACCCTCTGTTCTTTCTCTCCCTCAAAACAGGGCTGGATGGGCTGGCCGAGCGCTGTGCTCAGTACAAGAAAGAGGGTGCAGACTTCGCAAAGTGGCGCTGTGTGCTGAAGATATCCGAACACACCCCTTCCCATCTTGCCATCATTGAGAATGCTAATGTGTTGGCGCGCTATGCCAGCATTTGCCAGCAGGTGAGTATTTTGGGAGGGGGGGAGGGTTGGGTAGATTACAAGAAATTACTGAAACAGTCACATTTCCACTGTGCTGTCAGGGTAGAAGGAAGGCATTGGCAAATTAGGCACATGCCTGGGGCCCAAAGATTTAGAGGGAGGAAGCATGATTTCATCAGTTGTAGCTACTGCATTGCCCCATATATTTATTTATTGGGAATTTATTAACTACCTTATGAAAAGATTCACTCAAGACAGTGTACAGCAGTTTAACATAAAACTTACAATTTTGTGAACATCATAACAATATGAAATTACCAAATAAGCCTAAATACAATCAATGAGGTAAACTTGGAAACAGCAAATTGAATCCTAATAATATGACTAACATGAAACAGTATCATAAATATACACATTTCACAGCGCCGTAAGACAATCATCTAACAGAAATATGATAAAATGTCTGTACAATACAAGTGATACCATAATGGACAGCATGGAAGAACATTGTATCGTATCTTATTTAAATGTCGGCATAATAATAATGAAACACCTAATAAGCATGCATTAGAATGTTCAGATTACATGGATATGATGCAGTGCTGTTTGTACAATACAGTGAAACATCTGTACTGTGTGGGAACAAGGATTAGGGACATTAGAGGCAGCGCAATCAGCTGTCTGTGTGGACAGTAGGTGTTGTGCCGCTGCTATCTCTCTCTTCCCCCCCCCCCCCAATGTCATTAGGCCAGTATCCGAGAAGAGATACTGGCCTCTTTAGCAGATACCATCTATTGACTTGCCTTAGTGTCTTCAGGCCCCAGATGACCTGCTGGAATTTTCAACCCCAGAACTTTTAGCACCTAAAGCTGCAAGAAGTAGTGAGAATCCAGGCAGGTGCTGGGGAGTCTGAGGATGGTGAAATCCTTGCTGTGGTCCTCGGAGGGGAGAGGGTAGGAAGTGAAGGAGAGTGTTTGAGGTCTGGGGGCACAAAAGGGAGACAGTACTTTTTGGGAACTGGGGCTACTTTTAAACCCCACAGTATGATGAAATGAGATGTAGCGGTTAATAAGCTTGTGAATACAAGTATATAGAGTTTTAAAGCAGGGGTTTTTTGAGGTCCATAACCCAGCTTGGTTTTCAGGATTTCTGCAATGAATATGCATGAGATCTAGTTGCATCCATGGAAGTAGTGAATGCAAATAGATGCCATATATATGCATTGTGGAAATCCTGAAAAACAGGCTGGGGTGTGAGTCTCGAGGACAGGATTTGAGGACCCCTGCTTTAAAGTGGGGAGGGACAAAGCATTTAACCCTCCCTGTGGGCTGTGTATGAATCTGTGATGCCTGTATGGGGTACTGATGATGACAGAGGACCCCTTTTCTGTGAGTCTATCTTGTTGCCATATAAACTCAACTATATAAACTTCAAAATATTGAAAAATCATTTTTGAATATATTTTCTTATCATTTATAACTCTGGGCCCTGTTCACTAAGGTGCGCTAGTGTTTTTAGCCTGCACTAGAGAAGCCCATATATTCCTATGGGCGTCTAGTGTTAGTACGTGCTAAAAATGTTACTGGGCTTAGTAAACAGGGCCCTAAGCAAAACTAATGCAATGAATTTTATGCTTTTAGGTTTCTACCCTATTTTAAATGTTGATTTACTATTTATTTTTGTACATGAATTATCTCAATACAGACAAGTTGTGTTCATTGAGTGAGAATTTATATAAAATAAATATAAAAATTAAGGGGTCCTTTTACTCTGCTACATTAGGCATTAACGTGCAGCTAATGCAGCATAAATGGATTACCGCGGGACATGCTAAAGCGTCTTTTTTTTTTTTTTTTTTTTTTGTATTTGTGCATGCTAAAATTTTTTTTTTTTTGAGTGGGTATTCCTGCACTAACCAGTGAGCACATTTACATTAATATGCTGCGCTAACTGGTTTGTACACTGATTAATGCAGGAACCCTTACCACCTACAAAATAGGTGACAGCGTTCACAACATTATTTTTGAAAATGGCCACACACAAATGACAACACTAGTGCACGGACATTAATGAACATAATTGAAAAAAAGAATTCTTATGGCTTCAGTAAAAAAAATAACATTAGGTGTGTGGGGAACGATCCGCATAAAGGTGTGCTAAGGCCAGCTCTTATCACAGCTTAGTAAAAGGATTCCTAAGTTATAAACTATATACAAAGATGTTCAATGTTTTGAAGTTGCCATGTAAAATTAAATTATACCTATATCAATCAGTATTACATGACAGAACTGATATTGTGATCCTGTTTTGTGTTTGTTCTGGCTTAATACACCACCTTTCAGGCAAGCCAAGCAGGTGGTTTACACTAACAAAAAAAACAATTTCCACCATTTATTATAGGAGAGAAGAAAGAATAGCAGAATAAAGGTTAAGGAGAGATAACTGAGTAAAGAAGGATTATCTAAGCTAGCTGGATAAGAGGAGAGAGGTAGTAGGAAAGTCACTCTGGTGGCTGGGGTTGCCCATAAGCCTCCGTAAATATCCAAGCTTTTATGCCCGCTCTAAATTTAGGATGAGAGGGCTCGGTGCGCAGGGGCATGGGCACGATGTTCCATGATAATGGGAACAGCGCAAAGAAGGCAGAGTATCTGGTTGATCCCAGGCTTGCTTGTCCTTGGTGAAGGGAATATGAAGTTGAAAAACATGAGCTACAGCATGGATTCCACACTTGGATATGTTTTTGTTGGAGTACTAATAATGATCATATCAGCATCCCAAAGTGACTTCTGTTATACTGGGAACATTTTATATAGGGAAAATTCTGAAAAGTTATAAAGGGTAGGTGTAAGAAGGGTGTAGATTTGGAGTTCTTCAAATTTTTTTGGTCATGAAAATGACTTAATTCTTAAGTTGAGGTAATTCTCGATAGGCTAGGCCAGGCCAATGGTTGACTCCCCCCACCCCCCCCCCACCTCAAATAATTTGCTAGCTGCATTTAACTACTGCATCAGCGTTCTCAGCAGGAATGTGAAAACCACTAAAATTCTCTCCCTTATGTTTATTACCCCCAGCATGGCATTGTTCCCATTGTGGAGCCTGAGGTGCTGCCTGATGGGGATCATGATCTGAAGCGCTGCCAGTATGTCACCGAGAAGGTAAGGGGAGGTTAAGGAACTGGGGGAGGATGTCCTGTGAGGATTACTGATCTTGTATAGAGCAACTGGTATGTGTTGTGGAGGAAGAAAAGAGGATTGCAGCCACTGCAGTAATTATGGTTGTCTGCTGCAGTGACAACAAAGCCACCAGGTGGCACCAGTTCTCCAATGATTACATTTTTCTCTTCTTCCCCCCCCCCCCCCCCCCACCTCATGTATATTTTCCACATATAATAGGATGAAGGTTGTTGGGATAGGTTTGGTACCCTGACCTAGAACAGAAGTCTGCATGTCCTTAGTTACACATGGCTGTGTGAGGTTCTTGGATTTGATCACCGGATGTTCCAAGTCATCAGAAATGAGATGACTCAATCTTGGGTTTTGTCTACCTCATCGACAGAACTGTAGACCATTTCTCTAGGAAAAACAGATGAGGTATATAGATTCATTTGGAATGAGCAAGTTCAAAATTTCCCCCATTTGTGATGACCTGGAGCAGACTGATCACTTTAATATGTCCTTGCATATGCTCTTAGCTCTTATACCCAGCAGCAGTAGAGGGACAACAGAAATATCTTAAGTGATTGTCTTCCCTGACATTCTTCACTCTTTTCCACAAAACAGGTATTGGCTGCAGTCTACAAGGCTCTGAGCGACCACCATATCTACCTGGAGGGAACCCTGCTGAAACCCAACATGGTGACCCCTGGTCATGCCTGCAGTAAGAAGTACACCCCTGAAGAAGTCGCTATGGCAACTGTAACCGCCCTGCGCCGCACTGTTCCCCCAGCTGTTGCTGGTGAGTCGCCACTCCAGCTGATAATATCTGGGAGGGGAAAAGCACAAGAGCTGTAAGCCACTACAGTTGGATCTAGGGGCTAAAATTTTATTTTCCATCCCTCCAAATATATACTTTACTCCTGCTGGAATTCTGCACAAAAAATTTCAAAATTCTGTGGGCAAAGTTTGCAAATTCTCTACGTTTATTTGGCATAATTTAACCAATACTTTTTGCAGCCCCCAGCATCCCCTTTTTTTGCACCCCCTCCCTCCCACTCAATCCTTGTTTTATTTTTTTTGTCACCCACAGCAATCCACCCCCATTTTTTTTTTTTTTTTTACAGTCCCTCTCTCCCCCACACATCACACATAGCCCTTTTTTTTGCCACCCCCTTACTCACCCGTGATGTAGGAGGAGATGCACTAGGAGAACCTCTTTGGGGCAGAAAAGAACCCCACTCTTTCCTTCCCCGCTGCTCTTTCGCTGGTGCCATGCTTTTTCCAAATGGCCACTGAGACTTCAAGCAGTAGTCTCACGAGATTACTGCTTGAAGTCTCGGTGGCCATTTTGAAAAAGCACAGCAGCGAGACTAAGAGCGGTGGTAGCGGGGCAAGAAATAGTGGGGTTCTTTCCTGATCCTGAAGAGGTCACTTAGATCACCAGGGCATGCTGTGTTCAGGTAGGCGGTAGTGTGTGTGTGGGGGGTGGTCATGCGACAGCAAGCTGCAGTGGGTCGGGCATCATTGTTGGGTGACAGTGGGAGGGGGGGGGTCGAACGTGCAGCAGTAGTGTTGGGGGGGGGGGGGGGGGGAAGAGCGCAAATTCTTCACAGAAATATAAAATTCTATCAGGAGTAATACTTGGAAAGACACCACTACCATGACCTTTCTAAAATTATCCAAGGAAGAGAGCTGTTTTAAGGAGAAGTTAGGTCTTACCTGATGCTTTTTATTAGTCCTTTCCCACTATTCCAGAACCTGTGGGATAGTTGTGGAGATAGAGAACTGAAAACGGGGCTGAAACATATCTCTTAGCATCCAGTCCAGCTACTCAGTATTAGGAGAAACTCAGAATAAATACAACAATCTCAAACAACTCACTAACCTAATATCCACACGTTTGCACATCTGGTTCTCTCTCATCTCTAGACAACTTGTAGAGAACAAGACATACAGGAAGCACCATGCAAGGTGACAGTATTACTTTGTACCACCATTGGACGACTGTGGGTCACGCCTTGCTTGTTGATTTATAAATCACTGTTGTCACATTGTCGGAGAAAATTCAGACCAGGGTTGACCCAGAAAGGGAGCGAAGTTGCATAAGGCATTCTGCATTGTGTTATTGGATAGGGAGCTCCAACTGTCAAATTCCTGGATGATAGCCACCGCTGCATACTCCGTCTGGCAACCAGCGTCCAAGGAAGATGAAGGTCGTACTTCTCTGACATTGGAGACCAGTGGCTGAGAAGAAATTCCTGTAATGACTGCATATGAGCCCTTCCCATGACACCACTTCCATTGCCGCTGTCATTGACTCCAGACCCTGGACCTGCCTTGACTGAGGAGGAGAACAATCTGTTGAACTAGTTTTGACCTCCTGCACTCCGTGAGGTAGAACCTCACTCAGGTACTCCAGCATCTGCGATGGAGTTAGTCTGCTCTTCTCGAAATTGATCACCCAACCCAACTGCAGAAGACAGACCGCTGCCATGCTGTCCAACTAGGACAGTGCATGAATAAGCCAGTCGAAATATGAGCAAACTCTGATTCTCTGGAGCCAAAGAGAGGTCGCTGCCAATACCACCATAACCTTGGTAAACATTCTTGGAGCTGTGGCAAGACCAAAGGGCAAAACCCTGAATTGGAAGTAATGGCCTAGGACCACAAAATATAGAAACCTCCGATTCAGCGTCCATATGGGTGTATGTGCAAGTATGCCTCTTTGACTGAGGGTGGTGAGAAATTCTCCCACTTGAACTGAGGCTATGACTGCTTTTAGTGTGTCCATGCAAAAACAGGACACTCTGAGGTAGTGGTTTAGACCTTTGAGATCTAAGACTTGGATGAAAGATGCCTTCATCCTTTGGGACAATGAAGTAAATGGAGTATCTGCCTTATTCCTGTTTGGCCTGGGGAACTGGAACAATAGCCTGCAGCACCAGCGAGGAATCTATGGTGGTCTGAACTTCGACCACCTTGGTTCCTTTTCAACAAGGAGACTGCAAGATGAGAGGAGTGACTGGGGGGGGGGGGGGGGGGACTCGTAACCTTCTGTAAGAATATTCAGAACCCACTGGTCTGACATGATTTTGGCTTACTCCTCCTGAAGACGGCCTCCCACTGGAGGAAGAGAAGAGTGAACCAACCTGGCATCATTGCAGAGCTCTGGAGGCATTGGGCGCTCTAGCTGACTGAAAGGAGGGCTTCTGGTCCACACGAAAGGAAGATTGGCATGCCTGAAAGTGGGACTTCTGATCATATTGCTGATGACCCAGGCCGGTACTGTTTGCGTCTTGGAATCGACTTGAGAGCCCCCTGAAGATGGATGACCAGAGGCTTTTGTTTATGACAACTGCTGTGGCTTAGCTCCCCCAGTTCTTTCATCAAGTTATTGAGATGGTCTCCAAATAGCCACTTTCCCTGAAAGGGCAGTTTGACTAGATGTGACTTTGACGCTGCATCTGCTGCCTACTACCACAACCAGAGTTGCTGATGTACTGTGACAGACAAAGTTATACTGTGGGCCATAACCCATAACATGTCATAAATAGTATCTGCCAAGTAGGCCAGCCCTGCTTCCAGCTGGGCGTTATGGCGCCTGTCTTGTGTTGCAGATTGTTGATGCCAATTCAGGCATTCTCTTGCCATGAACGAGCTGCACACCGTTACTTGAAGGCCCAAAGAGGCCACATCAGAGGCTTGTTTCAGCAAGCCTTAGCTTCCTATCCTGTAGGTCTCTTAGGGCAATGCCCCCTTCCAGCGGCAAGGTGGTCTTCTTAGTCACCGCTGTAACCAGGGAGTCCACCCTGGGAAGCTGCAATTTTTCTCTTTTGGAATTAATGGGTAGAGTGGCTTTTCCCACTCTTAGCCCTGCAGCCGGTGGGACCCATCCTGCTGTAATCAGGTCCTGAATGTCTGGATGCATCGGGAAAGCCTTAGAATGGCCTCTAAGCTCCCTCATGATCATTGAAGATGGAACTCCTGAGGCCAAAGCAGAAGGCTCCTCAATGGAAAGCTCCACCAGTGCCTCAGAAATAAGAGTACCGAGTTCCTCTTTATGAAACAGCCTCAGTACTTTCGCATCATCCTTCTCAGGAAGGAGCTCTTCTTCCTCTAACACCCTCCTTCAATGATGGCTGTTCTGAATAGACCGAGGCCACATCAGATAAGGGAGAAGCAGAGATGGCCTCATTTGCCTACTCCCTGGAGGTCTAAATGAGATCTTTCTGGAGCCGTACGAGAAACTGAAGCACCTTGCAATAACTGCTTCAGTAAATAGGCCTGGTGTAAGAGCAATATAAACTCCAGAGAAAACAAACATTCTGATGCAGCTGAATGCTGTGTCAAGTCCTGAGGCTGTGAAATGGTAGTGCTGCTCCACATGTGATCAGACAGAGGCTGCTCCTCACAGCCAGTTGGCCCTGACAAAATGGCACCTGTTCCCGCACTCTCCTGCATCAAACTGCACACTGGCCCTGTTGGAGATCCCAAAGACCCTGGCATATTTGGATGCTGTGCCAAATCCCATGATGTGCTGCTGACGACTGTTTTCCTCCTCCATCATGCGGGATTCCTGGCTTGCACGCACTGCAATACCCCAATGCCGGCCATTAGATCCCATAGTGGGAACACTGCTCAACTACCTCTGCAGGAGTTGCCATTCACCCCAACTGTCACAAGAGCAGCACAATGTGTCCCAAGCTGCGAGTCAGGAGCCCTTCCTTGCACCAAGTAGAACTTACAGCCCTCCAAGCGGGTCTGAGTCAAACTTTAGTCAGACTTACCACTGCTGGCTACTCCCCTCCCCCTCAAGCTGACAGTCTCCAGAAGTCTTACAACAGATGTGAGAGGATCAGGACCGTCTTACGCTTTCCTTTCTTATCCTTTTTAAAGTTGTGCTGGAAAAGGAGAGCTCCACAGGAAATGGGAGAGGGGAAGGAAGAAGTACATTTGCGGGGCACCAGAGACAGGGATCTGAAGACCTCCAGCTATGACTCTGTAGACTCAAGCCACTTGCAAAACTCAACTAGACCAAGAGCAAAGCATTTGGAACCAGAGGCTGAAAAGTGTTTCCATACACCTGTTGGAGATAGAAAGTACTGAGAAGCTGGATTGGATGCCAAGAGAGATGTCTCAGCTCGGTTTTCAGTTCTTTATTTCCACTGGCTCTTGAAGAGTGGGAAGCTATGTAGTGGAAAAATGGGCTAGATGCGGAGGTGGCATTCACAACACTCCTGGGAAAAGGCATTCCAACCATTGCATGATGGTGACACTGGTGGATTTAGTGCCCATGATTTTTGTAGGGTTTGTGGGAGAAGCTCTGATGCTGAAAAGGTTGCAGCAATGACTGGACTAAATGAGGTGAAAGGGAATATAGGTTTCCCCCTATTCTGACGGTTCCAAATGGATGATGGTATCATCCTTATGCTGGTTCCACTTGAGCTGGAAGTTGTGAAGAGGGAGAGGTTACTGGTTTAATGGGAGGAGGGAAGGACTGAATTCCATAATGCATAGATTCTCTATGAAGATAAGTTCCTTCTATATTTAAATACACACCTTAGCCTCTGATTACAGAGGGACTCTACTCGCTTCAGAGAGAACTAGAGAACAATCTAAAATGTTGTGACTCATCTATTTTTTTTTTCTGTTCTTTGCTTTTAGGAATCACCTTCTTATCTGGAGGCCAGAGTGAGGAAGAGGCCACAATTCACCTGAATGCAATAAACAAATGCCCTCTGCACAAGCCTTGGCCCCTTACCTTTTCCTTTGGCCGAGCCCTGCAGGCTTCTTGCCTCAAGACTTGGGGAGGCAAGAAAGAGAATGTTAAATCTGCACAGGAGGAGTACACCAAGCGTGCACTGGTATGTGATATAAAACAACTGAGGGATAATTGGGTAGCCAGCCCACTGCATTAACAGCAGTGCTTTAAGGTGCCAGGTTTCGATATGTAAGTCAGATTTGTGTTAGAGCAGAGGGAATCCTCCTACAATATCTTTTTTTTTTTTTTTTTTTGGGGGGGGGGGGGGGTGGAATTGCAGCCATCATACAACAGTGATGGCTACTGGCTGGCTCAAAGTCCTTCTTGTAGATTTTAGAAGGAACCATGGTTCATGGCACTAAATTACAGGGAAGTTCCTATAATGGCTGTGCTAAAAGAGGAAGAGAAGAAGTTAGCTCCTGCCTTTTTAGTTGTAGCTCAAGGTGAATTACTTTCAGGTACAGTAGCTATTTTCTTGTCCCTGGAGGGCTCACAATCTAAATTTGTGCCTGTGGCAGTGGAGGGTTAAGTGACTTACTTGAGATCACAAGGAGTGGCAGTAGGATTTGAACTCCAGTTCTGAGCCTTCTGTTCTTATCATTGGACTACTACTAACATTTAAAAATGTTTTGTAGTAGTACTGTAACCTCAGACTTTACCAAGTTGTAAATGAAAAGGTACAGGAGAAAACTGCTGGCCCAGAAGGAACTGCTGGTGTACTCTTTGCCTCTTTTTCTAATGTGCAAGGCTGCTGAGAGACAAAGCCAGGCTGAAGGCAAAGAAGCCCACCCCCCACCGGCCGCTGCTGCCCTTCTCTTGTTATTGTAAAAATCAACATGTCTCTCCTCCCCATGTACCTTTTTTGAAATGGCTCTTTGCTAGTAGTGAGCATGAGCAGTCAGCAACTGATAACGCACTGCTTGTGCCACATGCACAGCCTTCCCTCTCTAGCCTGTTCCCGCCTATGCAGAAACAGAAAGTTGCATCACAGGGAAGGCTGTGCAGCTGGCACAAGCAGTGTGTATCGGTTGCTGGCTGCTTGTGCTCCAGCAAAGAGCTATTTTAAAAAGGCCTTGATTTTTACAAAAACGAAATATGAATTGGCTGATTCGTTGTTGCAGAAAAAAAAAACCAAATCAATGCAAATCGCATAGCTGCTGGTCCCGGGGAATCTTGCTTCCCCCCCCCCTCCCCGGCAGCCTAACTAATGTGCCATTATATGTAACACAGAAGATGGGGTTACAGAGGGATGGGGCAACAAATACCATAGCTACCTTATGATGTTAGGACTAGGGTTAACATCAGATTGTTTGGATTGGAGGTGGGAAGAGGCTGGAGTGTGGGGTAAGTGGTTCTGGGCTGTGAGGATAATGTCTTTATTTGTCTTTCCTCAGGCTAACAGCCAGGCTGCCCAGGGCAAGTATGTTTCTTCCGGACATGCTGGAGCTGCAGCTGGAGAATCCCTCTTTATTTCCAACCATGCCTACTAAATCATCCCCCTCAATGCTATGTTTTCCTCCCCTGCCTTCTCTAGGCTTGCCTAATGTGTAAAGGTGTGTATGTGTTAGTAATACTGTTAGATGTCTCTTCCACCCCTCCCCCATCTGTTCAGTATTCAACAAAGCAGTGATTTTCCCCAGCTCTTTCCAGCAGAGCTGTGGTTGGCACCATTTACTAAACACTCCTGTGTTTTGTTTCCCTTGTTTTTTGTGTCCATCTCCTCATCCTGTTCCTTGCCTCTGGTAATGCAGACACTGGGTCACGCCCTTGTGGTGTTAACTGTTTGAAAATATATCTCCAATTAACAGTAATAAAGACATATATATTTGAGCTGGATGGTGTGCCATTTTATTATTTGAGCTGGTTTGTGTGTCCCTTTCCACAATGCCTTTGGAGATTCTGAAGGAAGATGGGGCTTGAGAAGACCAAAGGGAACCCTAACCTTTTTCTTCATATCACAGTATAGATGATTTTATTTATTTTTATTTTTGTTATATTTGTACCCCGCGCTTTCCCACTCATGGCAGGCTCAATGCAGCTTACATGGGGCAATGGAGGGTTAAGTGACTTGCCCAGAGTCACAAGGAGCTGCCTGTGCCTGAAGTGGGAATCGAACTCAGTTCTTCAGTTCCCCAGGACCAAAGTCCACCACCCTAACCACTAGGCCACTCCAACAAAAGATGGAATAACCTCCAACATTTGAGGGAGATTCAACAACAATATTAGAAGTCAGTGCTTTGACAAGGGCCAGCTCAACCCTTAGCCAAACTAGGCAGTTGCCTGGGGTTGGCAACTTTAAAACCATTAGATCTAACAGTCTGACAACTCACAGAGCCATCTGCACATAGTTTTATTTGTAGGGATTGGGGGTAGTTTTGAATAGCTCATTTACATGGGTAAATTACCTCATTATGTATGTAGATACAAAACTAAGTTTAATATTTGTGTGATGTCTGTCTATAAAATCTTACAGAATTTTTTTCTGAGATGGGATAATCATGAGTTTAATTTATGAAAATCTTTGGGGGGGGGGGGCGCTTAGGGCTATGAATGATAAATAAAGGGTGCAAGGCTGAAGGTTTGCCTAAGCTGTTTCATAACCATGGTACCAGCGCTGGCTTTCAGGCATGAGTAAGTCTCCCTTATGCGATGCGATACCATTAAGATGAATCACATTGAGTACTCCATTTACTCCTGGTAGCAATTCAGAGTATAGAACTATCAGGTCCTTTTATGAAGTACTAATTTAGCAACCACCAGTCTGGTTCTAGGCCTTTCAGAGTAACAAATGGATTGTAAGGGAGGGGGAGGGGAGGAATCTTAATTTTCCATGAAACTGAGTAGAAGCAGCTACCAGACAGTACCCATGATGGAGGCTCTAACTATAACACCCCTATTGAGACTACATACCCCAGCATTCATAGAGAATCAAATAAACAACACTGGACCAAGGGAGTTACTTGGGAGGGATGGACTTTTGATGTCCCTGCTTCTTAATATATTAAATTTGAGGATTATACAATCTGTCCAAAATCCTGGATCCCCCTAGCTGGTCAGACAGAGAAATGCAGGATGAAAGGAGGGAGAGAGAGGGAAAATGCTGGAAGGTGAGGGGAGAAAGATGGAAGATACTGGATGGAAGGGTAGGGAGAGAAAGAGGAAAGACACTGGAAGGATGGGGAGAGAGAGGACATGCTGAATGGAAAAGGGTAGAGAGAGAGAACTGGCTAGAAGGAAGGGGAGATAGAGAGAGACAGTGGATGGAAGGACTGGGAGAGGGTAGATGGGTGGAAGGATGGAGAGAGAGGGATGACTGGCTAGAATGGTAGGAGAGAAAGAGGGAAGGTGCTGGATGGAAAGAAAGAGAGAAAGAGGAGACACTGGATGGCAGGATGCAAAGAGAAAGAGGGTGAGACCCTGGAAGCTAAGGGGTAGAAGATAGAGTTAATGAAAGACTGGAGGATAAGAGGAAGGGGCATGGGGAGAACAAAAGTGAGGAAAAGATGAAAAGCCATAGGTAGATGAAGTAAAAAGAGGGAAATTAAAAAATGGATAGTAAGAATGAATTAAATGTGGTCAGAGAGCAAGGCAGAAAAATAAATTGAAGAAAACAAAGAAAAAGGAGAGAAAAATGACAGAGTTAAGGGAAGACGAAGGAAAGCAGAATCAAGAGACTGGGACCAAAACAATTAGAAAAAGTAAATGGCCAGACAACAAAGATACAGAAAATAAATTTATTTTTAATTTAGGATAAAGCAATAGGGTGGCCGTGTTAATAAAAGTAAATAAATGCAAATAAAACATAAAATAGAAAATAAGATGATACCTTCACTGATTTTAAAACATTTTTGATTAGCCTTCAGAGACCAGCACTTCCTTCCTCAGGTCAGGAGAGGACACCATAACAGCATTATACTCTCCTGACCTGAGGCAGGAAGTTTTGGCCTGTGAAAGCTAATTGAAAATGGTATTCTGAAATAGTTTCTGAACTGGCTGTGGGATTGAGGTCTGCCAGGAAGCAGAGCCATGGGGCAGGGCTGGGGGCATGTACTAAAATCACCTAAAAAATTGTACCCCTTGGCAGTGCTGTTTTAGCTCTTTAAACTTGCTTTAGTCATTGAGGCTAGATTGCCTTCACTTCTAGAGGTTTCCACACCTAAGAGAGGCCCATTGGGGGCCTCCCTCTGAGAGCATCACAAAGGTTCTAGCGGGGGTTGGACTACACTTTTGAAAAAGTGGGGAGGTCCCTTCCTCTGACAGAGGAGGAGGAGTGTTCTCACCATCATTTGCTTTTTCATTTGAGGCGCTCAGTTTCTCCAATACCCAGGGGTCTGACCCATCTGAGGGTGACTTCATTTTGGAGGTGCTAGCAGGACCCCCCACATCTTCTGCTTCACAAAGATCTTCCCAAGGGATGCTAGTGGAGTTGGAGTCCCCAGAATGGGTCCCTCTTTCCTACCCTTCCATCCTGTGTCATCCTTCTTTCTCTCCCCATCCTTCCACCCATCTAGCCTCTCCCAGTCCTTCCTCTTTGTCTCCCTACCCTTCCATCTGGCGTATTCCCTCTTTCTGCCCCCTCCCAGCATTTTCCCTCTCTCTCCCTCCTTTCATCCAGCATTTCTTCATCTGACCAACTAGGGTCTCCCTCAGTTTCTCCCCATGCTTCTCCCTCTCCTGCCCTTTTCCATATCCCCTCTTTCTCTTTCCATCTTTCCACTCATTTCTCTCTCTCTTTCTGTACCCCTTTTCCATCTAGCGTCTTTCCTCCTAGCATTTTTCCTCTTTCTCTCCCTCCTTTCATCCAGCATTTCTCCTCTTTCTCTCTCCATCTGACCAGCCAGGGTCTATCCCTTGCTCCTCTTCCTTCTCAGCAGCTTGTCTCTCCCCTGCCTTTCTCCATGTCCCCTCTTTCTCTCTCCATCTTTCCACTCATCTCTTTCTCTGTACCCCTCTTCCATCCAGTGTCCCCACTCTTCTTTCTTTTTGTCCCCTCTGCTCTCTCCATTTATCACCTCCTGCCTCCCTCTCAATGCCCTTTCCCTCTTCCCCTATGCTTTCCACCCAGTACCCCATGTTTCGTGGCTGCTGCTGCCTCTCCTGATGTAGCAGCAGTGGCCCCAGCAAAACAAGAAAAACAAGCATGGGGACACAGCAGCCTTCAGGCATGCGCTGTTGGCTCTGATGTCCTCTGCCCCCGTTGACATCAATTTCCCATTCCGGGGGGCAGAGGATCAGCAGAGCTGACAGCGCATGCCTGAAGGCTGCTGCAGCCCTGAACTTGTTTTTCTTGTTTTGCTGCAGCTGTTCATCAAGAGCGAAGCAGCAGCAGTGGATCCCCTGGCGCAGTGTGTCTCAGTGGGAGACTTTCACGCTTTGGCGGGAGTGCGGGAGATGACCCACCAAAGCGGGAGTCTCCCACTGAATGCGGGAGACTTGGCAGGTCTGAAATAAGATGAATGAAATTAACCAGAATTTAGTGGCCCCCTCCCACCCCAATGCTAGACCCAGGAATGAGGCAGTAGAAACAGTCCATACCCCCAGGAATGAGGCAGTAGAAACAGTTCATACCCCACAAGCCCCAATGGGGTAGTGAAGACTCCTGCTGCAGAGAAGCTGCGGTATAAGAAACACTGCCTGCACTCAAAATGGCTGCTGTTCTCACCAAAAACCAAACAGGACCACAGTCCTGCTGTTGCTGAAGGAGTCTCCAGAGACATGTGTCCGTGGTCTCCTAAACCTCCCTCTCTCCCAGCCCTCGGGAATTTTATCAAAGATAGAAGTGGTCTGTCACAGGAGGGGCACAGGAAACTGGTAGCTGTATTGAGCTATCAGCTCCCGCAGCTTATACAGCACTGGCTAGCTGGCATGCCCAGAGCACTGTGTCCTGTCTGTCCGCATGGACTAACTGTAAACCCAGGATTGCAGTGTTCTTGCTGAACCCCTGCTTACTCCTCCACGTGTGTTATGCCTCTAAAGACTGCAAAAGCAGTTTCTGTTTTACTTTTTTTTATTTTAAAGAAGCTTATCTTCCTATACAGGAAAAACTGAACCAGGCAAAAACAGTCCAATTTGTTTGCCTGGAGCTGCAGGTGAGCCCAGGGGAAACGCCAAGTAGGTGTAAGGGAAGCAGGGGAGGGGGGATGTGGACTCGCATGCAATATAGCAGGGTTCTATGGTAGCCATAAACCTTGGCCAGTGGCCACTATCAAGCAATACTTGGGAGCACTCTGCACTCAACCACGTCTGATCAATGGATCCAGGAACCTGGGAGCCAGGCTCCATCAAGTTGTGAGGCAAAAGGCCTGGGACCAGGAGCAACAGTCTGAACAACCTTAGCCTCTGCTGGAGGTAGCTAAAATACTGATCCAGCACAGCAGGATATATGGTGATGTCATTGGGAAAGATCAGTTTCTCTATCTCCCTCTGCTGGCAAGAAGGGATAACACTTGCTTTTTAAGGGTCATTTATTAGTAAGGTCAAAAACACAAACAGGAAGAAGCCTCAACGAAAATCCAACAGGAACCAAAAGGAAGTAGAGGATGACACAAATGACAACCAACCATGGAGATGAATCTCAAAGGTTCTTTAATGGGAGCACCAGAATATGGCCCCTATACGAAGTGGCAGTTTAAATATGTAGCCTAAGAAATCTAATATAAAAAATACCAACCCCTAACACTGCATACTGTATTATCAGGCTGTTAATTTAAACATATATTTTGCATCCACAGAAATCCCCATAGCTCCTCCTCTAAAAATGGATACAAAACAGAAAAAGGGCATTTCACCAGGAACTTGCCATACAAAAAAGTCGACTTTGATGTAATCTCAATAAAAACATAGATCCTTTCCAATCCCAAGCATATTATGAAATACTGTATCTATAATACGAGGAGTATTTTCAAACCTATGGAACTGTCTAAGTGCTTTGAAAATGAGTCCCTTTGCCTACAAAAGTTACTCAGGACCTGTAGAGCTAATCTACTTTACCATAACACCGCTAACTTACAGAAGTAACACAACAAGGACCCTACCTAGGATAATGAAACACAATAAAGAATGCAGTCAGATCTAGAACATCAAACAGACTACCTGGCCTCAGTCACAAACAATGAACACAAATAGACCCTTGCCAGGTACAAAATAAGTGAGCACAAATTAAAATATAGATAAGTAGACAAAACTTAAACTTAAAGCCCGAGAAGCCACACTCTGCAGGCAGTGCAATACTAGAGAAAGAGAAATAGAAACAGCCAGGGCCAGTCTTAGACTGGGTGACAGGGGTGGTTGCACAGGGCCTCATGCTCCCAGGAGTCCTGTGCCTCGCCAGCCTTGGAATGTCCCTCTCTCTTTTGCCCCACCTGAAAACCAGCGTCTCTCCCTCCCGGATCCACTAAAATTGCTTCATTCTCTTCTCTGATGCTGACAGCCACGATTAAGACATGTTGCAGTGGCTGGCGTCGGGGTCTTCCCTCTGCCGGTCCTGCCTTGATCCTGCCTATGCGGAAACAGGAAGTTACCCAAACCGGAAGGCACCATGGTAGGACCGGCAGAGGGAAGGCTCCGACACCAGCCACAGCAGCGTGTCTTAATTGCAGCTAGCGTTAGGGTAGGGGATGAAGCAATTTTAGCAGATCTGGGAGGGAGGGAGAGACACTGGATTTTAGGTGAGGAGAAGCACGGACCCATTGGGGGGAATGAGAAGGGAGAAATACGTTGTACCTGTTGAGGGGGAGAGGACTGCTAGAAGGAGGTGGATATGTGCTGGGCTGGGGAGGGGGCTGGAGGGAGGTGGACATGTGCTGGGCTGGAGGGAGATGGATGTATGCTGACCAGGAGGAAGGGGCATTGCAAGAAGATGGACATGTGCTGGACCAGGAGGAAGGGGGCATTGTGGGGAGATGGAGATTTGCTGGGCCAGGAGGGAGATGGAGATGTGCTGGACCAGGAGGGGGAGGGCATTGGAGGGAGATGTGCTGGGCGAGGAAGAGGGAGATGGAGATATGCTGGATGGGTGGGGGTGGGGTAGGGCAGTGGTTGGACCTGCCAGAAAGGGGAGCACAAGAGGGGAGAGAGAGATCAGACTGGGGGAGTGAAGAGACAAAGACCAGATTGGGGGGTGGAGAGTGGAACAGAAGAGGAGAGGTGCTGGACCCAGAGACAGAGAGAAGGAATTATGCCAGACCACGAGAGGGGCAGGGGAAAGAGAGAGAGAGAGAAATGCTGGACCTGTGGGGTATGGGAGGAAGGGGACGGACTGAGCATGGAATAAAAATAAGGGACACAGGGCAATGCTGACGTTCAGAAGGCAGATACTGAACAGGAACACAGAGAAGAGATGCTGGACAGGACAGATGAGACTCAGTCAGAAGATGGATGGCAGACATGGAGAAAGAAGAAATGTGAAATGGACAGGAGATCCAGAAAAAGCAGAAGAGACACAGACCGAATCAAATGTAAAAATATAATGCTCAGACTACAAAGGTAGAAAAAATTATTTATTTTTTGAATTTATGTTGGAACAAGTCAGCTTTGGAAAATATAAATCTCTGATATTTTGTATTTCCATTTCTGTTTCTCTAGTATTGCTGTATAAGCAGAGTCTGACTCGTGTTTTCCAGTTCAGATTTTTGCCTTTGTATCTCTTGGTTTTTTTTTTAGTTTATTTTTATTCACTCAGTTACAAAGTGTAAACACAATTTGTTTACCATTAAAAAGACAATACAATTGGAGTCCAACGAGACCCAGTATAACTCCACATTTCTAAAAACAGACTCCCGATGTGGTATACACTCCACACTGAATTTTTATTTTTAAACCCATATCCCCGTCCAACCATACATTCGCACTCTCCACTTCCAATTCTCAACATTCAGACCCCATTCGCCTCCATATATCCCAGCATTCAACTCAATTCCCTCCCCCACTTATCCCCCCAACCCTCCCATGGAAGCAGATTCAAGCAATTTGCCCACAACGTGGCATATTGTTGATTACTTGAACTAGTGGATTTGGAGTAAAGCTGACTCTCATGTTTGCCTACCTCCCTCATCTTTGTGTGCCATGCTTCTCCTGGGATGTTCTCTTCTGTTGTCCAGAAATGTAGAATAGTTTTTTTGACCAGCAATAGTGTAACATACACTATTGTCCTATATGGCTGTGTCAGGCCCTGGTCCTCTAGTAGAGCTTGGTCCCCGAGGAGCAAAGTTGCATAGTCCCATGTTAGCGTCCTTTGTGTGAGCGTGTTAAGTATGTGAAAGGCTTCATTCCACAGTGTCAGAGCCGGGCACTCCAGGAAGGAGTGGAGGAAGGTCCCTCTCCCCCTCCTACATTTACCACACTGGTCATCCCGCCAAAGTCCCATTGCTACCCCTTTTGCTTTAGAAATGTATGCTCTGTGTAATACCTTATATTGTGTCTCTTGCAAATCAGCTGCCTTAACCATTTCATATAGTGTTGAGAATAGAGTCCCTAAACTTAGACCAGTATAATGCGTGCCTATCTCCCCATTTCACTGAATTGCTAACCTATCCATATCTGCCCTGGGCATAGTCATGTGTAAGATCTTATACCAGGTTGATAAGCCATTAAGTTTACTAGGGATGCCGAGAAGGATCCGATCCACTGGACCCCACGTCCACGAGTTCCCAAACTCTGCCTACAGCGTTGACCAGTAGTGTCTAACCTGAAGGTACTGCATCATGTTATTATTTGTAAAATCCCATTTCCTTTTTAACTGATCAAAAGTGTTAAAGGAGTCTGTCCCTTGTACTAATAAGTGTCCCATATTCCTACAGTCCTTCTCTCTCCACTTGGTAAATTCGGATAGTCCCATGCCTGGCTGAAACGCCTATTTCCCACCATACCCAAAAAAGGAGATGCTTCTGGCGATCGCTGCTGATGCTCCCGCCACCACATCCAGGCTCTCCGCAAGGGCTTCAAGAACCCCAGTTTGCCTTTAAGGCGCGGATTACTACTAGACCCCACATGAAGCGTTAATAAAGGACCATGGGCAACTCCACTCATCTAATCCCCCTCTAGGTAGAAAGCGGTATAATCCCACTATCCCCTCAAAAATAAAGCTCATCAATGCTGCCACGTTATACAACCGAAGGTCAGGGAAGCCTAGACCTCCCTGTTCCTTTTTAAGTGTAAGCTTGGAGTTCCCTATCCGTGCACCTTTCCTCCGCCATATAAAAGCTTTTATGGTGGAACGAAAGAGCCGTTCCTCCCTCCTTAGGACCCATATGGGAGCTGCTTGCAATGGATATAGGATCTTAGGTAATAAAATCATCTTTACTAAAGCAATTCTTCCCATCAGAGAGAGCGGACGTTCCTTCCATTTGTCACATAATTGTCTAATTCTCTCCAGCTGATCAATCACATTTCTCTTATAAAAGATTAAATTATTTGTGCTGAGGAAAATCCCCAAATACCTCATCGCTCCTTTGACTGGCTTAATAGGCAACCCACTCAGCCCGGGATCCCCTATTGCTCCCGATAATGGCAGCAATTCCGATTTACTACAGTTAACTCTCAGGCCTGAGAGGTCTCCGAAGTCCTCTATCAAAGCCAAAGCCCGGGGTAAATTTTCCTGAACATTTTTCACATATAGTAATATGTCATCTGCAAAGAGGTTTAATCGAAGCTCCCCAGGTCCCACCTGCATCCCTTTAAGTTGCCCACTGCTACAGAGCTTTATGGCCAGTGGTTCAATCGCCAACAAGAAAAGTAGAGGAGAGAGGGGACACCCCTGTCTCGTGCCTCTCTGTAGTGGGAAACTATCCGTAAGTTTTCCATTCACCAACAACCTTGCCTTGGGGAGATTATACAAAGCCTGTATCCAAGACACTACTGCTCCAGAGATGCCGAACCTTCTCAATGTCCCAAAGAGGTATTGCCATGAAATGCTGTCAAAAGCCTTTTCCATGTCTAGCCCCACAATAGCCTCCAGCCCTCCCTGTCCCTTACACTCTTGTATAGCCATCATAGCTTGCACAATATTCATGAAACCATATCTGCCTTGGACAAAGCCCACTTGGTCTTCATTTATCAGGTCAGGGAGTACCTTATTTATTGGTCTGGCTAATACAGCTGCCAGAAATTTTATATCCTGGTTTAATAAAGAAATAGGACGGTATGATCCCACCTGCGCCGGATCTTTACCTGGTTTTGGCAAAAGGACTATATGAGCCATATTACTCTGGATGGTCAAACCCTCTTCTACCAACCCATTAAACCATGCTCCCATAGGTGCTGCCACCAAATCTGTTAACATGCGATAATATTCAGGCCCGAAACCATCTGGACCTGGGGCCTTGGTTAACTTCAGGAGTTTAATGCCGAGCTTAATCTCTCTCTCTGTTATGGGTATCTAGCTGTTCTTCCCTTAATTTTGGTAAGTGTAGGCCATGAAAGAAGTCCTCGCACTTCTTCTGGTCTAAATCTCTGGCAGCATATAGAGAACTATAATATTTAACAAACTGCTGCATAATGTGTGATTCTTTAGTGTACACTATCCCCTTATCATCTCTAATATGGGATGTGACTTGTCTCTTACGCACCGGCTGTACCAAATTCGCCATTAATTTGCCCGCTTTACTGCCCCATTTGAATAATCTAAAGCGCCGGAAGTATATATCCCTCTCCGCCCTCTGGGTCAATATGTTATCAATCTGTCTCCTGACTTGTGTCATTTTTAGTTTAAGTGCATCAGTCAGAGATCCCATATGTGCTCGTCGTAGCTGATGATATTCCTGTGTTAATTTCAGGAGCTCGGCTTCCCTTTTCCTCTTCCCCCTTGCTGTGTACGCTATAATGTACCCTCTCATAACCGCTTTAGATTCCTCCCAGTACGTCCCCGCATTTACTTCCTGTGTTTGATTATGTTCCTGATATTCCAGCCACTTGGTGCGTAGGTATGCATGAAAATCCCTATCACTGTACAACGAGGAGGAGAGCTTCCATGTCCTCTCTCCCGGCTCTGCCACAAAGGAAACAACCATCTCCACAGCCGAATGATCACTGAGCACATTATCGACTATCTCCGCCTTCGTGATCCTAGAGACCAGTGAGGCCTGTACTAAAAACTAATCCAATCTTGAATATACTCCATGTGGATGGGAGTAAAATGTGAATTCCTCATCATGTGGATGAAGGAGTCTCCAGATATCCACTAACCCAAGTTGTGATGTGACAAAGTTAACCCCTTTACTCTTCCAATTCCTCCCCTGCATTTGCTTTTTAGGTTTACAGTCGATTGACAGGTTTGCCATTGTGTTCATATCCCCTCCCATAATGAGCTGATAATTGGAATAAGGTACCATCCTTGCCACTAGTTCTGAAAAACATTTGTGAGAATAAACATTGGGGCCATATACATTACAAAACGCAATCTGTTGCCCCCATAGATCCCCTAACATGAGCACATATCTACCCTCTTTATCCTGTATCACCTTATGTGTGTTGAAAGGTAGTTGTTTATGGATTAGAATAGCCACCCCCCTTTGTCTAGAATTATAAGCTGAGTACCCTACCTCCCCCACCCATCCTCCCCTCAGTTTCTGGTGTTCTAAGGCTGATAGGTGAGTCTCTTGAAGGAATGCAATGTCTACCTTTGCCTTGTTCAGCCACGCTAGGATTTTAGTTCTTTTGACCGGGGAATGTATCCCATCCACATTTAAGGTTATTACTTTCAAACTACCCACACAAGTGATCTATATGATCTTTATCACAAACATATACAGTGTTTACCTCGCTGGTCTCCCAGGTTAACCCATGAGGTCTTGTTTCCTTCCCAATCACTATCCAGTTGTTTACAGCATAACATCCTCTATCCCGCACCACTGTCCCGTTCCCTTCAAAACCAGTTTGCTCCCTGATCCGAGCATCCATGAGCTGACCCCCTTCCCAACCCTTCCCGCCCCTCTCCCACTCCCTCATACACTCCTCATTCATCCCTCCACACATTCTCTTGCCCCTCCCTCTTTTTTCCCTTCCCCCCTCCCCTCCGCCCCTCTCCCCTCCCTCCCATTACCTTCCCACATCCTTCACCTACCCAAGGCGACCAGAAGAAGAAACATCCTGCCCCCCCCAACAAAGTAATTCTATGATACTACAAGACTGTACTTTATAACAACTAATGCTCCATAACTGTTCTTCAAACCCTTAAGGATACCAATAACATAGTCTCAAGGAGAACCTTCCAGACAGCTGCTCTCATGTACTTCACATGGCCATGCTCCAGTTCTCCCTCGGCCTTAGTATTGACCAATTCTCCGGCCCTTCTATTATTTCACAGTACAATTTACCACTGCAGTTTCTCGTGAAATCAAACTTAAATCCACTGTCCACGGTACAAATGAGGAAGTTCCAGTCACTGCATCAAACCTCGTTGCCCCGCTCCGCAGATCTCTTTTATTCTGGTTCTCGTTGCCCTGTTCCTTTCTTCTTGGTGTAATTCTCCAAAAAAAACTTTTGCTGCTGCGACATCATTTATGATGGTTGCCTTCCCATCAACCCAAATCCTCAGCTTGGCCGGGTAGAGCAGGGCAAATCGTACCCCTTTTTGTAAAGGGCAGAACATGTGGGCACCATTGCCTTTCTCATGAGGGCCACATGCGTTGATTAGTCATTAAACAACAGCAGACGATTTCCCTCATATAGGAGCGTCTCTTTGGCTCATGCAGCTTTTAAAATCCTTTCTTTTGCCTGCCAGTTCATGAAATGAGCAATCGCAGTCCAGGGCCTGTTATTACCCTCACCACGAGCTCCAATGCGGTGCACAGTAGAAAAGGCCTCCCTGCCCCTCTAGGCCCAGCTGTTCCGGGAGCCACTTAATGAAAAATTCATACAGGCTTTTGACTGACACTGCTTCAGGTAGTCCTATCACTCTTAAGTTATTTCTGTGGGAGTGATTCTTCTGCTCCTCGACCCGTTCACGCATCTCTTCGATTTCCTTTTGAAGTGCGGCTATCTGCGCTGTGGCGCTCTGTGCCTCCTCCTTTCTAGCTGAGATCCGCTGTTCTACTTCTGCCAGACGGGCCGAGTGTGAATCGAATTTTTCATTAATTTCATCAACGGCCAACTGCAGTTTGTTTAGTTTGTCCTCCAAAGCTGCTGAAACGGACCATGAGATTTCCTGCGCCCAATCTGTTGACGGGATTGTTAGAGTGGTCTGTGCAGGCTGCATCCCAACCATTTTGTGCAAGCTGCTCCTTGGGGGATTTAAAGATTTTCTCTGGGCTCGTGAGGGCATACCTTGGAGGGAACTCCCCCAATCGATTTTCAATCGGGATCTGCTTCCCAGGCAGTAAGTTCCTCACTTGCCCCGACCCTGTAAACTAGGTAGCAGGCATCACGTGACCCCCTGTATCTCTATTACTGGTCTGTGATTCCTTGTTTCATATTTATTGATACTCTATCTGTGTTTTGCATGCGTGAGTAAGGTGCGCTATTCTTCTATACTAGCATGTAGTTTTTGTGTAGAGATCTGTAGCATTCCCTTTTGTCCTTTTTTTTCACTACGTAGTGTATTGGGTTTTAGGGTATTGTGTAATATTTACAGTGTTGCCTTTTCACAGATAAGGTTGTTTTTCTTTGTGTCCTGGGAGTTAGTGCTGTTATGGTACAGTAAGGTTCTGAGTGTGTTTCTGCACAAGTTTGTGCTTAGTGTTTTGTAATGGAGGGATTGTGCATTGGCCTTACTGAGGTAATTTCAAAACTTTATTTCACAAATCCTGTCTGATGTTATGACAAACTAAAATTAAATTAATCATCAAATGTACATACATACATGTGTCAATGTTTACAGTAATAGGGTAACTTTAAAGTACTTTGCCCACATACCTGGATCTTTTCTTAGTTAATTAATATTTTTTCTTTATATTCTCTTCTATGTTATGAGAATTGGCACTCCTAATTACAGCAGACTTGAACTGAATCATTTCTGGTTATTTCCATTGCTTAATACTAGGTTTCCTACGATAGCGTTGTGCTTATTTGAATTATTTTTTCTGTACAAGTTTTGCTTGATTTGTCTTTATTTTAAAACACACCTTGCCAACAAGGGACAGGGCTAGGAGGGGCGGGGCTAGGTGGGGTATGGGGCCCCACCAAACTGGTCTGCACAGGGCTCTGCAGTTGCTAAGACCGGCCTTGGAAACAGCACCCTGCATTCTTCAAACTATAAAGAAAGAAGTGTAAATTGAATTTACTGTAAAATTGACAATTTTCATTCACTGAATTAAGAATAAAATTCTTCTTTCTTGTTTTGTTTTTTTTTCCAATCATGTTTCTCCCAGTCTCTGCTTTCCTCTAGCTCTTCTTAACTTTCTTTACAAGATCTCCAGTCCATCTCCTACTTCTTGTCTTCTTCTTCTACACTTCTTCCCCTATATCCATCTCTGATTTAAATCTTCTCCCTTCAGCTTTCCTTCATTTATTTTTCCATCTCTCAATCTGCTCATACTACATTTGTTCTTAGTAGTCAATCTTCCTTTTTTAAAAACCACATCTACCTACAACTTTTCATCTCCCTCACCCCAACCATCCCATTCTTCATTCTGTTATTCCTGTTTTTTGCTAACTCTCCCCTCTTCCGGCATCTCCTCTTTCTATTTTCTCCCTTTAGTACAGCACCCTCTCTCTATTTTCACTCCTCTGACCAGTATTTTTCTCTCTCCCACTTATGTCCAGCACATGCTCCTTCCTTTCCCTTAATCCAGCATCTCTCCCTGTCACCCTACTCCCCCTCATATCCAGCATCCCTCCATGTCCCTCTCCCCTTCCATGTCAACATCTCCCCTATATCCCTATTCCTCCCATATCCAGCATATCCTCTCACTATCCCCATCCCCAGTCTAGCACCCCCTATTATTTTCTTACTCCCTCCATTTCCAGCATCTCCCATCTTTCTACTCACCCCATGTCCAGCATCTCCCCTGTCTTCCTACTCACCCCATACCCAGCATCCTCCAATATCCCTTTTTCCTCCCAACCTGATCTAACATCATTTCTTTCCCCCTCCTCCAAACCAGCATCTTTCTTTATCCCATTCCAGTACATCTCTTCTCTTCCCCCATCCCAATTTAGCATCTCCATTCTGTCACCTTTTTTCCCCCTATGACCACTATATCCCCTTCTTTCCCTCTTTGTTGTCTGAGCAATTTGTTTTCTAGTTGGGCTGGTCTCAGTCTCTTTTCCACTTTCCTTATGTCAGTCTTCTCCTAAATTCTTTTCCAGGTTTCCCTTTCATACATAGTAGATGATGACAGACAAATACCTGTACTGTCCATCCAGTCTGCCCAACAACATAAACTCATTGTATGTGCTACTTTATATGTATACCTGGCCTTGATTTGTCCTTGCCATTTTCAGGGCACAGACTGTAGAAGTCTGCCCAGCACTAGCTTTGCTTCCAAATTACTGGTGTTGTCACCCAATCTCTGCTAAGCTTCTATGGATCCATTCCTTCTGAACAAGATTCCTTTGTGCTTATCCTGCACATTTTTGAATTATGTTGCCGTTTTCATCTCCACCCCCCCCCCCCACAGAAGGGCATTCCAAGTATCCACCACCCTCTCAGTGAAAAAATGTTTCCTGACATTTTTCCTGAATCTGCCCCCCTTCAACCTCAATTAATGTCCCCTAGTTCTACCACCTTCCCGTCTCCGGAAAAGGTTTGTGGATTAATACCTTTCAAATATTTGAACATCTGTATCATATCACCCGTTTCTCCTTTCCTCCAGGGTATACATGTTCAGGTCTGTAAGTCTCTCCTCGTACATCTTGTAACACAAATCCCATACCACTTTTGTAGCTTTTCTTTGCACCACATAAGTACATAAGTAGTGCCATACTGGGAAAGACCAAAGGTCCATCTAGCCCAGCATCCTGTCACCGACAGTGGCCAATCCAGGTCAAGGGCACCTGGCACGCTCCCCAAACGTAAAAACATTCCAGACAAGTTATACCTAAAAATGAGGAATTTTTCCAGTCCATTTAATAGCGGTCTATGGACTTGTCCTTTAGGAATCTATCTAACCCCTTTTTAAACTCCGTCAAGCTAACCGCCCGTACCACGTTCTCCGGCAATGAATTCCAGAGTCTAATTACACGTTGGGTGAAGAAAAATTTTCTCCGATTCGTTTTAAATTTACCACACTGTAGCTTCAACTCATGCCCTCTAGTCCTAGTATTTTTGGATAGCGTGAACAGTCGCTTCACATCCACCCGATCCATTCCACTCATTATTTTATACACTTCTATCATATCTCCCCTCAGCCGTCTCTTCTCCAAGCTGAAAAGCCCTAGCCTTCTCAGCCTCTCTTCATAGGAAAGTCGTCCCATCCCCACTATCATTTTCGTCGCCCTTCGCTGTACCTTTTCCAATTCTACTATATCTTTTTTGAGATACGGAGACCAGTACTGAACACAATACTCCAGGTGCGGTCGCACCATGGAGCGATACAACGGCATTATAACATCCGCACACCTGGACTCCATACCCTTCCTAATAACACCCAACATTCTATTCGCTTTCCTAGCCGCAGCAGCACACTGAGCAGAAGGTTTCAGCGTATCATCGACGACGACACCCAGATCCCTTTCTTGATCTGTAACTCCTAACGCGGAACCTTGCAAGACGTAGCTATAATTTGGGTTCCTCTTACCCACATGCATCACTTTGCACTTGTCAACATTGAACTTCATCTGCCACTTGCACGCCCATTCTCCCAGTCTCGCAAGGTCCTCCTGTAATCGTTCACATTCCTCCTGCGACTTGACGACCCTGAATAATTTTGTGTCATCGGCGAATTTAATTACCTCACTAGTTATTCCCATCTCTAGGTCATTTATAAATACATTAAAAAGCAACGGACCCAGCACAGACCCCTTTTTACATCCTTAGCAAGATACGGCCTCCAAAACTGAATACAGGTGGGGCCTCATCAACGACTTGTACAGGAGCATAAACACCTCCTTTCTTTTGCTGGTTACACCTCTCTCTTTCTATTTCTTCTCTCTCCTTTTATCTTCTCTACATCTGTCTGGCTCTAATCTTTTTTTTTTTTACTTTTCTCTTTTCTATGTTTTTTATCTACCCATTTAATTTATTTATTACATTTGTACCCCGTGCTTTCCCCACACATGGCAGGCTCAATGCGGCTTACATAGTAACAATATAAAGTATTACAAAGTCGTAAGAATATACAGTTTGTAGTAAACGCAAAATTGATGGGGTTAACGGATAAGTGAATTGAACATAGGAGGGATTGGGTGCAGAAGGAAATGGGCGTTAGGAGGTAGGCATAGGAAGATGGAGAGGAATGGATATGGGGTAGCAAACAGGATCATGGGAAACATGGTCAGTGTATAACAATTGTCAATAAGAATCATGTGGGCAAGCTTTGGTTAGGTTGAATCGTTAGGGTAGGCTATCTTGAAGAGATGGGTCTTCAGTGCTTTTCTGAAGGGCAAAAGGCCATTAATGGTACAGATAGGTCTTGGTAGAGCATTCCAAAGCTGGCTACCTGAAAAGGAAAAATTGGATGAGTAGAAGGATTTGTACTTAATACCTTTGCAGTTGGGGAGGTGTAGATTAAGGTAAGTACGGGAAGATGTCATGCTGTTCCTGGTTGGGAGGTCGATAAGGTGATTCATGTAGGTGGGGGCTTCTCCGTGTAATATCTTGTAAATCATTGTGTGGACTTTAAAGTTAATTCTTTCTCTGATGGGGAGCCAGTGAAGCTTCTCTCGAAGAGGTGTTGTGCTGTCGAATCTTGACTTGCCAAAAATTAGTCTGGCTGCCGTGTTTTGGGAAATCTGGAGCTTTTTCAATATTAGGGACTTACAACCTAAAAACCCTCGTTCTCCCTTTCTCTCATTTATTTATTTATTGCATTTTTATCCCACATTTTCCCACCTTTTTGCAGGCTCAATGTGGCTTACAATGTATCATTCTTGGTGGTAATAGATTAGAACGTAATCAATTATTGTACATAGAGATTTTGAGTGACATGGTAGAAGTTTAAAACAAGCAGATATTATAAAGATAATCACTTATTGTTACATAGAGATTTTGAGTAACGCAGTAGAAGTTTAACAAGCAGATATTATAAAAATAGTTCTGAGTAAAGGTATAGAAGATGCATGCATTTATATTTGTTGTTCTATGTGGTATGCCTTATTAAAAAGATGGGTCTTCAATGATATTCGAAAGTTTGTTAGTTCGTAGATCATCCTCTAGTCATTAGTCTTCTCCTTTCACGTCTCATCTACCTGCTGTTTTTCCCCATTTCCCTCTCATTCCCTCTCTAGCACTCCCACACCACATAGTACCTAGTGAGAAAAAAGAACAAACAGGATTACTACAGATTTCTACACAGAAACCACAGGCTAACAGAATACCACACCTTAGTTAAATGCACAAAACATAAACAGACCCTCAACAAATAGGAAACATAGAGCTGAACCTTCAAGAAGTCAAACCTTGCGTACAGTAAACAGAGAAACAAAAACAAAAATGCAAGACATCAGAGATACACATTTCCCAAAGCTGACATATTCCAAAGAACACATTCAAAATAAAACACTTTGAGGGGCATTTTCGAAAGAAACGTCCAAGTTGCGATTTAGACGTCTTTGTAAAATGTCCAAATCCGGGGGCGGGGAAAACCGTATTTTTGAAAAAAGATGGACATCCATCTTTCGTTTCAAAAATACCATCAAAGACGTCCAAATCCAAAGACGTTCTTAAATTTGGACGCCCCTAGATTTGGAGGTCCTTGGATTTGGAGGCCTTTGAATTTCGGCGATTTTCGAAACCAAAGGCGTCCAAGTCAAAAATGTCCAAATGCAAGCCATTTGGATGTGGGAGGAGCCAGCATTTCTAGTGCACTGGTCCCCTAACATGCCAGGACACCAACCGGGCACCCTAGGGGGGCACTGCAGTGGACTTCATAAAACGCTCCCAGGAACATAGCTCCCTTACCTTGTGTGCTGAGCCCCCCAACCCCCCCCCCCCAAAACCCACTACCCACAACTGTACACCACTACCATAGCCCTTACAGGTGAAGAGGGGGCACCTATATGTAGGTACAGTGGATTTGTGGTGGGTTTTGGAGAGCTCGGTGTTTCCTTCACAAATGTAACAGGTAGAGGGGGTATGAACCTGGGTCCGCCTGTTTGAAGTGCACTGCAGTACCCACTAAAACTGCTCCTGGGACCTTCTTGCACTGTCATGGACCTGAGTATGACATCTGAGGCTGGCATAGAGGCTGGCATGAAATATTTTTAAAGATGTTTTTTGAAGGGTGGGAGGGGGTTAGTGACCACTGGGGGAGTAACGGGAGGTCATCCCCGATTCCCTCCAGTAGTCATCTGGTCATTTTGGGCACCTTTTTGTGCCTTATTCATAAAAAAAACACGTCCGGGTGAAAACGTCCAAGTGTTTGTCATGGACGTCCTTGTTTTTTTCGATTATGGGCCAAAGACGTCCAAGTGTTAGGCACGCCCAAGTCCCGCCTTCACTACACCTCCGACACGCCCCCTTGAAATTTGGACGTCCTTGCGACGGACTTCAGTTGGAGACGTCCAAAATCGGGTTTCGATTATACCGATTTGGACATCTCTGGGAGATGGATGTCCATGTTCCGATTTATGTTGAAAGATGGATGTCCTTCTCTTTCGAAAATGAGCCTGTTTGTATACCTTTCTTGTCTGAGCATTTTATTTTCCATTTGCTTTGGTTCAAGTGTCTGTTTTCTGCTTTTCTCAGTTTTTTCCCTGTCCTTGCAGAGTCTTCTGTCCATTTGACATTTCTTTTCTCTCCATGTTCACCATCTATCTTCCCTCTGCATCCCTAGCCATACAATCCATCATCACACCTCTGTATCCCTATCCATATCCTCCCCCATGGTCAGCATCTTTCAGGAACTCTTCTTCCCTTCTTTTCTAGCATTGCCCTCTTCCCTAGCCTCCATCTCCCTGTTTTCCAGCATTGACTCCTCCTACCAGGAATAGGGTTACCATACGTCCGGTTTAACTCGGACATGTCCTCTTTTTGAGGACATGTCCGGGCATCTGGGCAGGTTTTGTCAGCCTACCTGCTTGTCCAGATTTGCGGATGAATGGCCAGGCAGGCCTCAGGGTGTCCTTTCCTCCCCTCCTTTACCTTATTGTAGTACCCTGTTGATCTAGTGACCTGCTCGGGGAAGGAAAGAGCCCCCTCTTTCCTGCCCAGCGCAGCTGCAGATTGTCTTGCTCCTGGTGCTGCTTCAAAATGGGTGCCAAGAGTTCAAGTGGCGGCCTCATGAGACTTCCGCAGAAGTCTTGCAAGGTCACTGCTTAAACTCTTGGCAAACATTTAGAATCGGTGCCGGGAGCAAGACAGGTCCACAGCCGCACCAGGCAGGGAAGAGGGGCTCTTTCCTGCCCTGAAGAGGCCACTAGACCACCAGGGCACTATAATAAGGTAGGGGAGAGGTAGTGAATGGAGTCATGTGGGTGGAGGGAGACTGGAAAATTGGGGAGATATACATGGAGGGAGAGAGAGGGAATCTGGCTTTCTTTTGGGGGGGGGGGGGTCAAAGTGACAGGGGCATGACAGGAATGTGATGGGGTAGGACAGGGTGTGACAGGGGAAGGGTGGGGTATGTCAGGGGGCAGGGTATATGCCCTTTTTCCTTAGGGCAAATATGGTAAACCCTACCCAGGAATATCTCACTCCCTCTCTCTCCTCTTCCTTCCCCCCATGGTCTGGCATATCTCCTATGATCTCTCCCCCCTTCTGCTCCCCCTATGAGTCCTGTATCACTCCCTTCCTTTCCCCTCCCCACGGTCTTCACTACCTCTTTTTTAGTACTGGCAGTGGCAGCGATTACATAGTAACATAGTAGATGACGGCAGAGAAAGACCTGTACGGTCCATCCAGTCTGCCCAACAAGATAAACTCATGTGCTACTTTATGTGAATACCTGACCTTGATTTGCATCTGCCATTTTCAGGGCACAGACCGTAGAAGTCTGCCCAGCACTAGCCCCGCCTCCCACCACCAGCTCTGCCACCCAATCTCGGCTAAGCTTCTGAGCAGTGGCGTAGCTACGTGGGTCCTGGGGGGCCTGGGCCCCCGTAGATTTGGACCTGGACCCCCTGCTGACGACCCACCCGACCCCCCTCCAACCCGCCGTCGCCTGCCTTTGCTGGCGGGGGACCCCAACCCCTGCCAGCCGAGGTCCTCTTCTTCTCACAAAAGGCTTCCTTTTGTGCAGGACGTCAGACTCATGGAACCTAGAACTTGTACACAGTCCCAAGCCTGCGGGTTTGGAGTTTGAAATGGCGCTCGTAACTGAGCCTGTAACCGCTGTGCTCGAGCTGAAGGAAGAGAAACTATCCCTGTTCGGGTATCGAAGCACACCCCCAAGTATTCCAGCGTTTGGGAAGGCATTAGGCCGCACTTTGGGAAGTTGATCACCCAACCAAGCGACTGAAGCAACCCGACCACTTTGTCAGTTGCCCGCCGACTCTCCTCAAAAGAAGACGCCCGCACAAGCCAGTCGTCTAGATAGGGATGGACCTGAATCCCTTTCTTCCTGAGATAGGCTGCCACTACTACCAGGACCTTGGAAAAGGTCTGAGGCGCTGTGGCTAGGCCAAAGGGCATCGCTTTGAATTGAAAATGATGACCGAGCACTGCAAAGCAAAGAAAACGCCTGAGGGGAGGCTAGATTGGAATAGTAGATCAAGAGAGATCTAAGACGGGTCGCCAAGAACCGCCCTTTTTTGGCACAACAAAATAAATGAAGTATCGACCGCACCCTCTTTCAGCTGGGTACAGGCTGGATGGCATCCAGCCGTTGTAAGTTGAGGAGGGTGTGTCGAACGGCCCGCACCTTGGCGGGACATTTGCAAGGAGATTCCAGAAAAGAGTCTAATATTGGACGAGTCAATTCTAACTTGTAGCCTTCTCTGATAACCTCCAAGACCTATTCGTCGGATGTAACCCTGGTCCACTCCACTAGGAATAGGGACAGTCTGCCCCCAATAACCGGCTGGATATGAACCAGGGCCCCATCATTGGGCGGACCTGGCTGCGGGCTGGTTTCTGTTACCGGAAAGGAAGGCCCGCCTGTCACCTCGAAAGGGCTGAGGCTTCTGAGAAGACCTTGCTCTCTGAAAGGAGGCCCTGCGACCTGGACGGTAACGCCGTGTATCCCTAAACTTAGGTCTAGGTCCCGCCGGTCGTACAAACTTGGACCTGTCCTCCGGGAGGCGCTGGCTCTTAGAGTCACCGAGGTCCTTCACAATCTGTTCTAAGTCTGTCCCAAACAAAAGCTTTCCCCTAAAAGGAAGACTTGCTAAACGTGACTTAGAGGCCACGTCTGCAGCCCAATGCCGCAACCACAGCCAGCGACGCGCGGTGACTGCTAGGGAAACCTCCGTCGCTGAAGCCCTCAAAAGATCATAAAGAAGATCCTCAAGGAAGGCTAAACCAGAGTCCAAGGCCATCAAAACAGCCACGAGATCTTCCGGAGAGGAGGCTTTCTGTACCCACGATAAGCATGCCTGCGCCTCATAGGAGCCACAAACTAAGGCCTGCAGGGAAAGGGCCGCTACTTCAAAAGACAGCTGCAAGTCTCCAACTTACGATCCTGAGGATCCCCCCCCTCCTCCACAGGGAGAGTGGTTTTCTTAGTGACCGCTGTGATTAAGGAATTCACCGTAGGGACCTTCAGCAAGTCTAAGTCAGGAGCAGGTAGCGCATAAAGATGCGACATAGCTCTAAGCAACCTTAAGCCCACTGTCCAGCATAACCCACTGCGCCGAAATAAGAATCTTCATGGCCTCATGTACATGAAAGGAATGAGGTGGACATTTGGTGCCAGACAAAATAGAGGGCACCGGACCTGTTCCCCCTGACGATTCAGGGGGGAAATGGCCAAAACCTCAAAAGCCCTAACAATCATGGAGGGAAGCTCTTCCCTGCGAAAAAGGCAGGCAGCTGTCGGATCATCCCCCTCCTCAGAGGGCAGGGTGACCTCATCTGCCAAATCCAAAGATTCTGAGGGAGAGCCCGGAGACAAAACCGGGCCATCTATGTCACCCAGGGACGTTTTGGCAGGAAAGACTGAGAGGCTGCAGCAACCGAAGTTAGCTGAGGAAGAGATGGGGCTGCTTGAAGAGAAGCTCCTGACTTCTTCAAAAGAAAGGCATTGTGCATTAAAAAAATCCGGGGAAAAAGGAACTGCAAGGGACTCCCCTGCTCCCTGTACATCGCTTCCCTCCATCGGAGCCTGTGTCACAGAAGCGCGCTGCACCTCTTGTCTATCAACCACCATGTATAGAATGTTTGTACGTTTGGGAAGCTTGCCAGGTGCCCTTGGCCTGGATTGGCCGCTGTCGTGGATAGGATGCTGGGCTCGATGGACCCTTGGTCTTTTCCCAGTGTGGCATTACTTATGTACTTATATGCGGAGTGGGTCACACTTGAGAGGAAAAAATGACGCCCGCGAACGCCCGCTGCACTAACTGCCCCGAGGAAACTGCAGAATATCCCCTGCGCTTCTGACTCACTGGACGCCTGAGGGGAACTCCCGTTGCGCTGAACATCCGCTGCGGGCTGACGGTGGCAGGACTCACACTCCCCCGATGCGGCTCTCTGTCCCCCAAACTGGGAGCAGCGCTTAGCCGCCTCAGAAGGCACTGACATGCTCCACAAACGCCTGCCCCAAAACTGACTCGGCAGAACATCTAATTCCTTCGTATGATTAAACAAAAACAAAGTCTCTTACCATTTTTATTTTTTTTTAGTCAGGAGAGAAAGGAAACACCTGATCAGGCTAACAGCCCCAGGCAATGGAGAAAAGGTAGGGGGAGACAGGGAGGTACATGGCACCACCAGGTGTACACCACAAGCTGCAAACAGCCACTCAACCCCTGTCTGTGCTAAACTAGGCCCATAGGACACCAGTAGCTAGATCAAACCAGAGCTGCACAGAGATGTCCCTCCACCTGCTAGATAGAGAGAATACTGAGGTTCAGTTGGCTGCACAGGTCCAAATATAGCAAACCTCGGAGGTTCTCTCTATCTCCACCTGCTGGTAGAGGGACACAACCCACAAGTCTCTGGATTGATCTGTGGGACACCATGGAATCCACAATAGAACACTACCTCCTAACCCATGACTCTCCAATTTCCTCTGGAGTCTTTCATGAGGTACTTTGTCAAACGCCTTCTGAAAATCCAGATACACAATGAGAGGCATAATCGAACGCCCATCTCCATGGGCATCTATCTCCGAGGACGGGTGCGTGAAGGGGCGGGCCAGACCGTATTTTCGAAAAAGATGGGCGTCCATCTTTTTTTTTGATAATACGGTTTGTGCCGGGAAAAATGGTGGAGGCTATTATTAAGAATAAAATTATAGAGCACATACAAAAGCATGGGCTACTGAGACAAAGTCAACACGGTTTTAGTGAAGGGAAGTCTTGCCTCACAAATCGACTGCATTTTTTCGAGGGGGTGAACAAACATGTGGACAAAGGGAAGCCGGTGGATATTGTATATCTAGATTTTCAGAAGGCGTTTGACAAAGTGCCGCATGAAAGACTCCAAAGGAAACTGGATAGTCATGGGATCGAAGGCAGTGTATTATTATGGATTAAGAGCTGGTTAAAGGATAGGAAGCAGAGAGTAGGGTTAAATGGCCATTATTCTCGATGGAGAAGGGTGGTTAGTGGGGTCCCTGAGGGGTCTGTGCTGGGACCGCTGCTTTTTAACATATTTATAAATGACCTCAAGATGGGAGTAACTAGTGAGGTAATTAAATTAAACTTCCTGAGCCCCTACGTCTTGCCCCATCCTTGGCCACCTTTAAATCTAGACTGAAAGCCCACCTCTTTAACACTGCTTTTGACTCGTAACCACTTGTAACCACTCGCCTCCACCTACCCTCCTCTCCTCCTTCCTGTACACATTAATTGATTTGATTACTTTATTTTTGTCTATTAGATTGTAAGCTCTTTGAGCAGGGACAGTCTTTCTTCTATGTTTGTGCAGTGCTGCGTACGCCTTGTAGCGCTATAAAAATGCTAAATAGTAGTAGTAGTAGATGACACAAAATTATCCAGGGTCGTCTCGTCGCGGGAGGAGTGTGAAAAATTACAAGAAGACCTCGTGAGACTGGGGGATTGGGCGTCCAAATGGCAGATGAAGTTCAACGTTGACAAGTGCAAAGTGATGCATGTGGAAAGGAGGAACCCGAATTACAGCTATATTATGCAAGGTTCCGCGTTAGGAGTTACGGACCGAGAAAGGGATCTGGGAGTCATCGTGGATAGGACGTTGAAATCTTCAGCTCAATGTGCTGCGGCGGCTAAGAAGGCGAACAGAATGTTGAGTATTATTAGAAAAGGGATGGAAACCAAGCATGAGGATGTTATAATGCCGTTATATCGCTCCATGGTGTGACCGCACCTGGAGTATTGTGTTCAGTTCTGGTCGCCTCATCTCAAAAAAGATATAAAGGAATTGGAGAAGGTGCAGAGAAGGGTGACAAAAATGATAAAAGGGATGGGACGACTACCCTATGAGGAGAGGTTAAGACGGCTAGGACTCTTTAGCCTGGAGAGAAGGCGGCTGAGAGGTGATATGATAGAGGTTTACAAAATAATGAGCGGGATAGAGCGGACAGATGTGAAGCGTTTGTTTACGTTTTCTAACAATAATAGAACCAGGGGACACAAGATGAAATTAGAATGTGGTAGGTTTAAAACAAATCGGAGAAAGGTTTTCTTTACTCAGTGCATAGTTAGACTCTGGAACTCATTGCCGGAGAAGGTAGTGAAGGCAGCTGGCCTTGCTGAGTTTAAAGGGGGGCTGGACAGATTTCTGAAGGAAAAGTCCATTGATCGTTATTAAATTTGGTTTTTTTTGCCAGGTTCTTGGGGCCTGGATTGGCCGCTGTCGGAGACAGAGTGCTGGGCTTGATGGACCTTTGGTCTTTTCCCAGCGTGGCAGTGCTTATGTGCTTATATTTGGGCGGATTTGAGCTGGGCGGTTTCATTTTTCAGCGATAATGGAAACCGAAGGCGCCCAGCTCAAAAACAAACAAATCCAAGGCATTTGGTCATGGGAGGGGCCAGGATTCGTAGTGAACTGGTCCCCCTCACATGCCAGGACACCAACCAGGCACCCTAGGGGGCACTTGTAACAATTAAAAAAAAGTTAAAATACCTCCCAAGTCCATAGCTCCCTTCCCTTGGGTGCTGAGCCCCCCAAAACCCACTGCCCACAACTCTACACCATTACCATAGCACTTATGGCTGAAGAAGGGCACCTAGATGTGGGTACAGTGGGTTTTGGGGGCGGTTTGGAGCGCTCCCATTTACCAGCACAAGTGTAAGAGGTGGGGGGGGGATGGGCCTGGGTCCACCTGGCTGAAGTCCACTGCACCCACTAACAACTGTTCCAGGGACCTGCATACTGCTGTGATGGAGCTGGGTATGACATTTGAGGCTGGCAAAAAAAAGTTTTTAAAGTTCTTTCTTTTGGGTGGGAGGGGGTTAGTGACCACTGGGGGAGTCAGGGGAGGTCATCCCCGATTCCCGCCGGTGGTCATCTGGGCAGTCGGGGCACTTTTGGGGGACTTGTTCATGAGAAAAAAGGGTCCAGAAAACGTGACCCAAATTCTCGCTTCTGGCGCCCTTCTTTTTTCCATTATCGGCCGAGTGCACCCATCTCTCCTCGGCCGATAAACACGCCCCAGTCCCGCCTTCACCACACCTCCGACATGCCCCCATCAACTTTGTCCGTTCCCGTGAGATTGCAGTTGGAGATGCCCAAAATCGGCTTTCGATTATACCGATTTGGGAGCCCACGGGAGAAAGACGCCCATCTCCCGATTTGGGTTGAAATATGGGCATCTTTCTCTTACGAAAATAAGCTGGAATGTCAACCAGCTCACCTTTATTCACATGCTTGTTCACCCCTTCAAAGAAATGTAATAGATTGGTGAGACAAGATTTCCCTTCACTAAATCCATGTTGACTGTCTCATTAATCCATGATTTTTGTACATTCCTTTTGTACTGGTCTAATGGGACAATAAGGAAGGTGAAATTTTATTCATACCTGTTAATTTCCTTTCCTTGAGTCCTACTAGACAGTCTGGGACCCAACCTGGAAGACTGCTCTATTAGGGATTGGTTTTCATTCTGTTCTTCCTTGCATGAAGCAGGGAATTATGGTTATTAGTTATAACGTTCTGCAGGGGTTATCCCTATGGGGAAAGTTTTTTTAGTCTGGACACTATGCTGCTTGAGCTCAGCAAATACTGAAGGATTCTGGCAGGCACCAGTCCTTACATTAGTAATGTTTTTGGAAAAGTTCAGATTTTTCAAACTCCATTTGCTGGTCAGGAAGGGATATAACCTACTGGACTTGTCTAGTAGTACTCAAGGAAAGGAAATATTCATAGCTGTTAAATTTCACCATGTGGTTTATTTTTAGCTTGTTCTGTGGGTTTGGTTTATTAAAACTTTTTTTCTTTCTCAGCTTGGGACAGTGATCGGGCCTTAAATTTCTCTTGGCTGATTGTTGTGTTCTTATATTTGATGCTGTTCAGTTCTTTCAGGCAGTGAAATACCATCTATTAGACCAATGTAAGAATTTCCCAAGAATATTACAGAATAAGCTTTTCAGGCATCATGGTAGATAGGTGCCATCCTTATGAAAAGCAACTGAATTCAGTTTTATTTTAATATCTTTTGAATTTCTTACTCTTTCTAATTTTCAGAATAGGTTTGTCAAAAGAGGTTTCCTGAGTGCGAGTTGTTTCCTACATATCAAGATGAACAGTCAGTCAAAAGTTCTGGAGGTGTCAGTGGAAGGTCACCTGACTGAGGAAACAGTGAAGAAGATAAGAATACAGAAAAGAAATGGAAAATGGACAGGAGGCCCTGGACAGCACACTAAGAGGATAGAAGAAAAAAGCAGCAGAAACTAGGTCCAATATGTTTAGAAAAACATCACCAGACCAAAAAAAAAAAAAGGTAGAAAAAAATGTTATTTTCCATTTATTGAATGGAATGTGTCAGTTTTGGTAATTGACATCTGCTATCTTTATATTTTGCATAGTACAGGAGCAAATGCATCTCTTTCTTGTTCTCTGGTGTTGTGCTGCATGCCGAATCTGGCTTTTTGAAGTTTCACGTTAACTTTGTCTCTATATTTTTACTTTTAGTTTGTGGCCACATTCTGTATTTGGAGAGGGTCTATTTGTGGCCTGCATGTGTGACTGAGCTCAGTTATTCTGATATAGTATTCCAGCTTGTTCAGTTTTCTCAATAGGATTCACTATGATATTTATGATGCAGCCTTTTCCTAGGAAGGGCCTTGTCGGTGCTGATATGGAATAGTAGACTTGACTTTTATAGAGTTCTGTATTCATTCATAATAGGTCTGGTGTTGGAGTGGGGCTATATTACTGCTACTGACATGAAACTAGAATCAGATTTTTTTTAAATATATATAGTGAATTCTATAGGAACATACCCTAGTTTTGTTCTGCACACATTGCATGTGAGAAAGACTTCTGTGGATGCAGAATGTATATTTGCTTTTAACTGTGACAATACAGAGCCAGGGGTCTGTATTTTTTTTATATTAGAGTTTACCACTGCTTTGTAAAAGGGGTCCTTTGTTATGTTTAACAAATAAAAGATCTGCATTTATTTTATTATTATGACTTATAGAAGCACTTGTCCCTGAAACATGCTCAAAACAGAATATTTAATTTGCGTATCTAAAATGTAAACTTCTGCAAAAGAGATGAAGTGAAGATGTGACTCCACCATGAAAGGGAAGTTTAATTGTACTTCCATTTAATTTCAATATATTCCATCTTAATAACACCAGCCTTCCAAAGGCAAATTACAACAACAGTTAAGATGAACCCATCAGGAAAAAGGATATCCTTACTGAGATTTTGCCATGTATTACTGTATTATATAAAACAGTGTAGAATAATGAGCACAAAATACAGAAAGTGTATTACTGCTGCTTCTACCAGTTACAATATTTTTTTATGCTGGTTTAGTGATTTCCAATTTTATTTCATAATATATATGTGTAATCCCCCATTATATAGGGATTACTAGGTGGTACCAATCAAATACTACACATCCAGGTTCTAAATACCTATATAAAAATATACCAGATGTCACACAACTAAATATTTCTGGTAATATTCAAAATTAACAAACACTATTATTGATAAATTAATACAACATAAAAGCAATGTTGTCCATAATCTCCATGTACCTATTAACACAATATAATCATAAATGTACAATTATACTTACAATACAGATCCTAAGATATATAACACAAGCAAAAAAGCCCGTTTCACGAAAATGAAACAGGCCCTAGGAAGGCTATTGCCTAAGCGATTTCTCCTCTCTCCCCTCCCATCCATGTCGAGCAATTCTCCTGTGCCCTCCCCTCATTTCCATGTCCAGTGACTCTCTTTTAAGCGATTTCTCCTCTCTCCCCTGCCCTCCATGTCCAGCAGTTCTCCTATGCCCCCTCCCCTCATCCATGTCCAGCGATTCTCCTTTGCCCCCTCCCCTCCACTGACTGTCTAAGCAATTTCTCCTCTCCTATCCCATCCATGCCCAGCGATTCTCCTCTGCCTGCCCCTCCATGTCCAGTGACTTGCCCCAGCCCCCACCTGCCCCCCCCCCTTTAAGCACCCAAGGTCAAGTTTAACCCTAGCCCTCACCTGCCCGCCCTTGTCTCCCACAACAGCCCTCTTTTCCTTCCTGACGCCTGCCTTTAAAACTTTCCTTTTACCTCAGGTTGCAGCGGCAGTGAAACTGGCAGGCTGGGCTTGCGTCGCCTCCAGCCTTCCCTTCCCTCTGTGTCCCGCCCTCCTCTGCCATCATTTCGTCTTTCCGCGAGGGCGGGACACTGAGAGGGAAAGGAACGCTGGAGGCGAGCTTACATCAGCTTATTTGCATATGGTTATGAACCCACACAGCCAGGCATCCAGGGACGCAGATGCACAAATTATTATATAGAGATTCCTCACCCCCTCCCATCAAGTATAATACTGTTCAAAGACAATACAGTATCCAATCCCTTGTTCCTACTGAATCCAGGACTTTTAAGCATTCACTTACGTCCCGTTTATCATAATTGTACACACATTTAAGGGGTCTTTTACAAAGGCGTGGTAGTGTTTTTAGCATGCGCTAAAAATGCTAGCATGCCTTTGTAAAAGGCCCAATTAGCTTACTGTTGGAGATTAAAGACTTTTTTTTAAGAGGTTATAGACTTCTGGATTTTTTGACTGATATCCTGGTGCACCGTTGGTTGGTTCTTCCACTCTTTTCTACTTTACATTTATCTAGGTATCATAGAGTACTTTGATAAATGACAAACAACTCCTACAGTTCTCTTTTTATATAGGCTGTATTTCACTGGTGCTTCCTCAGATCTGAACCCCTGCCAAGAACAAATATAAATAAAAATACCCCCTATAAACCCAACTAACAATAATAAGTATACACTGAAACACATTCACTATAAATCATGCAATAATTGTACAGCAGCTTAGCAGAGGACTGTAGGAGTTGTTTGTGGGGGTACCATTAGTTGAATGGTTTCATGAGTATTATACATGAGGATTCATACCCTAGTGGACCAGTGATTCTCCCACAAATATGTAATTTATCAAAGGACTCCTAGATAAACGGAAAGTAGAAAAGAGCAGAAGAACCAACGGTGCACCAGGATGTCAGTCAAAAAATCCAGAAGTCTATAGCTTCTAAAAAACTCTTTTAGTCTCCAAAAGCAAGCCAAATGTGTGTACAATCATGATAAATGGGATATGAATTTAAGCTTAAAGTCCTAGATTCAATAAAAACAAGGGACTGGATATTGTATTGACTTTTGACAGTGTTATATTTGATGGGAGTGGGTGAGGAATGTTATATATCTTAGGATCTGTATTGCATGTGTAATTCTGGATTTATGATTATACTGCACTGTTAGGTAAATGGAGATTATGGACAGCATTGCTTTTATGTTGTATTAATTTATCAATAAAAGTGTTTGTTAATTTTGAATATTACCAGAAGTATTTAGTGGTTACTAGGTGGTGTCAGCTCTCTGGAGTCACTGGGGGGAGTGCTGGGATGACCCTGGGTGGGAGGAGGCCCAGCAGAAGGGGAGTAGTGTTGGAATAAGTTGTAGAAAGAAAGTGGGTTTATGGGTTGAAGGTGATAAAGGCTCCTGTTGGAGGGGAGAAGTGGTCTTTGGTTTCCTGTATCCCTGCCGGGACCCTTGGTGGAGAGGGGGAATCCCAAAATGGGAAAAATAAACTCAGGCTGAATTGAGGAGCAGTAGCTGCCTATATAAATGGTAACTGAGATTTATTTTATTTTTGTTATTTTTGTTACATTTGTACCCCGCGCTTTCCCACTCATGGCAGGCTCAATGCGGCTTACATGGGGCAATGGAGGGTTAAGTGACTTGCCCAGAGTCACAAGGAGCTGCCTGTGTCTGAAGTGGGAATTGAACTCAGTTCCTCAGTTCCCCAGGACCAAAGTCCACCACCCTAACCACTAGGCCACTCTGGGAAGGTAAGGGGAACCAGCCCAAGAGCAGGAACCTGAACAGGGGAAGCCTGTTCAAGGCCAGGGTGCAGCTCCAGAGGTGCATCGCTGGAAGGAGGACAGCTTAAAGGGTCTGTGCCTAAGGGAAGCGGATTGGAAGCTGAGGAGTTGAAAACAGCCTTGGACTGTTTCAGCCCTGGGATGGGTAATGGCCAGGACTATTTGTAAATGTGTAAATACTAACATTGCTACGAAGATAAAGTTTGGAACAAAGGGCGAGATTGTAATACACCATCTTGCACAGTTGCATTGTACATATGGAGTTATAAGACATTGGTTGATTTACCTGCTGGTTGCTGAAAGTTCAGTTAAGTTGAATTTGCATTAAATCAACATCCTTGGAGTGGCTGTGACTTCTTTGGCAGCAGGAGCCAGGATGCTTGCTCCCTGGACTGGTAAAGCAACACTGGGAAGCCTTCACTTAATTTCACAATCCCCAGACTATTCCAGACTTTGAACCACCCCCAAGCTCAACCTGAATGGACTGCGCTGAGTGGAGTGTGGCATGGAGAGTGGAAAGAAAATAAAATGTTTCCTTGTGCCCTCGGTTGAGCAGGTGTTGGAACTGAGCTAGTGGGAGATTTGGCTGTGAAACCTGGGTTATATATGTACATATGGGAAGCTTTCAAATAAATAAAAAGCTGCCAAATAATAATTAAAAAAAACCAACAATACAGTCATAAGCTTTTGCTATTGTTTTTATATTGATATTTTGTTAGTATCATCATAAGCAAAAATAAAGGCATATTGTGCAGCACTGAAATCCACAATACAGCATTGCAAATAACAAAGCAAGCTCTGGAGCACAGACAAAATCAACTGGAATATAACCCCCCCCCCCCTCCCCCCCGATCCCCGTCTTAACAGAGAGAATGCAAAACCTAGGAGGGTTAATAAAACAATATAAACCTCACAGGTTTCCAATTGTTTCGTTCTGGGTAATATGGCGGCAAGCTCAGTCCACTGCCTTCAGCCAGATAATGGGCAGGACAGGATCATGCCGGCCTCTGTCATTAAACCTCCTTGGCTGCACTAGACCGGGTAGACAGCAAGTACAGGTGCTGAATTATTGAAAGGAAAAGGCGGCGTACTTTAATGTCTTGGAGGACCCTTGGTAGGTAAGGGGTCAATGAGAGACTTATAACTTCAAACCCCGTTCCTGTGCAGCGCTCAACATCCAACTTGTCTGAGAGATGATGAGATCACGCCCGGCTGCTCCACTCCATCCACACGCCTTTTCTTTTCCTGCGTCTCCCGCCTCCTTCCTTTGACGCAACTTTTTGGATTCTACAGTGTCCTGTTCTCCTCCGACGCAACTTCCTGTTTCCGGCAAGGCGGGACGCATCCGAGGGAGAGAGAGAGAGAAGTTGTGTCAGAAGGGACGGGGTGCCGGAGAAGGAAACCTTCGGGGTTGTTGGTGGGCGACCTCAGGTATGAGTTTTATGATAGGGTGGAAGGTCGGTTGATGGTTAAGGTGCAGGATCGTAGGCAGGGAGGAGAGCGGTAGATGTACTGGACCAGAGAGAGAGAAAGAGAGATGGTAGACCGGTCTCCGAATGCGTATGACGAGGGGGTGAGAGTAGCCGAATGCGTGTGACTTGGTATCTTCTCCGCACATTTTATGCGGTCCTAGTAGGCTGTACCATTCCGAGCAGGGTGATTTTTTTTCTGGCGGACCCGGAAAAGTCTGGACAGTGTTCTTAAAACAGAGTGGCTTTGGAAATTAGTTACAGCGGTAGTCTTAACTAAATTTTAAGTTGGAACTACTTGGATCCAAATGAGCCGAAAGAGAGCTGCAAATATCTTCCTGTGCGAGGCTGTGACACTGCTGACCCATACAAGGGTCAGCGTATCGTCGAGGAGGTGGGCATTTCTAAATGCCTTATTTTTATCTACTGAGAAATGCCTTGTGCTTTAAGCATACTGCTTTTCCTGTAATCCCTTTCCCCCTTTGTCGTGAGCTTGGGTAGGAGAGGCAAAGAGTAGTAGAAAAAAAAAAGCCAGATTGATGAGGGACACTATTTGGCTTCTGGTCCCAGATCTGGGTTAACCTATAGACCAGGTGAGTGTTTTAGACCCTTCCCCCCATCCACATGGCCGCTGCACCTCTGGAAGATACAGAGGACTTTTTGAAACTGCTTCTCACTTCTCACCTCCTTCCTGGAAGATACACTGTGTTGGGTGTCCAATCCCATCATGTCTCGCAGGGAGGAGCGGAGGGCCACCATTGGCTCTTTGGCCCAGAGCTGGGTTAACCTATGGACCAGGTGAGCGTTTTAGACCCTCCTCCCATCCACATGGCAGCTGCACCTCTGGTAGGTACAGAGGACTTTTTGAAACTGCTTCTCACTTCTCACACCCTTCCTGGAAGATACACTGTGTTGGGTGTCCAATCCCATCGTGTCTCGCAGGGAGGAGCGGAGGGCCACCATTGGCTCTTTGGCCCAGAGCTGGGTTAACCTATGGACCAGGTGAGTGTTTTAGACCCTCCTCCCATCCACATGGCAGCTGCACCTCTGGTAGGTACAGAGAACTTTTTGAAACTGCTTCTCACCCCCTTCCTGGAAGACACACTGTGTTGGGTGTCCAGTCCCAGCATGTCTCGTAGGGAGGAACAGGACACTGAAGCATTTAAATTGCTTCAGCGTCTTACTGTGTCATTTTGCCTGTTACTGGACCTGAGCATTTGAGTACCCATCATTGTCAACAGTGGTGAGGATTTTCTACGTTCCAGGTAAGGAACTCAACAAGATGGGCCCTGGTCATAGTCCGGGGGGTGGGGGTGGAGCAATTGGGAATCTTGCTGAGAGAAAATTAAAGCTAAAGTTTTCTTGAGAGGGCAGGGTTGGCTGGGCTGTGGGTTATATTGAAAGGAAAGAGTATTCCAGGGTGTTGGGGCAGAAGAAAAGCTGGGAAGATTAGCTTGTCCCCAAGGCAGGGGTCCCGGTAGGTGGGAGACGGACATGGAAGGGGGTGCAAAAATAAAGTTGGCGCAGGGTGCCATAACCTGTTGAGCCAGCCCTGCCTTACATTGAAGAACACTGAGTTATGGTGTTGGATGATCTTTCTGAAGTCTTCATCATAGACTTCATCATCAGATTCTTTGGCCACCCCTGTTGTTTGCGCTGTCAGTTGAACCTTTAGCGCAGAGAATTCGGGCAAATCTGGATGTTAGGGAGTTTCTAGTGGGTAATCAGTATCATAAAATCTTTTTTTTATAGGCAAGTTATAATGTGGGAGCTGCAAGAATATTGTAAAGTAGCAGGGTTTAAAATAAATTTGGGCAAATCCAAACATATGGGCATTACCACTACCCCAGAAGCAGTGAATACATTGCCGCAAAGCTTTCTGTTTAAATGGTTAAACAGGGGCATACGGTATTTAGGGGTGCAAATACCTAGAGATTTGAAGCTGCTATACACTATAAATTATATTAAGATATTCCAGATCATCTGGACAGATTTAGTTAGATGGATGTCTATTAGATTGTAAGCTCTTTGAGCAGGGACTGTCTTTCTTCTATGTTTCTGCAGCGCTGCGTATGCCTTGCAGCGCTATAGAAATGCTAAATAGTAGTAGTAGTAGGGGGTTGGTTATCTTGGTGGGCTGCATAGTAGTACTCAAAATGAATGTTCTCCCTCACCTACTGTTTTTATTTTAGTGGCATTATCGAGCCTTTAGATTTATATTGTGTGTGGGAGGGGGGGGGGGTTAGTGTTCCAGATTCTCTAAATTATTGGACAAAACCTTTCGTAAATTTTGAGACTCAGTCCAGAACTTTGTGTGGCAGTAATGCCCTATAATATTAAGTTGTTAAAGAGATCATCTTGTGTTTGAAGGCCTTCAACCCCCTCTTATTTGATCTTCTTACAGCCAGGAGATAATATCACTAGACAATCCATCCCTATTCATTGTTATCTAAATATAAGATTAATGTGCAATAAAGTCCAACTTGTTGAAGAGCATCAATCAGGCTATTTTTATCGGAGACTTCTCTAATGGTAATCCTGACTTGAAGGACATCTGGTCCACCAGGTTATAAAATTAAATCATTATCAAGTCAGTATACCCTACAGGAGAAGAGGGACATGGAAAGGTATTAGTATAGAAACAATTATTTTCCAGAGAAGGGAAAATGGTAAAACTAGAGGACATGAATTGAGGTTGTGGGGTGGTAGACTCGGGAGTAACATCAGAAAATTCTTTTTCACGGAGAAGGTGGTTGATACCTGGAGTGCCCTCCCGAGGGAGGTGGTGGAGAGAAAAACTGTGGCGGAATTCAAAAAGACGTGGGATGAACACAGAAGATCTTTAATTAGAAAATGAATGATATAAAAACAGAACTTAAAGGGTTGCATATGTGCTTGCATGTCAAGTGGTGCTTAGATGGCATCTCTGGTTGTATTTACTAAGGCCAGTGCTGAGCTGGCTTGTACGGTTTGAGTCCCGCTTATAGCAATATGGTTGTAGGGTGGGCTGGAGAGAGCTTTGATGGAAACCCCAGTAATTTGGAATGTGAGGATAGTGCCAGACATTTCCCACAAATGACAAGACAGATTTGGATAGGCTGGAGTGGGCTTTGACGGCAACTCTAGTAGTTGGAACACAAGGAGAAAGCCGGGCAGACTTTTACCGTCTGTGTCTCAGAAACACCAAAGAAATACCATGATCAAGTATATAATATCATGTTCATTGTTGATTTAATCTTGAATTGATAATGAATGTGTCTGTTGGGCAGACTGGATGAACCATTCAGGTCTTTATCTGCTGTCCCTTACTATGTTACAGCAAAAGGGGGGAAGAGGAATTACGTTGGTTGTACAATAATTTATTGGATTTAATGCTATAGAATTTGTAAGTAATTCTGATCTGGAAATAGCAGCATATCATGATTCTTTTGAGGATGATTTAACATCCATAATTTTTTTTTTACTGCCTTCCTGCTAAATGGCCCTCTGCTAGAGAAATATTTTATGAATTTATTTTAAGAAACATGTTTCACTCTGAAAGTGTTCTGTTACTTGGGGATATTAATTTGCACTTAGAGAACCCTCTGGATTCAAAAGAAGTAGATCTTTAGTAGGCTGTGGAATAGTTTCCCTAGGCAACTTAGAGAACTACCTACCTCTTATTTTGGAAATTCCTTAAACATATCTTTAAATGATGTTATGTTTTTTTTAATGGTGTATTATTATACTCTATTGTTGAGGTTTATTCTTTTGTAATCTGCGTAGAATCCTGTGAAATAAGCAGAATATAATAAGACTAGTAAAAAAGGCCCGTTTCCGAAACCAATGAAACGGGCGCTAGCATGTGTTTTTTTTGTGTGTGTGTGTATGTGTCACAGAGTTATTTTGTGTGTGTGTGTGTGAGGGTGTGGTGTGTGTGCAGGTTGTTGATGTGTGTCTTATTTTGTTTTGTTTTGTTTTTTGGTTGGGGGATGTGCTGTGCTGGCAAAGTGGCTTGGATTGGCTTTGAGGGTGTGTTTCTGTTAAGTACATAAGTAGTGCCATACTGGGAAAGACCAAAGGTCCATCTAGCCCAGCATCCTGTCACCGACAGTGGCCAATCCAGGTCAAGGGCACCTGGCACGCTCCCCAAACGTAAAAACATTCCAGACAAGTTATACCTAAAAATGCGGAATTTTTCCAAGTCCATTTAATAGCGGTCTATGGACTTGTCCTTTAGGAATCTATCTAACCCCTTTTTAAACTCCGTCAAGCTAACCGCCCGTGTGGTTTTGTCTAATGAGATTTGTGGAGGGGGGTCTTTCTGTTGGTGAAATGTAAATGTGGTTGTAGGGGGGTCAGTCTTTGTTGAGTGTTGTTTTTTTTTTTGTGTGTTGTGCTGAGGCAGCAGTGTTGTTTTAGATGGGCGGAAGGTAGAGGAGCACGTTCTTTGTCGGTATTTTTTGGCCGTTTCAGGGCTGCTGTAGGGGAATGCTGGAAGAGAAATGTGCTGTTGGAAGCAGCGCCATCTTTTTCCATTGGGCTGGGGTTCTGGGCATCCTGGAGGTGGGTGACGGCTTGCCTGAGGACGGGGATGGTTGTTTTAAGTTGGCGGAAGGGAGAAGAGCACGGTCTCGGGCCGTCGGGGGGTGATCCGGTATGTTTGGTCCATTTCAGGCCGGCTGCAGGGGAATGCTGGAACATTTATGCGCTGCAGGAATCAGCGCCGTCTTTTTCCGGGTGCTCGGGGAATCCCCGAGTTGGGAGACTGCTTGCCTGAGGCTGGGGATGGTTGGGCACGTCCTTGGCCGCTTCGGCAAAAGGGGAAGAGGAAGGGGGTGGGGAGTTACCTGCAGCCGCCTGAGAAACCATGTATTCTTTGTTTGTTTTGTATTATTAGTTTGCATTTCTGTTGAAGAAAGAGTGAATGCCTTTCGAATGATGGAGGTGGTGCGTCGGTGTGCGGTTGTTTCGTTAGTTTGGCAGCCAGTCTCCAGCGATTCCTAGGCAGGGAAGGAGTACTCCTCCCCCTTCCTTGGTCGCTGTTTGCTGCTGGCTGGGTCGCGGGTAATCCTTCCAGCTGGGCTGCAGCTTGTCCTGTTCGCCCACGTCCCAGATGGTGACGGGCACGTTGTTTTCCGGCTCCTCTGACTCCATGTCAAGCGATCCCAAATATAGTCTGTGCTATAGGCCCTCTGGCACTCTCCAGTACTGGCATTAGGCATTTAAAAATTTCTCCCCCCCCCTCCCCCGGTCTATTTTTGCACATACCCACAGCAGGAATATTCTTCTCTCGTTCCAGCGGTGGTACTGTGCTCTCTGTGCTGCACAGATAATGAGCCATTCTGCTGGGGAATGCTCCTCTTTTATTGTCACGTAGTTTCCTCTGATTGGTCCGTCTTACGTTGCCTAGTGTTGCCTGGGAACGGTGTTGTGATGGTCCTTTGTGTTTCAGAATGTTGAGGGTGTTTTTTCTGATTGGTCCGTCATGCGAGGGCGGGGCAGAGAGACATGGTCAGTGTTGTGGCTTCACCACCATCAATCCATGAACCCTTCAGTGAGTGACTGAGTGACTTCAGAACGTTGAGGGTGAGTTTTATTATAGTAGATTGTTGATGGTATGGTATCTTTTTACTTTTTTGTCTAATCTTAATTTCCAGTTCCCTTCTGTTCAAACGACTCATGAAAAGGACATCAACTTGATTTTGTTCTCTTTTCAACTAAGTTTAGTACCATTATTGTTTCGGATTGTTTGGTTCAAATCCCTTTTGTCTGATATGTTACGATTCAATTTAAACTGGTTGAAAACAAAGAAAATTGAGATTAGGAAAAAATTGTTATCCCACTAGAAAGAATTGATGTTTACTTTTCTGGAATGCAACTAATTTTAAAGAGACTTCTGATATTTTTTTTTGATAACTGGAATTGTATAGGAAAAACGGTTTTGAAAATTTTAGCACCATTATATATGAAAACAAAGCAGGTTAGAACTCGTAGCAAATGGTTTAATTTGTATCATCTAGTTTTTAAACAAAAAGCCCTTAATTGGGAAAGAAAGTGGAAAAAAAGATTCTTGTAACCAGAATAAATTGCTTTGGAGACAGGCTATTTCAGTTTATAAATAGAAATTGAAAGAGACTAGAAAAGAATTGTATTCATAGTAATATAGTAGATGACGGCAGAAAAAGGCCTGCATGGTCCATCCAGTCTGCCCAACAAGATAAACTCATATGTGCCACTTTTTGTGTATACCTTACCTTGATTTGTACCTGTCTTTTTCCGGGCACAGACCATATAAGTCTGCCCAGCACTATCCCTGCCCCCCAGCCACCAGCCCCGCCTCCCACTACCGGTTCTGGTACAGACCGTATAATAGATGCTAAAAAGCTATTTAAAATGTTTTCCTCTTTAATGTCCAAGATGACTGTCTGAATAAAACTGATGCCTTCCTTAATGCTAAGCAACTAGCAGATTACTTTTATAAGAGTCTGTGACATTAAAGCTCAATTTGCAATTACTTATGAAAATGTAGATGCATTTATTTTGAATAGAAATGATATTTCAGTAGATATGATTGCGACGGACTTTTCTCCCCCTACTTCGACTGAACTGACTGAGGTTTATAATAAGTATGTCAAATCCTATTGCCAGTTGGATTGTTGCCCTTCCTATCTCATGAAAATAGCTCCAACAGAATTTGAATTAAATTAATGGTTCTGGATTGGGCACAGACATCTTTTTCAACAAGTAGATTTCCCGTACATATGAAAGATCATTTTTATTCCGATATTGAAAGACCCAAAAGCTCTTCATGTCCAGCTTCAGCCCTGTTGCTTCTATTCCATTCATTGTGAAGATATTGGAGGGGATGGTGGCTACACAATTAACACGATATCTTGAGAAATATGATATTTTGCACAATTCTCAATTGGGCTCCTGTTCTAATTACATCACAGAGACCATGGTAGGTACCTTGCTAGAGACCACCTTAGAGGCATTGTAAATAAAGGTGGAAAAGCATTGGTGTTATAATTGTTAGACTGGGAAATCAACCCAGGTAAAGCTGGTATAATGTTATAGCAAGCTTTTTCCCAATTAGCCCTCAAACATATTTTATAACTCTCTGGTTCCTTAAAAAGCTCTTATTTGGGAATTACTAATCCTTTTTTTGTCACACCTGCTGGACCTTTGATTTTTAATGAGAGCGCAATATGGTGGGGTACTTAACATTCTTTCCCTGGAACCTATCCTCTGTGAGCCTACTTTTGTTGTGGACACGCTGACAGGGATTTTCTAAATGGGGAAACTCGGGGTTTAACTCATTTTCAGCAGTTAATGGATGCGGAGGAGCTTATTGCTTTGATGATTTAATTTGAAACAATTTTATTGAACAAGGTACAAGGCAGACCAGATGAACCACTTAACAGCACTCCAAATTTTTTTATATCAATCTTTCCCTCCCTTTCTCTCATACATTAACCCCCCCCCCCCCCACACACACACACATCACAGTGTAAACAACCAGACAGATGGTGAAATGGAAAGCCTGAATTCTGAGAGCTCTCCATGACTTTATAGCAACTACCCCTCCAGTGTCCTGATGCTCAAAGGTCCAGTGCTAAAGCCAACAGCGCAGACCCACACAGTGCAAGAACAGCACAGAAACTTACCTCTCCACTTCTCAGAGGAAATGGTATTCAAGTTATATGTGCAGGATGAAAGTGAATGCAAGGGAGAGGAATGTTCTTGTCGCATGCGCACAATACCTGTGATTACCGCAAAACTCTTGTGTGCATGCACAATGCAAGACCGGAAGTGCAAGCACACATCAGCACTGTTCTTCTGCGCCTTTAAATATAGGCATTTCAAAATTTGTTTTCACTTGAGAAACTCATATTTAAGCAGAAGAATGGCGCCGATGTGTATTTTGCTCAGACATGCACACATTTGTTTCTCACTATCGGCAGCTGCATAAGCTTTGTTCCGCTTTTATAAGAATACAAACCAGCAGTTTAAAGTGAGAAATTCTGAATACTCTCTTTAAAAACTTTCAACGCCACCTACAAACTGGCAGTAAGTTTCCAGCATTAAGGGCAGCATTTGTTTCTGTGCTGTTTTCTGAGCATTGGGAGATAATACCAAATGACCTCACTAACATCCGTTGGAGTACATTTAAATACAATTTGCAGCCATCTTTGGCTTACACATTGCTTCCTCACGCTAAAGCCCAATGAACATTCTGCATACGTTAACGTGTATGCTATTCTGGTGCTAATTACCTCTAACGCCGGTGTTAGGTTTTGAGCATTGAACCCCAAGAACCTTTCAAAGCCACCTCTTCCTCACCCTCCGTACCCCCATTTCACCTGAACTCAAATCAGATGGTAGGATGAGAACTGCTACAATTTATAGTTTTCAACCAATATGTGGGGGGAAATTTCCTGAAATAATCTAATACATAATTTCCTGCTCATGAAGCAAGAGATTTGAATATAATGTTGCCATACTGTATAGAAGCACATTTATTGTTTTGAAGCAAATCTCACATCCATGAGCTCCATTAATAGAAGCTGATGTAACTTGTTTCACCAGTGCCAATATGATCGGGGCTCTTGTTGAGTCCAGTATTGCAATACACACTTTCCCCACTAGGCATGATTTTACCACCAAAAGTCTTAAGTCCTCTTCCCTTTATTCCCCAAAAAGAGACCTGCCCCAGTAAAATGCCCATTGAGCTAAATGTTTATCATTTGTTGAATGATGCGCTCTTGATATCTATCTAATAATAGATCTCCAAAACTTTTTTTGTTATCTGAAGACACATCCAAAATGCCTGTTAAAAAATGATCGCCCCCACACTTTATACAAAGTGACGTATCTGCTCTCCGCATCTTGTATAATTGAGACGGAGAGATATACACTCTATAAAGCAATCTATATTAGCATTCCCTTTAAAGCGGCTTTCCCTACCGGTTGAGGTATCACTTTAATCAAGCGGACAATCCTCTGAGAATCAAAGGGTTCCCCAGATCCACACTCCATTAACAGCTAAAGTGTTTAATTCTCTATGATGAAAACTGTACTAACCTTTTGTGTAAAAGAGAGGTTGATATAGGATCATCTGTAGGCTGATCGTTTTTGATGATTTATGGGAGCCATATTCTCTTTGCAGTAGCAATTTGTTCCTATACCTGAAAATTAAACTTTTTATAATTTCCCAAGGTTGATTGAAGGATGATCCGAAGTCTAGGGAGCATCTTGAAAACCTGTGGTTGGCCTTGGAGAAATGGAAAGGGCTTATTTCGATTCTTTATAAATTTCTTTCTAGGAGTAAATTCCAGAAGTATAACTTTATGCTTCAGTGGAAAAAGGGATTTGAGCACAGGAGAATGGAAAACGATATTTTGTGAAGTGAAAAAAATTTCAGTGTGCACTGTTTACAGAGAATGCTTATAAAATTGTTACTTGCTGATATTACATGCCAGTAAGATTGAAAGCTATGTTCCCTAATAGTACCTCTGACATGTGCTGGAGACGTTTGACAGAGAGGGGAACTTTTCAGAGAATTATGTTTATTTAAATCATCGTATTTATTATTTCAGGGGATTTATGGACTTACCTCCAAACTACTCAGTGGTATGTTGAGTACTGCTTTGTCAGGCCATTCATCTCGAATATGCCTTTTGCTGATTTTTCAACCTCCTTTTGCTAGGGGCATTCGGTATCTACAGATTTTCAGCACTCTGTATTCCTTTTCCATAATTTCTTCTTGGATCCTATTACCTACATGGATTCATTGGGAGTCCTCTTATCTGATTTTCCTAAAAAAGTTAACAACTTTCCTATTTGATAAATGATTTAGGGTTGAGTATGTGTAAGGAGTGCACCAAGTAGTTTTTAAGTGCTACTTCTGCATAGATTTTTGTGAACCACATTGAACCCAGAAGGAGGATATAGCAGTATATAAGCTTCTATGGACATTGACATTATGGTAGACATGATAAACTGCAAGTTCATTGGTCATCGGTTACCTGAGCTATGGAAGAGGGATTGGGGGGAAAAAACATAAAGCGGATCCAGAAATGGTCACAATACAGTTGTCTTTATTGAAAAAAAAAAATCACCCATTGTGGTCCATGTTTTGCCCACTCATGGGCTGCCTTGGTGTAGAAAACTACAAAACAATCATAAAATCACATTAATATAAAATGCATAAAATAAACAATAAAATGTAATTAAAAAAATAAAGATTTTAGCAAATCATATAACATATGCAGTGTGTGAGGGAACCAGAGCAAATTGTGTATACTTAATACAAAAAGTACATTGAATTAAAAAAAATCTAAAAATTGGACAAGACTGCAGTGTGCCTTTAAAAAGTCAAACAATATATAAAGTGTCTGTGGTGCATATCAAAATTAACATGCTTTAAATGCATGTGTTTGGCAGCTGCCAAATGTGAGATAGCAGCTAAATGGAAGCAATCATAAAAACATATCAACATATAATACAAAAATTTCATTCAAAACAAACACGACATGGAAAAATGTAAGGAATCCAGTTAACAGAATTATGTGTGACTAGGAAAAAATGCCCGTTTCTGAAGGGCAGGAAACGGGCGCTAGCCAGGCCATCCCCCACCCTCCCTCGCTGTTCCAGACTCCACCCTCCCTCCGTTTTCACCCCCCCGCATGGTGTCACGGCCCCCTGTACCCCCCTTCTGCGACCCTGTCGACCCCCCCCCTTCATGGCGAAAACCGTCCCCCGCCGCCGTGGAGTACCTGTGCTGACGGGGGACCCCAGCCCCCGTCAGCCGAAGTACTGTGCTGGCCTTCGCGGCGTTGCTTCCTCAATGATCTTCTGTTGAAGTTCCTCTGCGTGCTAAAATGAATGGCAGACAGAGCCTCTTTGATAGAGGTTATGAGTTTTCACCGATTTAGGCATGACACTCCTTAGTCAGGTTGCTGAGCACTTTCTTTGAGGAACAAACGCTATAAAAATAGCATCAAACTCCTGCCAAACCTCACACTCCTAGGTTGGAGGAAAAGGAACATGGAGCCAGTCTAGCTGTATGCTGTTAGCATGGTCGCCCAACCAGAAGTCCCCATGAAGAAAGCATTAGACAGGTTTGATTAACAGTACACATGTTTAATCCTTCAGCTGTTTTGTTGGAATGGAGATTTCAGTGGGTTGTGCGGCTGCTATATACAGATCCAGAGGGGCAGGTTCTGATAAATCAAGTTTGCATGTAGAGATTTGATTTGCAATGGGGTAAAGGGCAGGGATGCTTTCTCCCCATTATTGCTTTGACCTTAAAGCCCCTACTACAGAGGATTAGGACTTGTTCCCAGATCCAGGGGGTTAAAATGGGGAGGGAGGAATTTAAACTGCATTTGCAGATAACCTCTTAGTTTATTTTGCCAAGCTGACACTCCCTTTCAGTTAATGGAGGAATTTGCCCTCTTGGGAGCATTCTCAGGACTCAAATTAAACTTGGATAAATAAGGCATGCTTCCGATGCACATCATCACACATAGAAGTTGGGAGGGCAGGTTTCTGCTTCTGTGGGTGGATGACTACTTCTTATATTTAGGTATCAACTTTATATATGAATTCAAATTCTCTGTAGGGTGGGAATGTCCAAAATCTTATTAAAGATACAAAAGTGAAACTCTTGATGGCGACATTTGCCTATATCTCTGAGTGGCAGGGTAGCATGATTTAAAATGGTCCTCTTCCCTAAATGGCTGTATATTTTACAACTACTACCCTTTTAGAGTCTTGGAGAATGACCTCCAAAAGGTAGAAAACTCAGGGTCTCCTTGGATGTGTTAAAAGCCTTTGGTTAGGATTTAGTTGGGCCTCCCAAACTTGAGAGCATATGAGACGTGCTTCTATGGCACCTTAAGAACTGAATATTTGACATGGAGGACATAAGTACATAAGCATCGCCATGCTGGGACAGACCAAGATCCATCAAGCCCAGCACCCTGTCACCGACAGTGGCCAAAAGAACAAGCAATTTGTCCCACCCATCCTAGAAATAGTGTATTATTCCCTCATCCATTCAGTAACATTTTATGGCCTTTTCCTCCAGGAAGCCATCCAACCTTTTTTTGAAGTCCGCTAAGTTAACTGCCTCAACCACTTTTTCCGGCAGCGAATTCCAGAGTTTAACTACGCGTTGAGTGAAGAAAATTTTCTCTGATTCATTTTAAATTTACCACACTGCAGCTTCATCGCATACCCCCTTGTCCTGTGCCAGAGCTGGTGGGGGGAGGCGGGGCTGGTGGTTGGGAGGCGGGGATAGTGCTGGGCAGACTTTATACGGTCTGTGCCCTGAAGAGGACAGGTACCAATCAAGGTATACACAAAAAATAGCACATATGAGTTTATCTTGTTGGGCAGACTGGATGGACCGTGCAGGTCTTTTTCTGCCGTCATCTACTATGTTACTATGTCCTAGTGTTTTTGGAAAGCGTAAACAGATGCTCCACATCTACCCGTTCCATTCTACTCATTGTCTTATAGACCTCTATCATATCTCCCCTCAGCTGCCTTTTCTCCAAGCTGAAGAGCCCCAGCCTCTTCAGCCTTTCCTCATAGGGAAGTCGTCCCATCCCCTGTATCATCTTTGTCGCCCTTCTCTGCACCTTTTCCAATTCCACTATATCTTTTTTGAGGTGTGGCAACCAGAATTGAACACAGTACTCGAGGTGCGGTCGCACCATGGAGCGATACAGCGGCAGAATAATATCCTTATTTTTGTTTTCCATCCCTTTCCTAATGATACCCAACATTCTATTTGCTTTCCTAGCCGCAGCAGCACATTGAGCAGAAGTTTTCAACGTATCATCAATGATGACACCTAGATCCCTTTCTCGGTCCATGACTCCCAACGCCGAACCTTGCATGAGTTAGTTATAGTTTGGGTTCCTCTTTCCCACATGCATCACTTTGCACTTGTTCACATTAAACATCATCTGCCATTTAGACGCCCAGTCTCGTAAGGTCCTCTTGTAGTTTTTCTTGCATGCAGAGACAAAGGATGTTCCTAGGAGGGTTGTGCTAGGTAGTACAAAAAACAGAAGAAACCAGTCTTCGCAAGGAAATCAACAAGAAACAAAACAGCAAAGATGACCAACAAAAGCAAAAAACAAAAAACATAAAAATAAGAATAAAATATATATATATAAAAAATGTCAAAATTTAAAATTAATCATAAAATATGTATTTAAAAGATGAATCCATCAAAATCAAAAAATTACATAAAAAAGACGACACTTTGGTTGTAAAAATGAAGAATCAACTTTATTAGCCAAACTGTAGCAGGGAGAAAGGGACTTGACACAGCTGTGTTTCGGCCGTACTGGCCTGCGTCAGGAGTCTTCTCTGCCGTTTGTTGATTATTAATTCTATCCAAATATAAAAAGAATATGTGTGTCTTGCCAATAAACTGAAGCTATAGTGCTCAATTGTACTGGAAACAAAGTTGTTGAGCGGAGAAGATCTTGTGCTAGGTATGCATAAGATTTGACGTCTGTTGTGGGGACTACTTACATTTTCTATTTGTCAGTCAGTATATCTGTCTGTAAGGGGGAACCCAGACTTCATGCAAGGATTGTAAGAGGGAAGAGGGATTGGTAATGGAGTTCTAAAGGGATCCTTGGTATCAAACAGTTATAACCAACAGGTTGCCTGAAGGGGAGGGGGAGAGGGGCTTAGTTGGGGTGGAGAGGAAGGGGGTTCATTAATATATCATTATTCAAATGTTTCAAGGCTAGCTGTTATGGGAATTGGGGATCACTTTAGGGATGTTTCAGGTTGAATCTGCTAAGGGGTAAGATGGGGTTTGATATACTGCCTTTCTGTGGTACAATCAAAGCGATTTACATTTTTTATATGCAAGTACTTTCTCTGGCCCTAATGGTCTCACAATCTGTACCTGGGGCATTAGAGGGTTAAGCTCCTTGCCCAGAGTCACAAGGAGCTGCAGTAAGAATTGAACCCAGGTCCTTGGCTCACTGCACTAACCACTAGGCTACTCCTCCACTCCAAGCGGTGTTAAGTGGTTGTGCCACTTGTGTGTGTTCTGGTAATTCTATAGTGTTTTCTTTGTATTTCGTATTTTCTAATAAAAAGATTTAACATAAAGGGCTTCCTTGCTGCTATCTGTGCTGGCACTTTGCTGCTGCCCCCCCAAGCAGGTAGGGAGAAGAGGGTAGATGCTGGACACCTTGGGGGGTGGGGGAGAAGGGAAGACAAGGCGCATGACTAATGGTTTGCCTAGGGCATCTTTTTGAGCTATCCCTGCTCTTGGAGATGTGAGTTTCTTCTGGTTTTTTGGTACTTTTGTTATAGGGCTAGCAACTTCATTTGTTTTAATCTTTGAAAAACTAATTTACTTGTCATCCATATCAGACCAGTCCAGACAAGTGGGTTATGTCCATCCACCAGTGGAAGGAGACTGAGAACAAAGTAGTTCTGAGTGAATCATCCCAAGTGAATACATAGTGCAGTCCTAGAATTTGCAGGATGTTCTCTGTCTCAGTGGATGGTGGATGGACAGTGCAATCCTTAGTTGTTGTTTTTCAGCCAGGTTCTGATGCAGTTGTTAACAGACTTTCAGCTGATTGAGAGATTCTTATCAGAAGAATTATGCACATTAACTTAAGAAGCATCTGGCTGGAGCTGGGTGATACACTCACTTTTCTGCTCTGCAGTGTAATAAGGAGTTCAAGAGGCAATAAGCTTTTGCTCAGCCCCTTGTGCGAGTCACACAAGATTCATGGACAGGAGTTTGCTTTTTATAGCATGTTTCCTTGTTGAAGTAAGCTATACTTTTATTCTGTGCCTCTCCAAGGAAGTGTTAGCTTGCTTCGTCGGCTCCAGTGGTCAGCGGTTGGGTGGGAACCTAACTTACTTCTACCACCTCATTCTTCATCTACTTATTTCCTCATGGTCCCCTTTTCTGACCTTTTTTTTTTAAATTATTTTTATTAGCATTTTCAGAAAAAACACAGAAACCCGGAATACACCAGCATAAGTTCAGCAAGTACATACATCTGCAATATTACCCCCCCCCCCACCAATCCACCCAGGTACCCCTAGACCTTGCATTACCTTAGAAATGCCCCTTCTTACTCCTATTACACCGCTAGACCCTGCCATTTCAGATACGGAGCCCATGTTTTACTGAACCGCACCCCTCCTCCTCGCCTTAAGGCTGTAAGTTTATCCATTAAGCAGCAATAATCTACCTTCGCTAGCACCTGATCCACCGTAGGTGTCGCAGTTTGCTTCCACATTCTGGCAATTAATGTTCTAACTGCTGTAACTATATGTGACAGAAGGCAATGATGGGAAGCACGCCCCCCTCACTTCGGGATATTCAACAGACATAAGCCAGGGTGTAATGTGATCTCAGTACTCAGCCCTCCCGGCAGTCGGGCCTGCAGACTGCCAGAACTGCTGTATCACAGGGCACTCCCACCAGATATGCCAAAATGTTCCTACCGCCCCACATTTACGCCAACACTGCGTCTCGCCTGTTTTAAAAATGCGGGCCAGTCTGCTAGGGGTCATATACCATTGATATAGCATCTTATACCCATTTTCCACCAAGGGAGTCGCCACAGAGATGGACAGTAATCTTTTAAAGATCGTTCTCTATGTAGCAGGTTCATAAGAAGTGGAAAGTGAAGTCTCCCAATTATGTATACATTTCTCAAGGGGCTGAGACCTGTGAAGCAAAGCTCTATAAATCCAGGAGATCCCCCCCCCCCCCTCCCCAGCTCTCATTGCCAATTCTAGCTCAGTTACAGACAGGGATAGTTCCTCTCTTGCTTTCCGTTGTATAACATCTCTAATCTGCAAGTAATGAAATCTATCCCTGTCTGCCAACCCAAATTCACCTTTCAAAGTGTCAAACGAGTGGCACTTTCCACCCTCCCAATTCTGGCCCAACAGTCGTAGAGACGCAGCTGACCGTTGCCCATACACCTTCTCCAGTCTACCGGGGTCAAAATCAGTCGCTTACACAATGGGTGTAGTCAAATGATACCTGCGTCCCGGGAACCAAGCGGCTCTACAGCGTGCCCATTCTCCCAGAGCCACCCCCATCTGTCCACTCAAGTCTGATAACAAACCCCTCAGCAGTGGTAAAGGAAGCCACAGTACCGCCCATATAGGTACCCCTTTCAACCCCCACTGTGATGCATAAGTTCACAGCTTATTCGGCCCTCTGCACTGTGGCCAGCATCTGGAACAGGGCCGCTCTATAGTATAGCTCAAAATTCGGCACCCCCATTTCCCCATCCCTCCTAGGCTGATATAAGATCCTTCGATTCACTCGGGGTGGTCTCTTGCGCCAGATGAAAGCAAATATTTTTTTGTTTTCTGACCTTTTTTAATGAGCTTTTCAGCTCCTTCTTGAGCTTGACTTTGTTTCTGAGGTATCCGCTGCCCTTTTTCCTACAGCCTTCAGTTCTGAAGTCCTCTTGGGGGTGTCTTTACGCTTTTGAAGCAGTAACTTTTTTTTCGCTGGATGTTTCTGTTTAAAAAAAAAAAACCAACCAAACAAATAGAAGACCGTAATAACTGAGAGTAGCTCCTTCCATTATACTGGCCCTGGGATTGGTAGCATGGAATCTTGCTACTATTTGGGATTCTGCAAAGTACTTGTGACGGATTGGCTTCTGCTAGAAGCAGGATACTGGATTAGATGGACCATCAGTCTGCCCCAGTATGGCTATTCTTATGTTCTTATTATGTGAGGAATTGAGCCTTAACTGAACATGTTCACTGGTGGCTCAGGCAGTTTTTTTTCCGTTGAATTCATTTTGGGATTTTGCTTGGTAGTGTTTTCTCCAAAGGCCCTGTAACATTGGCAGTCTTAATTGCCCTTTTCTCTGTTTTTTAAACAAAAGTTGTGCAGAGTACAAGTTTCTGTTTTCCTCAGCTTCTGGAGTTAGCTCTGTGGCTGTGCTAATGCTGTGCACAACAACTTTCTGCTTGGTATTCCTTGGTTATCTATAGTTCAGTCTAAGCGTTCTCATTTCGGACCTGCAGGAATCTGCTTTGCCTTGCCTTTAGGGCTGAACTTTCCAGACGTGTTTTACATGCAATGATAATTTTTATGTCTGACAGTATTATTTTCTCACATGGAATATTTGAGAGACAATTCAGATCTGCACCAGTAATGATGCAGAAAAAAGAGCAGATCCAAATGTAAGGTCCAAACAGCAAGTTTATTAAATCAATTTGCTGTTTGGATCTTGAATCTGCTCTTTCATTGTGTATTTTATTCTTGCCTTTTGCATTAAATTGCATCTTAGCTGTTGCATTTCTCATTCTTCAGAGCTATAAAAGTTGCTTCAATTCCAGACTATTTTTTGCTGTGCAATTTAGGGTTTTTTTTTTCCTTGTAATAGGCAATTCGGATGCATTCTGAGCTGGCAAAGGTCAGCTAATTTTTTTTTTAAGACCTAGAGCACACATCTATACGTGTTGCTAAGATTAATAGCTACGTTTAAGAGATTAGTATCTCAGGTATACTTCAGTGCTGGGCAGACAGGGCTAGCTGGCCTGCACGTCAGGGCTACAGAGCTTGCTGATAGACTTCTAGGTTGGAAACTGTAATCATGTTTCAAATCTGTATTTTGTTTCTGGTCAGGTCTGCAGTAGTTTTGTCATTGCTTTCCTAGAGATTATTGAAGCTGAAGAATTCCATTGTACTTTCAACTGTATAGATCATCAGGATCTTCAACTCCTTAAATTTTCATTGCGTATTGAAGATGTACATTTTAACTCTCTGCTGAGCAAGCTTTAGTCTTCCATTTTACATTTTCCAACTCAATTGTATGGGACATTGCTTGTAAGTCTTTTCTATGGCACTGCCATACAGTGCAGCTATTTTCTGTATCTGGACTACAGGATTGTCTTCTTCGGCTGCGCATCTCAATAGGGGCCTCATTTCCAGGAGTTGTCTGCATTTTCATTGTACCAGGTGCTATTCTGGCACATCTTCTGTGGTCAGCTGCTGTCCATTGTGATGAATGCCAGCCCTGTTATGACATTCTACCTCTTTAATGTAGTGCTCACTTACAACAACTGGCGATATTTCCCAGCTGTGTTATAGAAAGGCTGCTACCTGTATCCCTCAGGTACAGCAACCAGCTGTATTTTGGTGCTAGTTGGCTGTATCTTAACGGAGGCAGCAGCTTGTGGTAAGACATAGCTACATTTGTCACCAGTATATCACTGCTTAGGTTAGCTGTATTTCTTTTTTTGCAGCAGCAGCCAGCTTTAGGGCATGGCGGTAGCACTCACCTGCTAGTGCCTAGCTACAGGGCACAGGTGTGCCAACAGGCTCTATGGCACTATTGCCCGGTTTCGAGACGCAGCTGCAGCTCTAGACTGCATTGCACACCCTTAATTCTCCTCTGATGTTGCAACTGCAGACATCAGCTATAGCAGTCTGATACGTCTCTAACTTAATCCAGCTAACTGCTTCCCTAGTTCAAGCTGCTATTTTTCGGTCACATTGGCTCAAGCGACTATATATTGTCAGCAGTAGTAGGTTACAGAGCACAGATGTAGCAGACAACTCTATGGTCTTGTATCATTATCTGCCATTATGATACAGCTGCAATGGCTGGTGGAGTTTGTGCTATCCCAGTCATCCTTTCTACAGTTCCTCATTATCACCTTAAGGTTCTGGAAGTCTGTTTTTAGTTAGAATTGCTGTTGTTTTGGTCAGTTCACCTTTACTAGCCAAGTCACTTGCCCAGTTTCTTCCGTTTCCTATGTTAATCTCTGTTAAGACTGGTTTCTTGTTTGGTGGATCTGTGGAGTAGCTATTTGATACAGCTACCTCCCTTTGTGCTATGATATTCCAGCCATATTGTGTGGTTTCAACCTCTCCCTGATGTTTTGGAATGTCTGGTGTCCATGGAAGATTCACAACCATAACCTCTCTGCCTTATGCTTTCATACTGTCCAGATGTTCTATATTCCTTCTGTATTCTTCCTCCTTTATCTGCTAAGTTGCATATTTTGGTATTCTCTTCCACCTTAATCTGGACACTGTAACTATCTTCTTTTGACAATTTTTGATCTTCCTACAAACTTCTGTTTTGGTATTTCTGTTTGAGTTGCATAGTCTATGGAACTATATCAGGAGAGAGTCCTTTTATTCAGGCCAAGAGGTTATTTTCCTCCTTCCTATGTTCTGTTCTTATATACTCTGTTATGGGTTGTGCTTTTAACTTCCTATTAGTGTCTTTTGGTTATCCAAGGAAGTTTCAATCTCTAGCTTTTTCCTGTTTTCCACTATTCTTTTAGGGTGTGGAAAAGAGGCACAGTGGTTCTTCAGATACTGGTATCTTTTTCAGTAGAATATCAGTAGAATTCTCCTGAAATCTGCAACTGCTAATTACAGATTTGCTTCTCTTCCTATGGTTTACCTTAAAGGCCCTTTCTTGGCTGATAGCATTTGATCCTTGATGTCCTTGTCACATTTCTTTCTGGATCGGCCACAATTCATTGTACTTCATATTCTTTGGTAACCTTTCTGATTCTTCTTGTCTTGTTAAGGAGCTTGGCTTCCTGATCTTCTCAACACAATTGTTATGTACTCCAGATTTCAAGATTTCCTGGGTCTTCTCTATTTAGTCTATATTTTCTGCTCCCACACCCTTTTTTTTGGGTACTGATTTGCCACTTGTCTGGTCTGGTACGGATGACAAGGAAGGAAGGAATGTCTTGATGATTCTCTTTTTTAGTCCTACCAGTCCAGTCCAGAATCCCTTCCTCATTGATTTTGTTTCCTTTATCTGATATCTATTCCTATTTTATCCAGGTTTCATTCCTCCTGACTTTGAGATTGCTAACATAGTTATTTTCACACAGCTCCTCACTCAATGAAATACCTGAATGACAGTTCAGTATCTGCTTTGCTTGTTGGTACAAGTATTTATCGAATCTGGAAGTTATTCTTGCGTATGCAGTATGGGCATACAGTGAAATAATGAGTACTACTGCTTGGCTTTTCGACTACTGAACATTTTAGGGCTGCACTATTCCCTTAAAGAGGCAATTCATTCAGAATTACTTTGTTCTCTGTCTCCTGCTGGTGGATAGACATAAACCACTTGTCTGGACTGGCCTGGTAGTACTAAAGAAAAGAAAATTATCAGGTAAGACACTTTTTTTTTTCTTATTTGCCTTCGATTTATCATTTTTATAAACGGTTTTGTCTTTTGATAGTTTAAATAAGCTTACATTAAATACAAGGTGCTGCAGTTTTATTTCAGAGTTATTCCATATATGTAGAATAGGGAATTGGTATTTGCTCTGTGCTACTCAGCTTCTTGAAACTCTGTTGCTGTTTGTGTGGAGGAGAGATGAAGTTACTTGGTCCATGTGACAGATTCTCAGATCTCATCATTGTGCACTTCAATTGTGTGTTAGGAAGAGTCTGTGAATTGGCAGATGTTACTAGGTGCTTTATCTGGTCCACTCTATTGGTAGCTCTGTGATGCCAATGCAGAAAGCTACCTTGAGGGTAACCGGTCGGTTACCGCTAGTTGTATATGCATCTTACTTGATGAGCAGTCCAGAGAGGGGTTCAGCACAGGTGTTAACTCTTGCGGAAGGCATGGTGGACCCATGAGGCCATTAAGTGTATTGTTGCAATGCATAGAAGAAAGCAGTGGCTTTTAACATGTGCATAACAGAAGAAATTTTTTACGAGGTCCTGAGCATTGTAGAAAGGTTGGTTGATAGGCTTTCATACCCTTTCTGTGTTTTAAAATGCCTTGGGTTTTTTTTTTTTGTCCAACAGGAACAGTTATCTGCAACTGGTAACAGCACTAATGTCTCGTGTCTGAGCAAAAATGTGTCATTAATTTAATTTTTAGTAGAAGTCCCAGCCTGATGATGCTTGCACATATGGATGTCTCTTTAATTATCCATGATTTTTACAGTTTTATTTATTTTTAATTGCTAGAGGTGGTCAGAAAGCCTCTTAAGTGGAGGGGACGATGGCTGAGATCAGTGACCTGGACCGGCAGATAGAACAGCTGCGCCGCTGCGAGCTCATCAAGGAGAGTGAAGTGAAAGCACTCTGTGCCAAAGCTCGGTGAGTACCCTTCAGCCCTGCCTGCTGCTGCTTGCTTGGTTATATGTCGAAAAGTTCATTGGTTTGAGAGCTTTACACAGAGAACTTTTTTTGTTTTTTTGTTACATTTGTACCCTGCGCTTTCCCACTCATGGCAGGCTCAATGAACTAATCCCTACTTCTTGTGTTGTGGTATGAGTGGAGATTGGTAAGCTTGGCATGATGCTTCTATTTTGGTCCACGCTGCAGTATTTAGGAGAGGTATTTTGGCAGAGATGACTGAAGCAGAATTTCAGTTTTTTCCAAGGACAAACAGGATAGCAAGTTACATCATGGATGATGTCATTAATGTAGGCTGTGCAGGAAGCTTTCTAGCTCTTGAGTAACTCCACCATGCATGGGTCACTTCCGGCATGCTGCTGTTAAATGCGATCACTTCAGTCTTCATGTTTTTGCAGAACTGGTCAGATACAATGTCACTGGAGGTTTCTTCATGTTCTGTCACTGTTGTGCGGTATTTGTTTCCTGTTAGCCTCAGAGGTTTCTTGCTTGTTTCAAAGTTTCTTTATTTTTTCACATTGGCTGGTATAGGTATTGCTGAGGACCTCAGACTCTGTCAAGGTATTTATTATCAAAATCAAGTTGTTTTGCTGCTGCTATTTTTCTAGCCGATATGTTCAGGAAAAAAGCCCTTCTTCTTTAAGAAGTGCACTTGATGCAACAGGATCATATCAACTACAGATACCTACAACTGGTGCCTGCAATGCTTGGGGCCCATCCATAGTCTCCCTTGTATATTATTATTAATTATTAATTTAGATTTTGCTTGCACCTTTTTCAGTAGTAGCTCAAGGTGAGTTACATTCAGGTACTCTGGATATTTCTCAGATGTCCAAGAGGAGTCTCTTGTGGTCAAGGGAAGTAGTATAAGCATATTTTTGATGTTGAGAAGTCCAATCCATTCACTTCAGAATCAGAAGTGTTGGTCTCCTTGTGTCCTGGAGCTGACCTGGCATCATTCCATAGCGTCCCACAGATCAATCCAGAGACTTGCGTGTTATGTCCCTCTACCAGCAGGTGGAGATAGAGAGAACTTCAGAGGTTTGCTATATGTGGTCCTGTGCAGCCATCTCAACCTCAGTATTCTCTCTATCTAACAGGTGGAGGGTCATACCTGTGCAGCTCTGGATTGATCTGGCTCCTGTAGTTCAAGTGGGCCCTGTTGAGTGAGGTTGAGGTTCCGACTGCAGAACTCTGGTGTACACGTCCCTCCCTGGTTCCCACTGACATTTCATCCGTGTTCCCTGGGCTGGGGGCCTGCCTGCAGTTTCACTTCTGCCTTAAAAAAAAAAAAAAAAAAAGAAGCGGTTCCAGGTAAACTTTGCCTCTTTAAATTTATCATATGGAGGAGTACTGCGCAGCGACTCAGGCTGGGGGGGGGGGGGGGGGGGGGGGGGGAGTGTGTCCTGTTTGATGGAGGATTGCCGTTATTGTTTATGTTTACCCCCTCAGAAGCCGCATAACGCTGCTCCTGGTGTGGGAGCTGGAGAGCAGCGTTGGGAGATTGTGAGGCTTGTCGGCGGCAAAGCGCCATGAGTAAGCAGTGCAATGGGGACTCCCCTCAGGCGGGCGGTGGTGCCAAAGCGCTGGGGAACTTTTTGGTGGGAACCTTAGTGCAGGTGACATTTTTTTCTCTATTCAGACCTGTTCTGGCCTGCACATGGCATTCGAGCAGCTGACAGTGGAGCTTTCTTTGGCAGGACCTGACCCCAATGAGAGAGAGAGAGGGGGTGTTGCGGCTGAGCCGTTTTCTCCAGAATTTGTTTTACTCATGCATAAAGCCTTCCTTCTAAAGTGCTGAGGGGGTCCTCTGGAGATGGCCTCGGCCCTTGCCCAGCAGGGTCCGTCTGCTTCAGCTTCTCAGTTCTTGCTGCCTAAGTGTCCCCGGGTCGATTTTTTATTTTTATTTTTCCTTTTTGGACCTGGAAGAGAACTCAGACGTAGATGAGACCATTTTGTCTGAGAGTTCTCTTTCGGGGTCTGTGGACTTCATGGAGGAGGCTAATCTGCCTCAGAGGATGGCGATGACCCCACCGCGGTACCCCTTTTCCATAGGGAGGAACTTCCCTTCCTTATTGTGTGAGTGCTGGAAATTGTAGACATTTCCCCCTCCCCCCAGAGCTTCTTCTGGTCCGGCTCCTTCTCCCTCAGTTATGTCTGGCACTAAATGCCCACCTAGATCTTTTCACGTTCATAAAGCTATGAAGGTCCTTATTTCAGCTCAATGGGATATGCTGGACAGTGGGCCCAAGGTGGCTAGGGCGATGGGTCGCCTTTATGCTTTCCCAGTGACGGACTTGGAGTCCCTTAAGTTACCCACCGTGGATTCGTTGATTAGAGCAGTCAGAAAAAAGACCACTCTTCTGGTGGAGGATGGCACGGCGCTTGAGGATCCTCAGGATTGCAAGTTAGAGTCCTCCCTTAAGCTTTCTTTTGAAGTAGCAGCGCTCAGCCTTCAAGCTTCTGTTTGTGGGTCCTATGTGGCGCGGGCTTGTCTCTCGTGGGTTCAGAAGGCCTCCTCCTCGGAACTGATCAATTTTCTGCCAGCACTGGAGTCTGGTCTGGCATACACCTTGCAGACCTTCTTTATGACTTTTTGAGAGCATCTGCAAAAGGGGTTTCTCTCGCAGTCACAGCGCACCGTTGGATTTGGTTGTGGCATTGAAATCGTGTCTGGCGAGGTTGCCTTTCAGGGGGAAGCTGTGAGGATCTCAAGAAGATTGTTAAAGACCTGGGTGACTCCAAAGGCCAGTGCCTCCCAGAGGATAAACCTAGACAGTCAAGGGCAGGAGTACCCTGAAATAGGTTTAGGGATGCATGATGTTACCGTCCTGGCCGTGGAGCCTCCTTTCAGAAGACCCACTTTATGATGTTACCATCCTGGCCGTGGAGCCTCCTTTCAGAAGACCCACTTTTCCCAGAGGCCACAGCCCTTTCGCAGTGACCACTGGGCCGCAGTCTCTGGATCTAGAAATCAGCCAACGGCCAGAACTTTCCAATGATGGGGCCCTGATCCATCCCCTGCTGGTCATTGGGAGACGGCTGTCTCTCTTCCTGGGGGAGTGGACCAGGGTAATACCCGACGAATGGGTGTTGGAAGTCATCCAAGATGGCTACAACTGGAGTTCGCACACCCACTAGCGGTCTCCTTTTTCGAGTCTCCATGCAAGTGCCCCACCAAGGTAAGGGCAGTTAGGCAAACTTTGTCAAGCTTGCAATGTCTCGGGGTGGTATATCCAGTACAGCCAGCAGAGGTAGGACTTGGTCGCTACTCCATTTACTTCGTAGTTCCCAAAAAGGGCGAAACTCTTTGGCCAGTTCTAGACTTAAGTACATCAACAGGTACTCGTGAATCTGCCACTTTTGCATGAAGACACTGCGTTCAGTTATCGCGGGTGTGCAACCAGGAGTATTTTTGATGGCTCTCGAGCTCAAGGAGTATATTTGCATATCCTGATATGGGGGATTCAGGTGCATCATTTAGATGATTGGTTCATTCGCGCATCGTCTTATGAGGAGAGCCGGCGAGCTACAGACAGGGTGATCAGCCTCCTGTAGTCGCCTGGATGAGTGATCAATTTCCCAAAGTGCCATCTGCATCCCTCGCAGACCCTGGAATTTCTAGGCGTATGGTTCAGTACCCGGGCTGGGATGGTTTCCCTTCTGCCCGTTCGCAGTCTGTGATTGCAGGGTCAATTGCGGCACCTTGGGCATGGGATTATGTGTGGGTGTTGGGGTCTATGGCATCCACCTTGGATGTGGTTGCATGGTCCAGGAGCCACATGCAGCCGCTTCAATGGCATCTGCTTAGCTCATGGTTCCCCCTCGCGGAGGACTACATGATCCGGGTGCCATGATCCTTTCAACTCAAGACAGCGATAAGCTGGTGGCTAGTCCAGGGGAACTTCCTCAAGGGCGTCACTCTGGTGGCTCCGAAGTGGAGGATAGTAACAACGGATGCATTGCTCTGGCTGGGGAGCTCATTGCCTCAGTCAGACATCCCAGGGAACCTCGTCCCTTGTGGAAGCGGCTTGGTCCATCAACCGTCTGGAACTGAGAGCAATTCGCCTAGCCCTTCAGGAGTTCCTTTTCTTGTTAAGGGATCATTCAGTTTGAGTTAATTCGGATAATGTGACATCAGTGGCGTATGTAAACAGGCAAGGGGGCACCAGAAGTGCTCTCATGGCGCAAGAGGCGGAGAACCATCTGTCTCTTCTGTCAGTGGCGCACGTTGTGGGGTTGCAGAACATCCAGGTGGACTTTCTCAGTTGCCACAAGCTGGATCTGGGGAAATGGGAGCTCTCCCGTCTAGCCTTCGAACAGATAATGTCTCGTTGGGGTCTCCTGATAATGGACTTGATAGCAAGCAGGAGCAATTTGACAGTGCCCCGCTTTTTCAGCAGGGGACGGGAGTTGGGCTCAGATGGAATCGACTCCCTTCTTCAGCCTTGGCCCCGGGACCTCCTCTATGTCTTCCCTCCATGGCCCATGGTGGGCAGGATGATAGCCTGCATATCCAGTCACACCGGTCAGGTGATCCTGGTGGCCCTGGATTGGCCAGGATGTCCTTGGTACGCAAATCTGGTCTGGCTCCTGTTCGATTGCCCCCTTCGATTGACGGTGACAGACGGACTTCTACTTCAGGGTCCAGTCACTATGGAGAATCGCAACCCCTTCGGTCTTACAGCCTAGGCCTTGAAAAGGCATGGTTGAGGAGGAAAGGGTATCCGGACATGGTTATTGCCACCATGCTCCAGGCAAGGAAGTGCTCCACCTCTGTGTCTTATGCTAGGGTGAGGCGCACCTTTGAGTCGTGGTGTTTGAGTTCGGGGGCTTCAGCGACGTCAGCATCCGTTTCGGTTATTCTCGCATTCCTTCAAGAGGGGCTGCAGAAATCTCTCTCCTTGAGCTCGTTGAAGGTTCAGGTGGCTGCCTTAGCTTGCTTTAGGGGTCGTCTTCAGAGGGTGTCTATCGCAGCCCATCCTGATGTAGTTCATTTCTTGAGAGGAGTGAACCACCTGCGACCACCCTATGCGTCAGTGGTGCCAGACTGGAATCTGAACCTTGTTCTGAAATCTATGCAACGGCCTCCTTTCGAGCCCTTGACCAGTGTAATTTTGAAGGACCTCACTTTGAAAGCAGTTTTCCTGGTGGCTATTGCTTCGGCACGGAGGATTTCAGAGTTGCAGGCCCTAAGTGGGTGTGTCCATTAGGACTTCTTTCTTTTCTGCCCGAAGTTATACCTCATTTCCACAAGGGTCAGTTGCTACATTTGCCTGCTTTTCATTGAGAAGACTACCCTGAGCACTTCAGAGACCTTCGTTTTCTTGATGTTAGGCACATTCTTCTTCAGTATTTGGAGGTTACGAATGACTTTCGGTGTTTGGACCATCTCTTTGTGCTTTTTGGGAGACCCAAAAAAGGAGATATGGCCTCCAAAGCCACGATAGCCTGCTGGCTTTGGGAATCCATAGTTTCAGCATATGTATCTTTGGGGAGGTCGCCTCCGTTAAAGCTGCGAGTATACCCCACACATGCATAAGCTTCCTTGCATGCGGAATTGCGCTTGGTCTCCTTGGAAGATATCTGCAGGGCCGCTAAGTGGGCATCAGCCCATACCTTTATAGGCATTCTAGAGTGGATATAGCGGCTTGGCAGAAAAAGGTTTTCGGTGCCTTGGTTATCTCGTGGGGTTGGGGTTGTCCCTCCGTACTTGAGGACTGCTTTCGTGCATGTCACAAGTCTCTGCATTGATCTGTGGGACGCTGTGGAAAGAAAAATTAGTTCTCGCCTGATAATTTTCTTTCCATTAGTCCCAACAGATCAATCCAGTGGCCCACCCTTTTTTTACTTCCGCGAGGATTCGGTTTCTGTTTTGGTGTTTTCGTCTGTTGGGTGGATGTTCCTTCATGTGGTTTATTAATAAAAAGAAAAGAGAAATCCATGATTGTGAGTTGTGGAGCGATTGTGGGAGTCTGCTTCGCTGGTTCTCCCGCTGCGGCAGGTAAGGTTCCTTATGTCATTTCCTAGAGGCAGGAAAGTTTTACTTCTGGAAATTTCCTTTCTTCCACTGCTTTGGTATTGATCATACTGAGGTTGAGATGGCTGCATGGAACCACATATAGCAAACCTCTGAAGTTCTGTCTATCTCCACCTGCTAGTAGAGGGACATAACCCACAAGTCTCTGGATTGATCTGTTGGGACTAATGGAAAGAAAATTACCAGGTGAGAACTAATTTTCCAATCCCACCCAGAGGACTCACAATATTGAATGGCAGGCAGATCCAATATTCACTAGGGGAAAATAATAAATCCAGCTGGGAAAACCAGCTTCTAGACAGAGGCAGGGAGGCATCAACATCACACCTCATTGTTGAGCACTGTGACCTTCAGGTCTTTGCTGTCTTTGAAATGGCCCCAATTTGAGGACCACTCATCCTCTTCTGTATGCGAGGGTGTATAACAGCCTCCAAGAAACCTAGTCATGGCTTCTGATATTCCTAGGCCACTCTTACTGCGTTTCCTACACCTTAAGTTGATGGTAGCCTTCGAGGATCAGCTCATGAGGAGATGGCATCATTGCAGAGAGACATCCAGCTGGTCTGACGGATTTATGGAGTGTCTGCAGGGAAGGCTTTGGCAGAGATGTAGACAAGCCTCGAAGTCCCTCTACTATACTGTAAGGGTAGGAAGCTTTACTGAGGCATCAGAGATCATCACTATCTCATCACTCACGGCCTGACTGTGATGTAAGGAGGTTGAGAAAGGCAGACACCCATACTTCTCTTCTAGGATATTTTTCTCGGCCTGACTGACAGTGAGCTGGATGTTTTATCTGAAGAGGGTTCAGCTGGCCTATTATTAGACCTATCTCCCCACATGAGAGGAGCTCTCATTCACTGAATTTGTAAGGAAAATGGCTGATGCTGTTCTATTTAAGTTAGAGATGGAGAAGGTACCTGGGGCAGAAATATTGGACATCATCCAATTTCTTACCGTCATGTCCCCCCCCCCCCCCCCAACCCCCAAAAGATCTTGTGACAGGGTCTCTTCACAGAATCCTACAGGGTGTACAGATGAGAATATGGGAAACACTCCCCCCCCTCCCCAAATGCTACTTATTAACAAGAAGTTCAACTCTTATAAAGTCGTGAAGGTTAGATGTGGTTATATCTATTCAACTTGCTATATGAAATATCCTTTTGTATAATCACTATTTTGAGAAGCCCAGGTTTTGCCCATGGAGCAGCTCTCAATACTGTCGCCTTGGTGGGCATCAGTGTCTGGGTTGTCCCATACAGTGACCTCAACATCGGGAGGAAGCTCTCTGGGGTCAGGTGGTAGATCAGTCCCTTGGTGTCCTGACCGACCTGAGGCAGACTGGTCATAGGAGTCTGACGGAGAGCCAGACTACTTCTTGGAGGACAGGTCTTATGGCATTCCCTCAGACCTCTCGCCTTCACAGGAGAGAAGGAAGTCTTCTTCTGAGACTCTCTTCTTCACGGGGTTTGTTAAGGAGATGGCAGCTGCTCTCCCATTTAAGTTGGAAATGGAGGATGAGTCTAGGGCAGATTTGTTGACCATTCTGGACTACAACTCTTTCCCCTAGGGAAGCAGTCACCGCACCTCTCCATTCTGTTCTCAAAGAGGCATAGTTGAAGAATTGGGAGACCCCTCTTTTTGGATAGGTTACTTCCAAGAAGGTGGATTCAATGTATCATATTCAAAAAGGCTCCTGGATTCAGGAAGGCCCAGTTTCCCCAACATTCTGGTGGTTGAATTGGCTCTGAAAAGGGCCAGGAGCTCCAGGGCTTATTCCTCGGCTCCCCCAGGCAGAGAGGCCCAGTTACTGGATTCTTTTAGGAGGAAAGTGTTTCATGCCTCGATGCTCATTTTTCGCATGCAGCTTACCAGCTCTACACGAGCCTGTATTTGAAGACTGTAGTGAGGAGTGTACTAGACTTTGCAGACACTCTCCCACCAGAGCAGGCCGCAGAGCTTTGCCAGCTGGCTATGAAGCAGGAGGTGTACAGGACATACCTAGCCAAGGGCACGTTTGATATTTTTGACATTGCATCCAGACTCTGCCTTGAGTGTTGGGATGCGTAGGCTCTTGTAGCTGTGCGTCTCAGACCTCGAACCAGCAGTTCAGGAGAGATTGGCAGATGTTCCATGCAGAGGGGTTTACCTTTTTGGGGACAAGTTGGAGAAGGTTATGGATTTCATTAAGAAACACTCTGACATCATCGAGTCCCTTTTCAGGCAAGCGCCTCCTGCGTCCACTTCTTCTTGGAGGTTTTTGGCGGGGCCTCAGAGGAGCACATACTACTCTCAAAGGCGTGGGTTCACTCCTCCTTCCCGTCCTGCCCAACAGGCTCAGCAGCAGAACACCCAGAAGCTCCAACTGGCTGTCCAGTCAAAGCTAGAGACGGGCTTTTGACCGGCTTCAAGAGATCACAGCCACCATCCAAGTAGCTGTACCAGATGCCCTACTGGTAGGGGGGAGGCTGAATTTTTTTTCTTTCCAGGAAAGATGACTGCTTGTAACCTCCAACTGGTGGGTTCTCCAAATAGTCAACTACGGTTACACACTTCATTGGCAACACCAGATTGCCCATCGACAGGAAGTATTGCAGAGGAACTCTACCCTTCTGAAGGCCAATGCGGTTGAGCTCGTTCTACCAGGGTAAAAAGGGAAGGGATTATGTTCCAGGTACTCCTTGTGCCCAAGAAAACGGGGGGATCATGTCCCATCCTGAAAGTTAAGCATGACAAGGAAACCATGAATCCTCATTGCTCCATTCTGGCTGAGGAAGGTATGGCTCCATTTTGAGATTGGAGCCAGCAAGGGCAATCCGCAGTGTTCAACCCATTTAGACTCCAATCTCAAATTGGCTGCTGGGACCTCCCACAGCAGCCTTGTGAGACTTCTGTGGGAAGTTCCGGCAGCCATTTTGTCAGTGGAGCTGGCATGGTTAAGAGCTACTGAGAATTGCTACCCCCCTTTCTAGCTAGGACATGCTTCAGTGAGGAACCCCTGAAGGAGAGTACATGGAACTCAGTTTGGGAATTACTGCTCTAGGCAGCCATTTCCCCAGGATGATGTCACTTCCTCCCAACAGATATTTAGTTATATTTATTTTAAATCTTTTTTTATTAAATTGCAGTATCAACAATAATAATTTCAAAATGAACTTGATGCACAAATAGATAGTGAACTTGTACTCTTATAGTTCTCTCTGAAACAATACATAATATTGAAAAACATAAAAATTCCCACCAGCTATTCCCAAAACCCTACCCATCCACCTCCCCACCCAAATTCAAAGACTAAACATTGTTAAACCCAGAATAATAATCAAAGCTGCCTGGAGGGTTCCCCAAGGATATTGATGTTGATGCTTCTGGCTCGGGGTGAAAGGGAGTGAAGGTAAGAGTCCCAAGTAGCCAAAAATCTCCATTTACATTTTTGAAAGTCCTTCACTTCCTTACACAATGCTCCAAGAAATTCAGTCCTGTAGATTCCTATGACAAAAATACCTGGTTTACCTGGCCTGGACTAAATTTTAATTTCCCCCTAAGAGGCAAGAAGAGTAAGCTATGGGAATCCTGGCCCAGAGCAAGAGTTATAGCTTTTTAGATCCTCTATAGAGGACTTAATAAAACATGCTTGGGGAGGGGTTGCATTTTAACATGTAATAGAAAATTAGGGTGTAAAGGTGCAAAATATTCCTTCTCCACTTCATAAGGGGTATAATCTTCCATACCATTTATCTAATCCCCTAAATGTCTTAACAGGCACACCTAATTACACAATTTAAAATCAGATATAACTAAGCTGCCGTTCTTCTAGTTGCCCACTAAAAAGTCAAACTGAAGTCTAAGCTGTTTTTCTCCCCAGCAAAAATGCCCTAATTCCCTAAGCGTAGTGCCAAGACGCTCCCTAAGAACGCTAGAGGTGTAGATAACCACCTAGAAAAGATTTACCATTTGTATTAATGCAATTGTACCTGTAAGGGAGAGAGAGAGGTCCTGCCAAGTTCTCAACAGAGTCCTGGTATGTGCAGTCATCCAGCTGATATTAAGTTTGTACAACTGTGTAGTATTCGTGGACAAGATGACCGCCAAATAAGTAAATGATCCCTCTGCCCATCATAAAGGAAAAGGGCCATGCCAGATCCATCTTATTGATTTAAAGGAGGGAAGCCTCAGACTTTTCAAAATTCAGGTTGAAACCGGAGAAGTCTCCATATTCCCGAAGACTCTCATAAGAATCTTCAGAGAATCCTTCAGCCCTGTCAGATGTACCAGTAAGTCATCTGCTAATGTCATGATTTTAATAGCCTGTGGACACTCCTCCAACCTCGGGGTTTTGCATAATCTCTCAAGTAAGTGGATCTAGGGTTACAACAAATAGTAAAGGGGATAGTGGGCAATGTTGCAGAGTCCCTCAACCAGTGAAAATTGGGTTGGAAAAAGTCCCATTGACCCAAACCCGAGCTTCAATGTAATCCTGTCCATCCAGATATTTATTTTTTAGTGCCAATTTAGGTAGCAGAATGGGGTGGGCCATGAGTACTGTGGCCAAACCAATATTTTGTACAGCACAGTTATCAGACAGCCAGAGAGCTTGGGAGCTCAGCTGAGAATGGTTTGTGTGGTCCCTCTAACCAAAGAGATATGGACTGTCCCTACGTGTCCAACTTCTTCCTTCCCTGAACCATTCCAGTTTGAAAGTGGTTTCTTTTTTGTTTTTAAGTTGAAGCAATAAACTGTCCAAAAGGAAATATACCAAGTTGTTTAATGTTGTACTGTTTATTGTACTTTGTCTTATTTTGATTAAAAGTAAAACAGCAACAAATTACCAGATTTGGGCTGAATGTGAATAAATGATGATGATATTGATCTCATCTGTCCTGCCCAAGTCCAGGAGCTTCCTTAATGGCATTGTTAAGAGCAGTTATGCCAAGTATGTTGGGCTGCAAAGGTTTTGTTAGTTCTGTGTTGCTGATTTCTGGTGCTGCTGCTGTTCAAATCAGTCAAGGATTTGCTGGAACATGTCTTGTGGTGGGATGGGGTAGCAAGTAAAGGAGGTGTACCTTTTCACTTTCTTGATTGTATTTTCTCCCATTTCCCCTTTTTTCCCCCCCTTCAGGGAAATCTTGGTAGAAGAGAGCAACGTGCAGAGAGTGGACTCACCAGTCACGGTAAGAATGAGTTTGGGGGAGGGGGCAGATGCTTGTAATTGTGGAATAGTGACATTGCGGGAAAATGTATTCTTTGCCCATTTTACTTTTTTTTGGGGGGGGGGGGGGGGGATTGCAGTTGACTGAATTAGTTCTATAAAGATTCAATTAATCGTTAGTACACCATTTATATCCTTGACAGACAAGTAAGGAGATGCCAGCACACTCCAAGGTAACACCACCAGAGCCTGTGTGCCACCAGCCTGTGCTACCAACAGCTACTATATCCCCACCTCTTTGATTTCAGCACTTAATTCTTCTTTCAGTCAGCTATGGGTGGTATAAAAGCAATTAAGCTATCCTTCAGGCAAGTGTTTACATGCTGCAGGGATCTGTACTGGGACTGGTGCTATTTAACTTATTTATAAATTATCTGGAATTTAGAACGATAAGTGAGATGATTAAATTTACAGATGACACAAAACTATTCAAGGTTGTTAAAAACACAGGCGAACTGTGAAAAATTACAGGAAGACCTTAGGAAATTAGAAGATTGAGCATTCAATTGGCACATGAAATTTAATGTGAACTAATGCAGAGTGATGCACATTGGGAAGAATAACCCAAATCCTGATGCTGGGGTCCACCTTGGGGGTCAGCACCCAAGAAAAAGATCTAGGTGTCATTTTAGACAGTGTGCTGAAATCTTCTGTCCAGTGTGTGGTGGCGACCAAAAAAGCAAACGATGCTGGGAATTATTAGGAAAGGGATGGTAAATAAGACCAAGAATATTATAGTGCCTCTGTATTGCTCCATGGTGCAACTTCACCTTGAGTATTGCGTTCAGTTCTGATTGTTGTATTTCAAAATAGATGTAGCAGAATTAGAAAAGGTTTAAAGAAAAGTGTCCAAAGTGATAAAGGGGGGGATGGGACTCCTCTCGTATGAGGAAAGGCTAAAGAGGTTAGGGCGCTTCAGCTTGGAAAAGAGACGCCTGAGGGGAGATATGATTGAAGTCTACAAAATCCTGAGTGATGTAGAACAAGTAGAAGTGAATAGACTTTTTTTTTTTTGTACTCTTTCAAAAAGTACAAAGACTAGGGGTCACTCAACAAAGTTACATGGAAATGCATTTAAAACAAATGGGAAGAAATATTTTAATAGTTACCCTCTGGAACTTGTTGCCAGAGGATGTAGTATCAGTAGTTAGTGTATCTGAGTTTAAAAAAGGTTTTGACAAGTTCTGGAGGAAAAGTCCATAGTCTGCCATTGAGAAAGACATTGGGAAAGCCACTTCTTGCCCTGGGATTTGTAGTATGGAATCTTACTTCTGTTTGGGTTTCTACCAGGTACTTGTGACCTGGATTGGCCACTGTTGGAAACATGATACTGGGCTAGATGGAGCATAGGTCTAACCTAGTATGGCATGTTCTTATGCCCACATAAGCCTGGAAACAAAGACTAACCCCCCCCCCCCCTCCCCCCGAAAAAAAAAAAACCCCAAAACAAACCTTCCAGAAGGCTGTGCAGCTTCGATCAGACCAAGAAGTAGAGTATAAAGGTCAGAGCATTGAAAAAGGTAAGGGAAAAATCTAATTTATCAATATTCATCAGAGAAAAGCCACAGATTATCAGAGTTTGATCCATTCAAAGTCACTCCATAAAAAATGGAAGAGTACTTCTCTTTTAAAGAAATGACCCTTCAATCTCAAGGATGAGCTTCAACACCTGTTAATGTTTTGTCCAGCCCTTAAACCTCTGCCATTCAACTCAAGCAGCTTGTAAGAAGGAGCGCAGCCTTCTTATTAGAGAATATGAATCCCCCTCACAGCCTCCAAACAAATTTTTGCACTATTACCAGTTCCAATAGTCAAAAACCATCAGTGGTCTCTGTCTCACTCAAACTAGGGCTCAATGATTGCCCCTGCTATCAAGATGACATCATTCACTCCAAAGTATCTCACTGTCCGATAAGTGGGCTTTAGTGCCGGTTCAATCGGCTACCTTCAGGCCTGAGCACCTGCAACCTTTGTCTGAAGAACAGCCTACCACAGAAGAATGGTTAGTTCATACTGTAAATTCTTACAGATAATTTCTAAAGCACTTTCCCTGAGTTTCACTCAAGCCCCAGGTAATTGGAAGGATTTTAAGTCAATTTTCAATCCTTTAATGGTTCAAAAGAAGTAATAGCTTTATCAGATCCTTCAAGATCTAGAACTGGTGTAGAAATGATAGTGTATTAGGTAGGAAATTGGTGAATTGTTCCATTGTATTGAAACTATATTATATTAATTGTTAAAAAATATTTTAGAGTGTCTTTTCTCTGCTTGTTCCTTTGTATTATCTTCTGATGATACGTCTGTGTAAACACAGAAGAACACATCCTTGCAGTCAACAAAGCAAACACAAACACAGCAAAGGGGTCTGAAAATAATACCCAGACAATGTGAAAGTATAAAACATTTAATATCATCCAAGACTTGACATGGATGGTGTTTTGGCCTGATAGGACTGCATCAGAAGTCTTAAGGAGATGTGAAATGACAAATCTGTCTGGAATCAAACACGTCAGGAGTTGAAAATAAAGTCTCAAACAGCGGTGGTATTAAGATGGATGCCAATCCAATACTAGAAGAGACTGTAAAGCTCTTTACTTCTTGATTCAGTCAAATGCTAGAGTCATTTTGGCATTACTATTTGGCTGAATCGAGAAGTAAAGAGCTTTACAGTAGAGAGCTGCACAGGGTTAGTGGGAATACTGCAGGGATCCCCTCCAGGTGTATGGGACTCCTGCGGGGATGGACGTAGGTCCTGCAGGGTTTCTGTGGAAGTGTAGTGCCAGGCCAGCCTACCTCTCCTTTCCTTGTGTTTATAAGTTAGTTTAGCAATTATAATAAATTAATGGATATGGCTGATAGCCTTGAAATCACCATAAGCACTGAGAGGGAACGGTACCAACATGGGCCACTGTTAAGTTGGATTATTTTAGTACAGGGGATGGGTGGTGACAGTTTAGATTCAAGTGGGGTAGGTGGGGATGGGTTAGATTCCATTGGGGATGGGTGAAATTTCTGTCCCCATGCAATTCTCTACAGTCTCTCTTCTAGTATTGGATTGGCATCTATCTTAATACTACAACTGTTTGAGACTTTAATTTTATTTTCAACTCCTGACACGTTTGATTCCAGATAGATTTTTAATTTCACATCTCTTTAACACTCCCGATACAGTCCGAAACATGGCCCGTGTCGAGTCTTGGATGATACCAAAAGTTTTATACCTTCACATCGTCTGGGTACTATTTTCAGTCACCGCTGTGATAATATGCCAATACCATGTTGTTTTAATGCTAGATCTATATGTAATAAGTTCTTACTTTTAAGAGACTTTATAGCTATTAGGACTAATTTTTATTAACGAAACTTGGTTATGCACTCACTCAAGTCCTATAGTAGCAGAAGTATGCCCTCCTGGTTATACTACATTTCAAGTACCAAGAAATGATAGGAAAGGTGGGTGTTTGGCTGTTAAGAACTTTTTATCATTGGTATATAGACCTCCAGGTTATTGGTCTTAAGCGGATTTTATATGCCAGTACAAAATGTACTCATCTAGTAATTTGGGGGGATTTTAACTTGCATCTGGAAAAACAGGGTGATGGTGATGATGATATTGAATTTTTATCAGTATTAGATAAGCACATTTTGATTTTCCAAAGTTTGTCCCTACTCATGAAAAGGGTCATGCATTGGATTTAGTAGTGAGTGATTCAGGATTAGTATTGTTTAGTTCCTGGACTCCAGTGTATGATCATTATTGTAATTTTACTTTAAATTGTAAGTTTTTATCATCTATAAAGGAAGAGCAGACTAGATATACTAGGGGGAAGATAGATGAGAAGCTGTTAAGACCCTGACAAGCAGGAGGAGTAGCCTAGTGGTTAACGCGGCAGGCTTTGATCCTAGTGAACTGGGTTTGATTCCCACTGCAGCTCCTTGTGACTCTGGGCAAGTCACTTGACTTTCCATTGGCCCAATGACCTGTATATAATCTTTCCCTTTAACAGACTGGAATAATGTTTCTTCAAGCACTCTTGATGAAATAGCGCTGCTGAAAGTTAAACGGTGTTCTAGGAATATAAATGCACCTTGGTTTACTGATAATCTTATAATCTTGAAGAGTAAGGAAAAATTATTTCTTACCTGATAATTTTCTTTCCATTAGTCCCAACAGATCAATCCAGAGACTTGTGGGTTGTGTCCCAGCAGTTGGAGATGGAGAGAACCTCCGAGGTTTGCTATATGTGGACCTGTGCAGCCAGTTGAACCTCAGTATGAACGATACCAAAGCAGTGGAATGGAAACAATAGAAAACTCTCCTGACATTGTCAGACCAATTGCCCAGCATACTTCCACCTATATTTATTGATTTTATTTTATTTTTTGAATCAAATGAAGGAACATTCAGAACAACGAAACCCGAAAAAAACTAACCAACTGCAACAAAACCGCAGACAGTAAACCCAGGGGGGGGGGGCCTCTGGATTGGTCTGTTGGGACTAATGGAAAAAAAATTAATCAGGTAAGAATTAATTTTTCCTTCCACGGCGTCCCACAGATCAATCCAGAGACGTGTAGGATGTCCCCAAGCAGTCCTCAAGTAGGGCGGGACACCCCCAACCCGGCAGAAATTACCGATGAGCCAAACACTGCATCTTGACGAGCTGCCACATCCACCCGATAATGACGAGTGAATGTATGGACCGAAGCCCATGTAGCTGCCCTGCAGATATCTTCCAGAGAAACCAAACGGGACTCTGCATAGGAGGATACTTGAGATCGCATAGAATTAGCATGAACATGGAAAGGGGCTTGCTTATCCAATGCCACATATGCCGAAGAGAAGGCCTCCCACAACCAACGGGCTATGGTGTCCTTGGACACCATATGACCCTTCTTACTGCCTCCAAATGGGACGAAGAGATGGTCAGAAAGACGAAATTCATTCGTCACCTCCAAATACCTGAGAAGAGCCAGTCTCACATTGAGGCAGCGAAGAGCCTGGAATTGCTCAGGGTAATCTTCCCGGCGGAAGGCCGGCAAGTGCAGGGACTGCCCCAAGTGGAAATGAGAAACCACCTTGGACAAAAACGAAGGAACTGTCCTAATCGATACCTCCGCCTCCGTAAAATGCAGGACAGGGGTCTCTGCAAGAAAGGGCCTGTAACTCTGAAATTCTCCAAGTGGAATTAATGGCTACAAGGAAAATCGCCTTCAAGGTGCGATCCTTAATCGTAATCCCCGATAAGGGTTCGAAAGGAGGACGCTGAAGCGCTTTGAGAACTAGATTAAGGTTCCAGGATGGCAGAACTGGCACGTGAGGAGGGCGCAAACGATTTACGCCCCTCAAGAAACGAACCACATCCGGGTGGGAGACGATAGACGCCCCATAAAGCTGGCTTCTAAAACATGCCAGAGCTGCCACCTGCACCTTAAGAGAACTCAACGAGAGTGATTTTTGTACAGCCTCGTGAAACGTGAGGATAACTGATACTGAAGCCGAAACCGCTGGCAATCCCGAACTCGCACACCACGAATCGAAGGTATGCCACACCCTAGCATAACCTATCGAGGTGGATCTTTTCCGAGCCTACATCATCGTAGCGATAACTGCGTCCGGATACCCTTTTCTTCTCAACCTCGCTCTTTCAGGGGCCAGGCCGTAAGACCAAAGGGGGAGGGATCCTTCATCGTGACTGGCCCCTGCAGCAGGAGACCATCCCTTGCTGGTAGCAGAAAAGGACGATTGAACAGAAGCCTGATTACATCTGCGTACCAGGGTTGTCTGGGCCAATCCGGGGCCACTAGGATCACTTGACCGGGATGACTGGCAATGCGAGTCAGTAACCTGCCCACCATTGGCCATGGGGGAAAGGCATAGAGCAGGTCCCTGGGCCAAGGTGAAGAAGGGCATTGATGCCTTCTGAGCCCAGCTCTCGTCCCCTGCTGAAGAAAAGGGGAACCTTCGCATTGAATGCGGTGGCCATTAAGTCCATCTCTGGCATCCCCCAACGGGCAGTTATCTGATCGAAGGCCAGAGGGGAGAGCATCCACTCCCTCAGGTCCAATTGGTGGCGACTGAGAAAGTCCGCTTGCACATTCTGTGACCCCGCTATATGAGCCACTGTCAAGAAAGAGAGATGAGTCCCTGCCCAATCAGATCAGAGCTGCCTTGCGTGCTAGGGGTGCACTCCTGGTGTCACCCAGACGGTTTACATAGGCGACTGCCATCGCATTGTCCGAAAGAACTCGAACTGGGCAACTGCGGAGAAGAGACAGAAACTCCCGAAGGGCCAGACGAATCACCCGTAACTCCAAGCGGTTGATGGACCATGACGCCTCCGTCGAAGTCCAAACGCCCTGGGCCGTCTGTTGCAGGCAATGAGCCCCCCCAGCCAGACAGTGACACATCCCCGTGGTCACTACCTTCCAGTCCGAGGTTGCCAGAGGAGTGCCCGATACCAGATTCTTTTGAATGAACCACCAGTGCATGATTGTGTGAAGACGGGCCAAACATGGCACCTGAACCTTGTAATCCTCCGAGAGCGGAGACCAACGGCTCAGAAGGTGCCACTGGAGGGGGTGCATGTGAGCTCTGGCCCACTTTACCATGTCCAAGGTGGAGGCCATAGAACCTAGAACTTGAACATAGTCCCAAGCCCGCGGGTTCGGAGTTTGAAACGGCGCTCGTAACTGAGCCTGTAACCGCTGTGCTCGAGCTGAAGGAAGAGAAACTATCCCTGTTCGGGTATCGAAGCACACCCCCAAGTATTCCAGCGTTTGGGAAGGCGTTAGGCTGCATTTCGGGAAGTTGATAACCCAACCAAGCGACTGAAGCAACCCGACCACTTTGTCAGTTGCCCGCTGACTCTTCTCGAAAGAAGACGCCCGCACAAGTCAGTCGTCTAGATAGGGATGGACCTGAATCTCTTCCTTCCTGAGATAGGCCGCCACTACTACCAGGACCTTGGAAAAGGTCCGAGGTGCTGTAGCTAGGCCGAAGGGCATCGCTTTGAATTGAAAAGGACGACCGAGCACTGCAAAGCGAAGAAAGCGTCTGTGGGGAGGCCAGATTGCCCCCAATAACCGGCTGGATATGGACCAGGGCCCCATCATTAATCAGGAGAGATAGGAAGCACCCGATCAGGCCAACAGCCCCGGGCGATGGAGGAAAGGTAGGTGGAGACCGGGAGGGATCTGGTACCACCAGGTGTACACCACAAGCTGCAATTAGCCACTCAACCCCTAGCTAAACCACTCTGTGCTAAACTAGGCCCAAAGGACACCAGTAGCCAGATCAAACCAGAGCTGCACAGAGATGTCCCTCCACCTGCTAGATAGAGAGAATACTGAGGTTCAGCTGGCTGCACAGGTCCACATATAGCACACCTCAGAGGTTCTCTCCATCTCCACCTGCTGGTAGAGGGACACAATCCACAAGTCTCTGGATTGATCTGTGGGATGGCATGGAAATGTCGTTAACTTCAAGTGAGTTTGGTATAACTTTAAGTATGTAGAGGATACAGAGAGGTGGAGATTGACATTTAAGAATTATAAATATCAGGTAAATTTGTCAAAACAACTTATTATTCTGAACTTGTAGGGAGTGAAGTCCTAATTTGAAGAAATTATTCCCAATTATTAATAATGTCCCAACTAATCAACTGTCAAGGGCCAGTGTTTCTCAACCTTCGGCAGATGAATTAGCTACTTTCTTCTCTTCTAAGGTTAGTAAGATCCATCATTCATTTGATTTTATTGGTTACCTTGATAGCGAAGTACAACTGTTGGAGGAATATTTAATTGATATACCTGGTGATAGGGAATGGTCTTCATTTAAACCTACGTCTATTCAAAAAAATAATTCCTATTGTAAAAAAAACTTACAAAATCTTCATATTCTTTTAGACTTCTGTCCGTTTTGTTGAGAAATCCTCCATTGAGTTTTTAAATTGGCTAGTCTGTTGGGTTAATTTGACACTGGAGCAGGGTTGGTTTTCATCATCCATAGGAAATATTGTTTTAACTCCAATTCCAAAGCTGATGGTTGCAGATTTACCTCGGGTAACTGATTTTAGATTGATTGCAAGTATGTTGTGTTTTGGGGGGGGGGGGGGGGTTGTTGTTGCTAAATTAGTTGAGTTTGTGGTAAGTTCTTAATTATCTCAATTTGTGCAAAAACATTAATCTGCTTCATGATTCTCAACATGGTTTCAGAGTATATCATAATACTGAGGCATTATTTATCATTGACAACTGAACTGAATCAGATATGTTAAGTTGAGGTAAAGATATAGTGTTACTTATGTTTGGATATATTGGTTGCCTTTGATACAGTAAACCATAGTAAATTGATTGGCGTGTTATTAGAGTTGAGTTTTGCTGCAACAGTGCTTCAATGGTTTAGTTCTTGTTTATTAAATAGGCACTATTCAGTGACAAAGGATGGAGTGTTTTCAGACTGTTGGCGGCCACCATGCGGAGTTCCGTATCCCCGTTGTTTTTATATACAGTGCACTCCATTTAAGTGCATGTCTGATAAGCGCATGCTCTGTTTAACTGCATGCCGTACTTCGGTCCTGTTTTTGGTGCCATCAATTTCTATGGGGACAAACTGGTTTAGCGCACCACTGATAAGTGCAAGATTCGTTTATATGCATGGTTTAAGACTGCTCCTCTGCAGAAAAGACCCCGCATAAGCGCACGCACGGAATATGGAAGCTGATTGGCGCGTGACAAAGGGGCAGTAAATTTGAAATCTTGGTTAACCGCCACAGGCAGAATAAGCAAAAGAGAATGTTGTTAGAGTGTACACTGGAGTCGTCGTCGTTGCGCAACTGTAAGACTTTAACACTGGCTGAACGAATAGAAGTTCTTAAAAAATTAGAAAACAAAGTCAAGCATCTATTGCTAAAGAATATGGTGTCAATCCCAGTCAAATTTCACTGGCTGAACGAATAGAAGTTCTTAAAAAATTAGAAAACAAAGTCAAGCATCTATTGCTAAAGAATATGGTGTCAATCCCAGTCAAATTTCACGTATCTTGAAGCAGAAAGACCAGCTTCTGGAAGACTGACAAAACAATACAAATCCACACCGGAAACGTAAACGGGTAGGAAAAGCTGAGGATGTAGAAGATACTCTTCTTCGGTGGTTTTCTCAAGTCAGGAGCAGACAGTTTCCTGTCAGTGGTCCACTGCTTATGGAGAAAGCTAATCAGCTAGCTGAAAGTCTTGGACTAACTGAATTCAAAGCCACTGTTGGATGGTTGGAAAGATGGAAGGAGAGGAACAACATAAAATTCAAGAAACAGCATGGTGAAAAACAAGACGCTGATGACTTTGGTGCAGAAAATTGGGTTGTTTCAGTTTTTCCTACCATCTTGAACGAGTTTGCACCTCGTGACATTTTCAGTGCTGACGAAAACTGTCTCTACTAGTGAACGATTCCTGATGGAACACTTGCATTCAAACAAGCCGAAACTACAGGAAGTAAAACATCGAAGGACCGGCTGACGATCCTCCTTTACTACAATATGGATGGGAGTGAGAAGTTGGAACCGCTCGTCATTGGAAAGAGCAAATAGCTCCATTGCTTCAAGAATGTTAAACGACTTCCTGTGTCATACGAGGCTAACGCAATCATGGATGACGGGGGAAATTTGGAAGCAGTGGCTAAAGAAGTTAGACACTAGAATGTGGGCACAAAAGCGTCAGATTTTGTTACTTTGTGATAATTGTGCTGCACTCAGTGATGATGTCAGGCTGTCTAATGTCAAGGTGGTCTTCCTGCCACCAAACACAACCTCTCTGATCCAACCTATGGATCAGGGCATAATAGCCAATTTCAAACAACATTATCGGGCTCTTGTGCTACGTCGTCAGATGAGCGTTATAGATGACCAGACTGACAAGGATAAACATGCTGTTGAACTGGCTCGTAATCTCTCTGTTGGATTCCCTACATATGCAGAAAGAAGCCTGGAATCATGTTACACAGGCAACCATTGTGAACTGCTACAAGCGGGCAAACTTTGTTAGGGATGTGGAGAGGGACGAAACAGATGCAGCTGTTGCAAACGTGTCAGATGAACAGGCTATTGACATCCCAGCCGGTGTTACTGAAGAGGAGTTTCATCACTATGTAGCTGTTGATTATGATCTACAAACAGCTGACGACAGCACTGATGTTGAGATATGCTTCTACACCCAGGCAACGGCTGATGATGAAATGAGCAGCGAGGCACATGTTGACGAAATTCAACAACCTCCTGTCACTTTTGCAAGAGCGCTGGAGAGTCTCAACACCGTGCGGGCCTATCTGGAGGCTACTGGATGTCAGTGCTATGACAGTTTTTACCGCCTGGCAGACGTAGTCTATAGAACTCATAGACACAAGAGTGTACAGAGGACTATGACTGATTACTTCAAGTAAGCCTAACTTCAGTTAACAGAGACTGTATACTGTATGTATAATAAACAGTACTGTACATATGTTTATAAGATGTCAAGCTTCTTTGGGTCACAACGGTTAAGTGCACGCGCAGGTTAATTGCATGTTTTTCTTTGGTCCCAGACCCTTGCACTTAAGCGGATTGCAGTGTGTGTGAGAGAGAGAAACGAACTACCGCCTGCTGTAACCCACCCCACCCACAGGAGAGTCTACAGATAACACAAAGGTTTTGTGGTTTAGTAGAAGTGATGTTAGTATTCCTAGTTATATTATTTGGCTAGATGGGTCTCAGGTGGCAGTGGATCAAAAATCAAGCATGCTGGTGGTGATTTTAGGTTCTTCTATTACAATGGATTCCCAAATTAAACATTTATGTCAGGAAGGTTTTTTTTTAAACTTAAAACAGGTTTGATTAGTTCATTCCTGTTTTATCCCTAATCATTTTAGGGCATTAGTACAATTATTTTCTCACAGTTGGATTACTCCAGTTCTCTGTATGTTGGAATTACAAAACAGCTGCCAGGCTTATTTTTTGGAAAGCAAAATATGATCATGTATCTCCACTGTTAATTTGCATTAGCTTCCGGTGAAGGTGAGAGTTAATGCTTTTTTATTTTTTAAATTTTAGAGGGATATTGTTTAGTTGATTTAATTCCATTAGTTACTTTGTTGGGAGCTAGTAGAGGTCTACAAACTTGCACTTCTCCGAAGACAAGATCCTCAGAAGCTTAGCTAAAATTGGGTGGCGGAGCAGGTGGGGGGAAGAGGGGTTGGGGTTCGGAGGCGAGAATAGGGGAGGGCAGACTTATATGGTCTGTGCCAGAGCCGGTGATGGGAGGCGGGACAGGTGGTTGGGAGGTGGGAAAAACTGCTGGGTAGACTTATACGGTCTGTGCCCTGAGAAAGACAGGTACAAATCAAGGTAAGGTATACACATGAGTTTATCTTGGGCAGACTGGATGGACCATGCAGGTCTTTTTCTGCCGTCATCTACTATGTTACTATGTATGCCATATTCTCACGTGGGTGACCTAGCTTGGCCACTGTTTGGAAACAGGATACTGGGCTAGATGGACCATTGGTCTGACCCAGTATTTCTACTCTTATATTCTTACATCATCCATGTCGCCCAGTGCGGAGCATAAAAAAAGCTAATACCACTTTAAGAACACAGGCAGCGTGCGAGTGCCTTCCCGCCCACCAAAACAGTATGCGGACCATCAGTCTCTTCTCATCTGTTGTGAGGAGAGGACGTGTTTTCCACATCTCACCATCTGGTGTATGACTCTTTTTTTTTTTTTTTTTTTTTGTCCAGAGCTTATAGAGCCTTCCTAGGGAGATTTTTGACGGTTTTTCTTTTTTTCTGTTTCTTGTTGATCCCTTATTGGTTTAGATAGGTTTGGGGGTTTTTTTTTTCATGCTCTTTGGCCTAAGTTCTGGTCAGATATGTCATAGTCAGAATCTTAGTACATTATTGCAATTGAGTTTGACTTGCTTTTTCTGTTTTTTTTTTTTTTGTTTGTTTTGATTTGTTTTAATCTCTTGTTTTCTGCCATTGGTGATATGTTTGCCACAGGGTCCTCCCTGGCATACACATAAAGGTACATTTAGTACCTTCTACATGGATGGTAAGGCTGCGGTTGGTGATTGCCAATCAGTGTTATCTGGTACCAGTGACTTGATCATGGAGCCATGATTCTCAAGGTTGAAGAAAAGGTTATCATGGTTATCTCACATGTGCAGGGGCTATCTGCTGGTATATAGTGTACATTCTCACACAGATGACTGAAGCTTTGAGCCAGGCTATATGTTTTGCTATTAATGCCACTACTGCTCTCAAAGCAGTTTCATTCATAGACATTACAGGCTGGTCTTATTAGATAGTTTCCACATTTTTCTATATCACAAAAACTTATGAAAAAAAAATCATCCTTCTCTGCTTCTTAAAGTGAGGGTGACATGGCCTAGGTTTTATCTATTATTGCAAATATTGCATCAGGGCTGCAATCCAGGCAGACTGTCTTAGAACATTAGAGTGTTTTCCTTCTAATTGTGTCAAGCATTCTAGGACCCTTTTCCTGGAGGGTTATTGGGATGCAGTCTCAAACTTTGTGACCTTTTTAAGAGCATATTTCAACCACTACTGACTGTTGTGGTCACTATGGAAATTCCACTATGGACTTTTCCTCCAGGAACTTGTCCAAACTGTTTTAAAACCCAGATTATGCTAACCACTGTTACTACATCCTCCGGCAAAGAGTTCTAGAGCTTATCTATTTGTTGAGTGAAAAAATATTTCCTCTTATTTCTTTTAAAGTATTAACATGTAACTTCCTTGAGTGTCCCTAGTCTTTGGAACAAGTAAAAAATCGACTCACTTCTCATTCTACACCACTCAGGATTTTGTAGACCTCCATCATATCTCCCCTCGTCTGTCTCTTTTCCAAGCTGAAGAGCCCTAATCTCTTTAGCCTTTCCTCATATGAGAGGAGTTCCGTCCCCTTTATCATTTGGTTGCTCTTCTTTGAACCTTGTATAATTCTGCTATATCTTTTTTTGACCAGAATGGAATGCAATACTGAAGGTAAGGTTGCATAATGGAGCGATACAGAGTCATCCTAGTATTCTTGGTCTTATTTACCATCCCTTTCCTAATAATTCCTAGCATCCTATTTGCTTTTTTTGGCTGCAGCCACACACCAGGCAGAAGATTTCATTGCATTTTCTGCAACGACACCTAGATCTTTTTCTTGGGTCCTGACCCCCAAAGTGGACCCTAGCATCAGGTGGCTATGGTTTGGATCGTTCTTTCCAATGTGCATCGCTTTGCAGTTGTCCACATTAAATTTCATGTGCAGTTTGGATGCCCAGTCTTCCAATTTCCTTAAGTCTTCTTGCAGTTTTTTCACAGTTCTCATGTGTTTTAACAACCTTGAATAGTTTGTGTGTTTTGCACATTTAATCACCTCACTCGTCATTCCAATTTCCATATCATTTTAAATATCTCAAATAGCACCGGTCCTAGTACTGATCCCTGCTTCACTCCATTATTCACCTTCCTCCATTGAGAGAAATGACCACTTAACCCTGTCCTCTGTTTTCTGTGCAGTAACCAATTCCTAATCCACACCAGAATATTGTCTCCTATCACATGACACTCTAATTTTCTCAGGAGTCGCTCATGAGGAACTGTCAAAAGCTTTCTGAAAATCTAGATATACTAAATTAACCGCTTCACATTTGTCCACATGTTTATTTACCCCTTCAAAGAAATGAAGCAAATTGGTGAGGCAATATTTCCCTTGGCTGAGCCCATGCTGACACTGTCCCATTAAACCATGTTTATTTAAGTGTTCCATAATTTTATTCTTTATAATAGTTTCCTCTATTTTACCTGGTATTGAAGTCAGGCTTACTGGTCTGTTAGTATGTAAATAGTAAAGTAAAGCATCTGGTGCCTCAAGTTGTCACTCCAGGGACACTGTAGCAATAGGGGTACCCCAGAGGATTGACACAAAGGTTGGGCAATCAGATCAGTGCAACTACAGTACAGTCTTGATTTTATCTGATGTAAAGCCACACTGAGCCCGCAAAAAGGTGGGAAAATGTGGGATACAAATGCAATAAATAAATAAATGAGACCAACCCATTGTCGGATAAGTGAAAAATTGGATAATATGAAAAAAAATGGTAATCCCTTAAAAATTGTATGGAAAACATACTTTATACATAAAGAACATGCATAGGGTATCTTTTAAAAATATTGTTTATTAACACTAATCAGCAACAAAAAATGGAAAAAAAATTGTACAGTACTGGGCATGACTGTTCCATCTTATACAACGGGCAATTTGAGCACAAATACAGAGCAGTATACAGTACTGTATTTCACAATACAGCAATTGTTCAGCAGGCAGTGTGAACAGAAATACAGAACCAAGCAAGGGAACCGTGGGAGCAATAGGCTATATGCACCACTACATGCCATTATAAAACCAAGTTATATAGAATTAATGCATGGCACCTTCCAGCATTACCAACCTGATATTAAAATACAGACTTTGGCTAACTTCATCTTTCTCTGCCAAGGTCTGTTGCTTCATAAACGTTAGCCTGCATAAAGAAGGACCCACCTAAATGTGATCAACTGAGAACAATAACAGCAACAACATTGTTTACTAGAATAGTGACTTCAGGATCAGATTCATCAGAACAACTTTGCTGCCGCTGGATGAGGAGAATAACAACCACATTACATCGCCACAAAGGAGAGTTCACAAACTGGTGGTTGCAGGTGTTGAGGCTCCTTTCCATCAAAGAAGAGCACTGATAACAGTATGAAGCAGACATCAAGACAGCATAGTAAAGAACTGAAACTGGAAACTCTTCACACTCCAAGTTCATAGGCAAAACAGAGCTAAGAATGAGAGTAAGAATAAAGAGAGTGCTGTAAACGTAAATGAACAAATAGGAATAGGTGTACATACTGTACTGTACTGCAGTAAAACTAATTTTGCATATGAATCTTATCATGGTTCTGTATTTGAAAAAGCATGGTCTCTGATCAAAAATGGTTCCCTGGCAGGAAAAGCAAGATCTCAGCTCAAAACATCCTTAATGTTCACTTTCTTTAGCATTTCCTTTACCATTGTCCAATACTCAAACAAATATTGTTAGAAGCAGCATCTGAAATCAAACTTTTTTGCAAAAGCATGGTCTCAGATCAAAAATGGTTCCCTGGTAGGAAAAGGAAGGTCTTAGCTCAGAACTTCTTTAATGTTTCCTCCCTGCAAAACAGGGTCCCAGGTCCAAAAATTGTCCATTTAGTAGTGGTTTATGGACTTGTCCTTTAGGAAACCGTCTAACCCCTTTTTAAACTCTGCTAAGCTAACCGCCTTCACCACGTTCTCCGGCAACGAATTCCAGAGTTTAATTATGCGTTGGGTGAAGAAAAATTTTCTTCGATTTGTTTTAAATTTACTACACTGTAGTTTCATCGCATGCCCCCTAGTCCTAGTATTTTTGGAAAGCGTGAACAGACGCTTCACATCCACTCCACTCATTCTTTTCTATACCTCTATAATGTCTCCCCTCAGCCGTCTCTTCTCCAAGCTGAAAAGCCCTAGCCTCCTTAGTCTTTCTTCATAGGGAAGTCGTCCCATCCCCGCTATCATTTTAGTCATCTTTCGCTGCACCTTTTCCAATTCTACTATGTCTTTCTTGAGATGCGGCGACCAGAATTGAACACAATACTCGGTGCGGTCGCACCATGGAGCGATACAACGGCATTATAACATCCTTACACCTGTTTTCCATACCTTTTCTAATAATACCCAACATTCTATTCGCTTTCCTAGCTGCAGCAGCACACTGAGCAGAAGGTTTCAGTGTATTATCGACGACGACACCCAGATCCCTTTCTTGGTCCGTAACTCCTAACGTGGAACCTTGCATGATATAGCTATAATTCGAGTTCTTTTTTCCCACATGCATCACCTTGCACTTGCTCACATTAAATGTCATCTGCCATTTAGCCGCCCAGTCTCCCAGTCTCGTAAGGTCCTTCTGTAATTTTTCACAATCCTGTCGCGAGTTAACGACTTTGAATAACTTTGTGTCATCAGCAAATTTAATTACCTCACTAGTTACTCCCATCTCTAAATCATTTATAAATATATTAAAAAGCAGCGGTCCTAGCACAGACCCCTGAGGAACCCCACTAACTACCCTTCTCCATTGTGAATACTGCCCATTTAACCCCACTCTCTGTTTCCTATCCTTCAATCCAGTTTTTAATCCACAATAAGACATTTCCTCCTATCCCATGACCTTCCAATTTCTTCTGTAGCCTTTCATGAGGTACCTTGTCAAACGCCTTTTGAAAACCCAGATACACGATATCAACCGGCTCCCCTTTGTCCACATGTTTGTTTACTCCTTCAAAGAATTGAAGTAAATTGGTCAGGCAAGATTTCCCCACACAAAAGCCATGCTGACTTGGTCTCAGTAATCCATGTCCTTGGATGTGCTCTGTAATTTTGTTTTTGATAATAGCCTCTTCCATTTTCCCCGGCACCGACGTCAGACTCACCGGTCTATAATTTCCCGGATCTCCCCTGGAACCTTTTAAAATCGGCGTTACATTGGCCACCCTCCAATCTTCTGGTACCACGCTCGATTTTAAGGATAAATTGCATGTCACTAACAGTAGCTGCTGCGCAAGCTCATTTTTCAGTTCTATCAGTACTCTAGGATGAATACCATCCGGTCCAGGAGATTTGCTACTCTTCAGTTTGCTGAACTGCCCCATTACATCCTCCAGGTTTACTGTGAAGTCAGTAAGTTTCTCAGACTCGTCCGCTTGAAATGTCATTTCCGACACTGGTATCCCACCCAAATCTTCCTCGGTGAAGACCGAAGCAAAGAATTCATTCAGTCTCTCCGCTACATCTTTATCTTCCTTGATCGCCCCTTTTACCCCTCTGTCATCCAGTGGCCCAACCGATTCTTTTGCCGGCTTCCTGCTTTTAATATACCGAAAACATTTTTTGCTATCTTTTTTTCGTAATTCCTCTTGGCCTTCTGTTTATTGAGAAATTATAGATACAACAACAGGAAAGGAACAACAATTGCGTAGTCTGCAAGTCCAATCTCTCAACCAAACCCTCCCCCTTCCCCCTTCTCCTATCCCACCTCTTGGCTGACACAATAAAGAAGTTATGGGTTCAACAATTGACTGCGAGCCACTGAAGAAAATGTGTTCAAAAAGTGAGTCCAAACATTTTGAAAACGTAAGCTTGCAGGGGAAGTTATATCCCAGAGAGCGAAGTGCGCCATCCAGAGAAGGGAGGACATTTGGATATGACATTGCTGCAACTTTGGAGCTGTGGGAGAAAGCCAGCAAAGCAAAATGAGTTTTTTTGCTATTAATATTGACCTAGCTAAAAAAAATAACCTCAAGCCACAAGGTACTGGAGGAGCAGTGGTAGACTGATGAAAAAGTAACAATGGATCTTGATGAATTCTGCAGTCCCAGATATGTTAAATTGAAGTTAATAACTTGTGTCAAAAGCAGAAATGAGAGGATAACTCCAGAACATATGTCCTAATGTCGCTCACGAAGCATGGCATTTTGGGCAACAATCAGAAGTAGTTATATGCATACGGTAAGCTCTATAGGAAGCAATATGCCTTTCTGCCTCCATTGTTGAAAGAGAGAGGGACCATTCCCCGGTGGAAACGCTGGGTTATTACAAATAGCCATAAATGGTGTCACTTTAGCTGAGAAATGATGAAGGTTACAAATCCAGTGCCATTTTGCCTTAGCTGTGGGTAGTAAGTGAGAATCTTGCAGAATGGTGGGCATCCAACCTCCTGACGTATGTAATAAACGACTAAAAATGAGTTTCCTCTGTCAGCTGGGTTTCCAAAGTAGTGACCGAAAAATCTGAGTTATTCTGAAACCATTCATTTATTTGTCTCATTCCACAAGCTACTGTTACATGGTGTAGACTTAGCATGCCCAGACGTCCCCTTGTTAAGGAGTTTGAATGGTTGCATTGGGAAGACGGTCTGTCTTCTCGTGCCATAAATATCTCTGTAGCAAGCGATTGAGTTTTTGTTCATCAGATCTTTTCAAAAACAAAGGGAGCATTTGAAATGCATGCAGCCAATGAGGCACCAAAATCATATAGGTGAATTTTCCCTAAAAGTGAGATTGAGGTACGCCGGCCAGTTTTGTAAACGCATCATAGTGTTCCTGAGGAGCCTGTCCACATTCACTGCATACAGTTGTGATAGATCAACAGGAATTAGGATACCCAGATATTTAAGAAAATCCATGACCCATCTTCGGGGAAATTCACCAATCCATGCTGTATGAGTATGTTCTAATACCGAAAGGGCCTGCGATTTGGTTAAGTATGAAACCAGAAAGTGAGCCAAAAGTGTGAATCAAGTGTAACAACCTATCCAAGGAAATGTGGGGATCTGTTAATATTACCAATAAATCATCAGCATGAGCAAACATTTTGATTAAAACATCTGATACCTGCACACCAGAAATAGTCTGGTCTTGCAACAGGGGTTCTAAAGAAAGTGGAAAAAAATCCCCATTGATGACAGTGGACACACCTGTTTCGTGCACCTATGGATGTCAAATGGAGCAGCTTGCACCCTATTAATGAGCAGAGAGGCTTGTGGAGTACTGTAAAGGACCAGAAGGACTTGTTCCTCCACATCTGCTTAATAATCTGACAAAGGTCCTAAAAAGTGTGGGGGGAGCAGTTTATAAAATTCACCTGAAAACACGTTGGGTCCCGGGACTGAGTGCAGTTTGAGCGACTTAATAGCTGTTTGCAGTTCTTTGGCAGTGAGAAGCCTGTTTAGCAAGGAAGTTTCTTCATTTGTAAGATGAGGTAAAAATGTCTGGAGAGGTGTGTATAGTCACGGGTATCTGGATGGAGGGAATGCCATATATCCAGCAAGCTGAGAATTCTTTTAAAATAAATTATATCCTTATTGCCTATTATCCCCTTTTTCCTACAAAATGTGCCTCAGCGATTCAAAGTGTGGGGGGGGGGGGGGGGGGGGGGGGGTCTAACACCTGATTGAAATCTCCCACTATCACTAACGTATGAGATTGATATGGAAGGCAAAGTTTGGTTAAATGTTGATAAAAAATTTAATTCCCCTGTCAACAGGATCATAAAGTGCCAATAAGATCAATTCACGGCCTTGAAGCCACAGTTTGAGCAGGACATAGCATCCCTCTTAGTCTTTAGATATGAGTTCTGCTTTATAAGATAGCCCTTTGTGAAATAATACAGCAACTCCTCTCCTATTCCCTGAAGATGAGTAGTAAACCTTCTCAACCCACTGCCTTTGTAGTTTTTGATGTTCCAAATCATTAAGGTGTTTCTCCTGAAGGCACACAATATTGGCTTTATGCCATTTCAAAGAGGTTAGAATGTTGCTGTGTTTTATTGGGGAGGTTATGCCGCATACATTCCAGGTAACAGTATGACTAGTGGGAACAGTCATTGACTATAAAACATAACAGGTCTAATGTAAGGTGTGCTTCAAGAGAAAGACTCGGGCGCCCAGCCTCTCCCGAATCTGAGAAAAGTAAGAGTACATGCAAATTTCTCCAACACAGGAAAAAGCATGTCACCTAATACAATTTTGTGTCACTTTTAAAATACCAGAGGTGGTCACCCTAAATAAGTATGATGGCAATATCAGATATCCAAGCAGTTCCCTCCCTAACCCACCCAGTGCTTCACCCAAAATTAGAAGACCCCAAACTAGAACAAAATACACCCATATATCCTTCCCCATTCAAGGAGGAAAGATGGAGAATCACACAGAAAATGCAGGGGGCAACGCTCCCCATGTTACATAATATTCTATGAAAGGAAGAATGTTAAACCAATTATGAAACATCAAAATATTAATAAGATGCAAGCACCATTTCTAACCAGCGTGATACCTTAACCAACTCTGTGGGACACTGATATGTAACATGGAGTCCTCCTGAGAAGCTGTCCTTCAAAAAATGGAGTCAGTTGTATTTAAGTGTTGGATGTGGTCTTGTGCTTCAGTAGTGGAAGTGTAAGATGTCCAGCAACCCTGTGAAAATATTTTAAGTGTCATGGTAAATTAGCATAAAACATATTTTTCATAGCTAATGTAGAGCAGATAGGATGAAATTTCCTCCTGTGATCTTGAAGTGCCATAGAGAAATCTTGAAAAAGCTTAATAGAAGAGCCCTCATATTGAAGCGTGTCTCATTTGGAACGATAATTCTTAATTCCATTTTATGGCGATAATTTAGAATTCTGGTCACCAGTGCTTGAGGTCCTCTGATGGTCTCCCGACACTATGCGCATGTTCCAGAATTAAGGGGTCCTGGTCCCCAGAAAGCACGAGTTTCTTAGATAACCAGCTCTCCAAAAATATAGGTAAGGAGTGCTCTGGTACTTGTTCCGGGAGGCCAATAACACGAATGTTATTCCGCCACAAGCAGTTTTCAAGTTCATCTAAGCATTCTTCTTGTGCCTATAACGTTTGGTCGAGCCGCGCCACTCGGGTCCAGAGCATGGGAGCCATCTTCTAGCGCAGACACTCTCTCTTTTAGGTCTCCAGATCGCAAAATATGCGACTCAATGAGTAACTGATAAGTGTTAAGTTGTGAGGAAAGGCACTCTAGTTTAGGCTCCAATACTCGATCAACTGCTGACGTTAACTGAGCTAGTTGATCTGGGGTAAAAGTAGAGGCCTGGCTGAAGTCTGCTATCTTGTCCTCGCTGCCTTTCCTCCTGTCATGGGTAGATTTTGCTCCAGCAGTTGACATCTCATGTTGTGCTTTCTCTATAAATTTGTCAATAAAGTCAGTGTCTTGGTTGTATATTGCAGGTATAGTTTAGAGTTGGATTACCCTCAAAATAAGCATTCGTGGAGTGAAGCCCCTGAAGTACTAAACAGACACGTCTGCTGTGCTCTGCGCATCACGTGATTCTCTTAAAACTTCTTTAGTGGTTCCCTTGTTAAAAAAGCAGGATGCCAGGTCCAAAAATTGCTGCACATACAGTACAGTACTGGAAATCTGGAAGAGAAGCCATGTGCTTAGGGGTGTATGAAGGAGTATCAGCTGCAAAGCATGGTTCCCTTGCCCATGCTTTTGCCGTCAAACCCATGCTTAATTGGTCAAGTATATAATATCACGTTCATTGTAATGAATGTGACTGTTGGGCAGACTGGATGTACAATTCAGGTCTTTATCTTCCCCAGATTCATGCTGCTTTGGAGTGGGGGGGGGGGGGGGGCACTACAGCATGAGGAGTCATGATTGGGAAGTCCTATATATATTTTATTTATTGCATTTGTATCCCACATTATCCCACCTCTTTGCAGGCTCAATGTGGCTTACAGTTCATCATGGATACTGGAAGTAGAAGAGAATATACATTTGGTTACAGAGGATTAGGTGTTACATGGTGGTGAAATACATAATAGTATTAAGCAGCAGACATTATAAGACAATACTGGAAATTTTAGAGGTTATGAAGTTACTCATGTTGATCTTTGCGATATATCTTGTCGAAGAGAGAGGTTTTCAGTAGTTTTCGGAAATTGGTCAGTTCATAAGTCGTTTTCAGGTTCCGTGGCAGCGCGTTCCATAGCTGCGTGCTCGAATAGGAAAATGTAGATGCATGCAACAATTTGTATTTCAGACCTTTACACTTGGGAGGATGAAGATTAAGGAAAGTGCGAGAAGATTTTTTTGCATTCCTTGGTGGTAATTCTATTAGGTCTGACATGTAGGCTGGAGCGTTGCCATGGATTATTTTATGGACTAGGGTGCAGAGTTTGAATGTGATGCGTTCTTTTACTGGAAGCCAGTGTAGTTTTTCTCGTAGGGGTTTCGCGCTTTTGTATTTTGATGAGCCGAATATTAGTCTGGCTGCCGTGTTCTGGGCCGTTTGGAGCTTTTTAAGTATTTGCTCTTTGCAACCGGCGTAGAGTGAGTTACAGTAGTCCAGATGACTGAGTACCAATGATTGTACCAGATTGCAGAAGACAGTCCTTGGGAAAAATGCTCTAATTCTTTTTAGTTTCCACATTGAATGAAACATCTTTTTAGTTGTGTTTTTCGCATGATTCTCAAGAGTTAGGTGTCGATCGATGGTGACTCCAAGAATTTTTAGGGTGTTCGAGACTGGTAGATTTAGTTTCGGTGTGTTGATAGTAGTGAATTTATTCTTATTGTATTGCGAGGTGAGTACTAGACATTGGGTTTTCTCTGCGTTCAGTTTAAACTGAAATGCATCTGCCCAGGAGTTCATGATGTGCATGCTTTGCGTGATTTCATTGGAGATTTCTCTTAGGTCCTGTTTGAATGGGATGAAGATCGTTACGTCATCAGCGTATATATATGGGTTTAGGTTCTGATTCGATAGTAGTTTGGCCAAAGGTGTCATCATAGGTTGAATATGGTTGGTGAAAGGGGGGAACCCTGTGGAACTCCGTATTCAGGTGTCCATGTAGCTGATGTGGTCGAATTTGATGTCACTTGATATGAGCGTGAGGTTAGGAACCCCTTGAACCAATTGAGAACGTTACCTCCGATTCCGAAGTATTCGAGGATGTGTAGTAAAATGCGCTTGACATGTCGAATTGTAGCAGTAGGATATTATTGCCGTTTGCTATCAGTTGTTTGAGTTTGGTTATGAGCGAGACTAGTACGGTTTCGGTGCTGTGATTAGAGCGAAATCCTGATTGGGAGTCGTGTAGAATTGAGAACTTGTCTAGATAATCCGTAAGTTGATTGGTTACCAAGCCTTCTGTTATTTTGGTAATTAAGGGAATGGATGCTACTGGTCTGTAGTTCGTTAGTTCATTAGCATTTTTCTTTGCATCCTTGGGTTTAGGGGTGAGTAAAATATTACCTTTCTCTCTTGGGAAGAGTCCGTTTTGTAGCATAAAGTTCACGTGGTTTGTTAGGTCCGTTATAAATTGTTGAGGGGCCGACTTCATGAGGTTGTTTTGGCATATGTCCAATTTGCAGTGAGATTTGGCGAATTTTTTCAGTGTTTGTGAGATGAGAACTTCCGGTAGAATTGTGAATTCAGTCCAGATCCTGTTAACTGGATAGATTCCGGGGTCTGGATCTAGGCAGTCTACTGTTCTAATGTGAGTGGGGGAACAGTTATTGGGGACACCCTGCTTAGTTGAGCTGCTTTGAAGCATGGGACGAGGAGTTGTTTGTGGCAGTGGTCTTGACACCGTTAGCAGATGAGCCAAAATGATTACAAACCCTTTTTGAGTGTTTTTCTCAGGACATAGGATCCTGTGGCACTGATGCCATTCTTATGAGAGGTTCTCCAGAGTCACTTATCAGAGTCATGGTGCTTATTAGCCTTTTTTCTGAGACTCTTCTGATCTCTCCATTACAGACTGATTATCTTTAAGTATTCTTTTAGCTTATTACTTGAATTTTGCAAAGCCTGGTGACATACAGGTGCACTTTGAACAGTTAAGGCATAACATGAAACACAATTTGTGTGTGCCATTTATACCAGGCATCGTCTGAAACCATTTTTTCCAAAGAAAAAAAATAAAATAAAAAGCAAAACCTGACCAGACTGCAAATGTGGTAAAACAAAAACTGAAGGGATTGGTCTGGTGGGGAGCACAGGAATACCTGCACAGGCTCAAAACTTTGTAAAGGCTTCTGAACTCAAACCTGCTTGGCTCCATCATAATGACATCACTTGTGTGACTGTAATGGTCCTGCTCACCCATGGAGAAACTGTTGAGAATAGGGGATTTTTTTAAAGGAGACTGCTGGGGAGAGGATGAGAATGAGAGGCTCAGTGAGGACAGGATCAGGGCATAAGAGGTGTGCATTGGCATGAGGGGGGGGTTGAGAGACAATACATATTTTTGTTAAGTAAGGACACTGAAAAATAGCCTAAAATTCTACATAAAACTTAGCAATGCAAAAACAGATATGCAACGCCTCTAATTGGCCTGAAAATAAACCCTTAAATTTATAATTTATAAACCCCTAGAAGCCAAACATTAGTCTTTCTGATACAGAATTCATGCTACAGAATGAATTAAGTTATTATCTTACACTGTTTTAATACTGTTTTTGACTTTTCTCAGTCCATTCTTGTTCTAATTGAATGTAGGTCAGGATGTTTGACTAGGGCTACTGGAAGGGGCAGTATTTTAAAGTGTTTCATGGATCTATGAATGCCTATAGATAAGTATGCCTAGATATGTAATTGTTTACCTTCCTTTTGCAGGTGTGTGGGGACATCCATGGACAGTTCTATGACCTGAAAGAGCTTTTCAGAGTGAGTATATTGGCCAGTAATATTTGCCCCCTCCCCAAATGGCCTAATGCATTTTCTGTTTTTCTGAATTCAGCCTGTGTGTTTGATTATTTCTGCTTTCTGGTGGAGAACTAGGAACCTTTGCTTGTGTACAGGCCTTGTACTTGTAATGTCACATACACATGAGTAATTTTATAAAAACCTATTTCTGCATCTGTAGAATTGCTTTTGAGAATTACCCTCACAACATCTAGCAGTCATTGCAGCATTTCTCTGCTGACTGTGCACATGTTTTTTCTCATTTGTTATATGTATCAGGCAATGATAAACAAATCTGTATCCACCACTGTTTAGGGGGGGAGAGGGCAGATCGCTTTCTTCCTCTTTAGCAAGACCCTCATCTCCCTACCAGTAGGATCACAGATTTAACACCCATGGTGAAGAGAGTTCTTCAGAAGTCAGCATGGGCATGCTGAGGATGTTGAATCGTGTACTTCTGTGGCAGTTTCCACATGAAAAGTGCCTAGTGGAATAAAGCCAATCGGAGGAATAACCTGGCTATTTAAACAAGCTTATGATGGTGGTTGAGGGACTCTATTGTTGAATATTTGGAGTGTGTAGGATGGGATAGCTCAGAGATTGAGTAGTTGGTATGTCTCACTAATCCCTAACTGATTGTGTAATGGGATGAACAAGGGAAGCTGGGAAGTTGTGTGCTGGGTTTCATCTACAGCTTACAATATAAAATAATAATCACTGGGAAATAAAAAAGTTTTCAATGCTTTACGATAATTAGACTCAGCCTTAATAGTCAGAGGTAGCAAGTTCCAACAGGAAATTACTTGAAAAGAGAACATCGCATTAGTAATTCTAAAAAAATGGACTACTTTTAAAGGCAGGTAGCTTCAGTACCAGTTGGCTTTGTAAATGAGAAGAAATACTAGGCAAAGAGCCAATACATTTATCATTAATTCAGATGTAATACTGTGAATGATTTGAAAAATCAGGCATGTTGATTTAAATAGAATACGATCATGAAGGGGAGGCCAGTGTAAATTTGCAATATAAGGTGAAATACTACTGAACTTCTCAAGACTGAAAATTAGTTTAGCCAAAATATTTTGAATCAGTTGAAGCTTATTCAATAATTTTGTAGATGGCCCTAAATAGAGAACATTGCAGTAGTCAAGCTGGGGTAATATAAGCATCTGAACCAATAGAGAGAGGCAATATTTTGATCAGTCTTCTTTAACTGGCATAATTGCCTTAGTTTGAAAAGGTCTTTTGCCAAAGTTGGTTAATTTGTGGTTCAAACGTCATCAATGAGTACAAAATAACGCCCAACATTCTAGATTTATCGTCAACAGTTAAGTTTCCCATTGGGTAATAGAGCTAGATATATAGCTTCCCGGAGTTTTAAACCACAGGACTTTGGTTTTACTGGAATTTAATTTTAATGTATTATTAAACGCCCAACATTGAATCCTGGCCATTCAAGAGGACACTGTCTTCATGGTCTTTCCTAGATCAACTGACTCAGGTGCCAACTTCAAAATGTTATCTGCATAAGAAAGTAACATCTCATCCAAGTTCAGAGTAATGGTTCCCAGTGAAGACATGAAAAATTAAAAAGCAAAGGAGATATGGAGAACCCTGAGGTACTCCGCAACCCGGGGACCAAAACTTAGAACAAGAGTTATTACTCTGAACACAATAACTACAGTTCACTAAAAAATTATGAAACCAAGTAAGGACAGGACTCCTGAGCCCGATCCCACTTAATCTCTCGAGTAACAAAAGATGATCTACTGCATCAAATGCAGCAGATATATCAAATTGGAGTAAAATGCTCTGTTTCCCTAAGCTTAATTGGTTTTTAATATGAGAAGTTAATACTAGTAACTGGGTTTCAGTACTATGGGCTGTGCAAAGCCAAATTGAGAAGAATCAGACAAAAACCTTTGTCCAAATAATTAGCGAACTGCTGGCTAACATAAGATTCTAACATAACATATAAAATAACATAACGAGAATACTCGCAACAAGGCGAAAACTAGCAGGCATAGGCGCCCGGTATAAGAGGCTTGGGGAGGAGCCGAGCGAGTGGCGCCGTGAGTGTCCCCTTCCCTCCCTCTCCGTTTATTACTATATCTGCCCCGCGGCCGCGCCATCTTTAATTTACCTCCGCTCCGTCCCCAGCATTGGCCGCATCATTTCAAAGCCTGCCCTGCTGCCCGTCTCTATTCTCCCCTCGCTCCCTTCGCGACGTGATTCGTTCTGCAGAGAGAGTCCCGCCTTCTGACATCATTTCCTCGAGGGCGGGACTCTGCAGAACGAATCACGTCGCGAAGGGAGCGAGGGGAGAATAGAGACGGGCAGCAGGGCGAGCTTTGAAATGATGCGGCCAACGCTGGGAGTGGGGACGCAGCGGAGGTAAATTAAAGATGGCGCGGGGCAGATAGTAAGCAAGGGGAGGGAAAGGGGAGACCCAGGGCGCCGCTGGCCCAGATGGATGGAGGCAGGGGAGAGGAGAATCGGGCTGGGTATGGATGGAGGGGGGAAGGGGACAGAAGGGAATTGCTGGATGTGCATGGAGAGGAGGGTTGCTGGAATGGGTGGATAGAGGGATGGCAGGGGAGAGAGGAGGGTTGCTGGACATGGGTGGGTGGCTAGAGGGGAGAGCAGGGTTGCTGGACATGGGTGGATGGAGGGCAGGGGAGAGAACAGGATTGCTGGACATGGATGGAGGGGAGGGCAGGGGAGAGAGGAGGGTTGCTGGACATGGATGGCTAGAGGGGAGAAGAGGGTTGGTGGACTTGGATGGATGGAGGACAGGGGAGAGAGGGGGGTTGCTGGACATGGATGGAGGGAAGGGAAGACAGGAAGGAGATGCACATGAATGAAGGGGAGAAATTCTAGACATGCATGGAAAGGAGGGAAGACAAAGGAAGGAGATACACATGGATGGAGGGGAAGGGAGAGAGAAAAAATGCTGGGCATGGATGGAGGGGAGGGAAGAGAGAGGAAGGAGATAAGATGAGGGAAAAGGGAGAAAACCTGCACATCGATGGAGAAAATAGGCAGAAGCTGGATCCACTGGACAGTCGAGTCTGCAGAGGACCCAGCTTTTACTTACGGATGTAAGGCAAGAAATGAAGAAGAAAGGCAGAAAGTAAAGAAATAAATGAAAAGGAAGCCCTGGAAACGGAGTTAAGAGGACAGATAGCAGCAGAATCGGATACTTGGCCAGCATGATCAGAAAAACAGTCACCAGACAACAAAGGTAGAAACGATCATTTTATTTTCATTATAGTGTTTGGAATATGTCCACTTTGAGAATCAGATGCTCAACATTAAAAGTTTATATTTTTTACTTATTTATGGCATTTCATCCCACATTAAACATGAATTAGGGTGTTTTGTGGCTCTACATGAGAATTGTGGTATTATGATCCCTTGTTTCATATTGTTGACGGTCTGAATTTTCCGTATGGGTGGCATATTGGTGTATTAGGTTCTGCCCAGTGTAATATTTATGGTACAGTAAGGTTCTAAGTATGTTTTTGCACAAAGTTGTGCATAGTGTTTTGCAGTTGAGCAATTGTGGTTAGTATATGCTTTGAGCAACCACTTTATTCTTTGACATATGATACATAGCTAATATCTAAATTTAATAAAAGGTATTGAATTTTTTTTTTTCTGTGTGTTATCAGACAATTATGGATTTAACCTCCTCCCATGGCCCCACCCCTAACCCTGCCCCCTTTAGCCTCCCCAAACAGTTGGGCCACCGACCGCCTATGCTAGCAGGTAAAGACAGATCCAGGCATGAAGGCTTAGGTAATGGAGTCAGATCCCTGCAAGCCAGGCTGCAGTGACAACATTCAAGAGTTTCACACCTAGGGTTCATGATCAGTTTAGGAAAATGTTACCACATCACTTTTATATATTAGGTGTTCAGCAGAATTTTCCTAACAGAATTGGGTAGTTATGTTGTATGTGAAAAGTGGGGAGAAATGGTCTCTTATGTCAGGTGGCTGATAGTATGTACAACTGGATCATTTCTCATGGGACAACTCTGAGTCACACACCTGGCAGACCAACCATTGGACCCTTGCTCTCCACCACAAAAGCCAGGTCAATTAGATAGTCACTTACAGAGAATATTTTTCTATCGGAATATGTCTGTCACTTCTCTAAACTCTTTCAAGCTGCATAGGGTGGAGGGTGTTGGATCTTCAAATATCTCCACATTGTGCTCTTCCTACTTCACTTGGCTGCCCCTTCCATGCCTTTCTTAGGACTCGCTCTGTATCAATGGAAGCATGCTACAGTGTTTCCCTGCTGTTCTGAGAACTCTCTGCTTTCAATAAAGTTACACAGATTTGCTGGGTTGCCTGCACAAATGTGGTATTTTCCAGTGTGTAGGATTCCTCACAGTCGGAGTTGCTTCTCCATATTATTTATCTGCTGCTGCAGTTTAGCAATCCCCTCTCCATGTTTATCAATTTTTAACTGTCTCCTCCACCTGATGTCCGATTTCACTGATGTCCTTTAGGCTCCTCTGTATCTCAGTTCCTAAAACCACTTCATGCAGTTGTCCTCTTGTTGGGAGCTGAGTTTCCTCTAGTGCATCTCCATTTTCCTCCAGTGCCCATATTTCCCCTGGAGCTGCTCCCTTGTGCTCTGCATCCACCTTCTTGGCCTTGTGACATGGATCGAGGCAGGCTTCAGTAAGCAAAAGTTTTCAGGTCTGCTTCTGCTTTTTTGTCGCCATCCATGTGACTTGCGATTCCTTCCTACTTCAGCCAGCTGATTATCAGCGGGAAATTGCTGCTGAATCAGGCAGCTTTTTTTTTATTGGGGTAGTTCTGAAGTTCTCCTTCTATCTTGCCATTCATTATGCTAATGTCACTTCCTCTGATGATATTAAGCTAGGCAACAAGTAGATAAGACGACTAGAAAAGCCAAAAGAATGCTTGGTTGTATTAGGAGAGGAATGACCAGCTGGAAAGTATTGCTTCTGTATAAGTTATCTGGTGTGCTCTCATTTAGATTACTGTGTGCCGTTCTGGAAACTGAACCTTCCAAAGGATATAAATTGGATGGTGTCATCAAATGGTCAAGTAAAAATATAAGCATATTTTCCTTGGAAGAGAGGTGGGAAAGGAGAGAGATTTAAATACTTTCAACGTATAAATATATGGGAGATATGTCTCTTTCAGTGGAAAAAAGGCTTTTGAATTAGGAGCCATGGATGAGAATAAAAAGGACACTCGGGAGTAATCTAAGAAAAAAAAAATTTTTCTCCTTACTGAAAGGGTAATGGACAAGTGAAACAGTGTCCCAGTAGAAATGATGGAGATGAAAGCAGTATTAGAGTTCAAGAAAGCATGGGACAAACAGAGGATCTCTGAGGAAGAAGTGGTTGTAGACTGGGTGGTTGCTTTGGCTGGGCAGACTGAATAGGCCTTAGGGTTTTTTTCTGCTGTAATTTTCTGTTTCTCCATTTACAGGCATTGGAATCTGTTTTAGTGACCTATATAGTAGGCTGGAAAGTTCAAACACTATTTATGTACATTGTTGTCATGTGTTAAACATTACCCAACAAACTGCCCCTGTAGTTGTTTCTATTAATTTTCTTTGCAAATTCTGCATTTGCCAAATTTGCTACAGATATAATTTACTGATGCTTGTAGGTTTTGCCAAGTTTTACCATTGATTAATACTGATTTATGATAACATAGCTTTTTGAAGAGGAAGCATCAAAATGATTCTCGTCTTTAATACCCACTCTTTTTTTTTTATTTTATTATCTATTGCTTTCTTTCTCCTTTGCTGTATTTAATATACCTACAGTATATGCTCACAGCTTATTTTCTGTCTCTTCCCTGTTGTAGGTTGGTGGAGATGTACCAGAAACAAACTACCTCTTCATGGGAGACTTTGTGGATAGAGGCTTCTACAGTGTCGAAACTTTCCTTCTCCTCTTAGCACTTAAGGTAACTGAGTTCTGCTTCTTGTGAGTGGGTTCTAAATTTGGACTAGGTGCTCCTTTGCATGATGGCATGCATCAGTGGTGGTGGGGGAGACAGAAGAAGAGGGTGATTTAGCACCACATAGATGTGTGGGAAAAAGCAGAATATCAAATACATATAAATTCTTCAGGTGAAGTGACCTAAGCCTAAGGCACGGGGTAGCATGCATACAGAGGCTTTTATAATTTCAGAACATCATGCTGGTTGGGCTGTTTTATTTTTTCATCTGTCGTCACTTACTTTCTTATTATGATCTGCCAATCTCGCTTTTAGTGCTGTATTTCGTTTGTTCACCAGTTGTTGTTAAGATTCATGGTTAACCCCTCTCCCCATCACAGAAGTTGTGAATGCCACTGTTTTAGCATTCATTGCCTGCTTTCTGTAGCCTAGGATGATGTAACGGTGCAGAGCAGTGTCTTGAAAGTACATAATACTTTCCATGTACCCTTTTCCCATTTGATTTGGTATTGGGACACTCAAACGAGGCCAGGATTCCTAAACACTAACAGAACCACCCTTTTCTGCCCCTTTGGCTCCCTGGGACCATGATAGCAGTGGCAATAGCACTAACTTGCTAGTCTGGCTTTTGGGTTCTCTTGTAGTAAATGACAGATGTTTGTTCATAGCCATTGAGCCCAGTAACGTTTCATAATTTTCGTCGTTAAAAGCTGCATTTCATATATGAGCATCATCTTATCACTGAATATATGTGTGTGCATTTTTAGTGGGTGAGTGTGATCATGGAAAAGGTGACTGAAATCACCAGATACAAAATGAGGTTTTAATTAATTCTATTAGCGCAAACAATTGTACTACAACAGTCCAAGGAGTGGAGGAGTGGCCTAGTGGTTAGGGTGGTGGACTTTGGTCCTGAGGAACTGAGTTCAATTCCCACTTCAAGCACAGGCAGCTCCTTGTGACTCTGGGCAAGTCACTTAACCCTCCATTGCCCCATGTAAGCCGCATTGAGCCTGCCATGAGTGGGAAAGTGCGGGGTACAAATGTAAAAAAAAAAAAAAAACTCCATCCTTTTATGTGAAAAAAAAAATAAAAGCTATGGAAGTTCAAACAGGTAACTTTTTTTCAGACTGCTTATGGACACATGATTTGAAAAATCAGCCATTCTCAACATTTGAATCTGCTATTGTAGTTACCTTTTCCCAGAGATAGTCACATATAACAGTTTCATAAGGTATTTGTAACAGAGGTGCTTCATGGACCAATAAGTTTTACAGGTGTAAGTGGTGGCTGTTTTGGATGTCCCGGTGAATCTTGGCTGGGGTGAGGGGTGGGAAATGTAGTGGGTAGACAGAAGAAGCACAGCTTGTGGCTCAACACTATGATTATTCAACTGAAGTACTGTGCACATGTAAAGTAGCAGAGTGCCTGCTTAATGCTCCATCCTTTCTTTTGCCAGGTTCGGTACCCAGACCGGATCACCCTAATCCGTGGGAACCATGAGAGCCGTCAAATAACACAGGTCTATGGCTTCTATGATGAATGCCTGAGGAAGTATGGCTCGGTCACCGTCTGGCGCTATTGCACCGAAATCTTTGACTACCTCAGTCTCTCAGCCATCATTGATGGCAAGGTAAAAAAAAATAAGGGGTGGGGGGAGAGGAGGGATGGAGGGACAATCTGTGGAAAAAAGATGTCCTATAGGAGAGAGATCTTCTGAATGAAAAAATTAAAATAGGAGGGCATTAGAAAAAGGATGTACTAGAATAATAATTCTGGATTCATCAAAGTGTGGCTACTTTGGCCTGCTTGTTTATGGAGAAAATGAAGTTGCTTAATAGTAATAAGAGGTTCTCCGTAGATGGCAGGGAAACGCAGTCACACTTTCCCTCTTGCTGCCTCTTCCCCACTCCCCCAGCATTTCCTTCCTTTAGCTTTGAGACACCTGAACTCCAATAGGCTTTTGAAAAGAATAGAGGAACCTCCATGTAGGAGCACTAAATATAAAATAAAAATTCAAGTTGGAGGAGGGTTCCAGATATCCTGGCAAGATCGGATGACATCACCAAAATGTATGGCTGCATTTTCCTGGTCTCTATTAACTCCTATTAAAAATGTAAGAAACTTCACTTTCTCTGAGGACAAGCAGGACATCATTTCTGACGTATGGGCATTGTTATGCCAGTTACTCTTCAAAAGTGGAGGAGTGGCCTAATGGTTAGGGTGGTGGACTCTGGTCCTGGGGAACTGAGTTTGATTCCCACTTCAGGCACGGGCAGCTCCTTGTGACTCTGGGCAAGTCACTTAACCCTCCATTGCCCCAGGTACAAATAAGTACCTGTATATGTAAGCTGCATTGAGCTTGCCATGAGTGGGAAAGCGCGGGGTACAAATGTAACAAAAAAAATTAATTATGGTAAAATTACGGTACGCAAAGAGGTAAAATATCCATCTTATACACAATCTCAATGTGAATATCGCATAACTTCATCTCTTGATCCTTATTTCAAGGAGGTTTCACCAACTCATGCCAACTACTAAAGGAAAAGTCCATAGACCGTTATTAAATGGACTTGGGGAAAATCCACTATTTCTGGGATAGAATGTTTTGTACTTTTATGGGATCTTGCCAGGTATTTGTGACCTGGAGTGGCCACTGTTGGAAACAGGATGCTGGACTCGATGCTCCTTTGGTCTTTCCCAGTATGGCAATACTTATGTACATCCTCAAGTCTTGTCATGTTGTGCTAGTTACTCTTCAAAAGTAATTAATTGCAGTTACTGGGACAGTGAATAAGTAGTTAACTATTGTATTGATTATGGAGCGGAGGAGTAGCCTAGTGGTTAGTGCAGTGGACTTTGATCCTGGGGAACTGAGTTCGATTCCAGTGCAGCTCCTTGTGACTCTGGGCAAGTCACTTAACCCTCCATTGCCCCTGGTACAAATTAAGTACTGAATATATGTAAACCGCTTTGAATGTAGTTGCAAAGACCTCAGAAAGGCAGTATATCAAGTCCCATTTCCCTTTCCCCCCATAACTGCAAGAAAAGTAACTAACTACAGTAACTCAATATCGCACAACACTTCGTATGGTGATGTCATCTGATGGAACCCATTGTGGAGCAATCTTCCAGCTTCTTGTAGAAGCTTTTGGAGGTACTGCTGCATATAAGCATATGACTTCGACCCTGCTGCTGCATGGGACCAGTCTGTTTCATCCGTGGTGCAGGGTAGATGCACCTCCTTGTCTCTCTCCACAGCTTGCAGCTGTGTTTCTTTAGCTTTAATTCGTTATTTTTTTTTGTAAGTGCTGCACAGGACCAGTGTCTTTTTCTCCCTCCTTTCAATTTTCTTAGTTTTTTTCCAGCACTTCTAAATTTCCTTTCTTTTCTGTAGCTTGTGGCCCCTCTAGGCCTGAGTGCGCCAGTTGGGGAATATTTTTTCTTCCTTTATTCAATCATTGAGTCGATTTTGCTTCAGATATTTTCCCTGACGTGAACCAGAAAACTCACAGTGGTTTCAAAAAGTGCTCCTGATGTGACAGGACCATGTTTCTTTCAGACACTCACAGTTGGTGCCTGTCATGTCTGGGGCCCAATAAAATAAACAGGAACAAACCTTCCAATGTTTCTTTATGCGCAAAAGATCTTTGCAGTGAGCTGATTCATGCGTTTGGAACATGACGCTGCAGCTGCCGTGAATGCACACCACCAAAACAGTTGGTCCTTCAGAATGTATTTGGAGTCAAAAATTGAACTCTTCCCCCGCCCCCCCCCCCCCCCCCCCCCCAAAATCCCCAGGCCCATGTCTGTTTTCTGTTCTAGGGTGTTACCAAGAAAACAACAAAACAAGTTAATAAAAAAAAAAAAATGGGATGTTAATAGGCCTTAGCCTGTTGCAGGTCTTGTTTTACTCCTTTTTTTATTTTGATTTAGGAATTCCCATATGTGAGAAATAGCCTGCTTGCCCTCCAAGAAGGCGTGGTTATTCACCTGTAGCAGGTGTTTGAGGACAACAGGACACATTCTCCCATACCTGCCCACCTCCTTAAAGAATTGTATTATATTAGCTATTGTATTAAACTGCCTGGTCCTGTTGGGGGGGGGGGGGGGGGGGGGGGAGTCACATGCGCGATGTAGTACCTCCAAAAACTTCCAGAAGAAATCTGGAAGATTGCTCCTTGTCGGATGATACCACCCATATGTGGGAATATGTATCCTGCTGTCCTTGGAGAACACCTGCTACAGGTGGGTAACTACACTTTATGGGAGCAATATTAAGAGTGTGTGTTGCTCTTCACGACATATGAAAAAACTGAAATTTTGGGGTGTGTTTCTGTTTTGAGGAAAGACAGCATGGAAATATCATTAACATTTCCATTGTTTCAAATGAAAAACATACATAGTGACAACTAGGACACATTGAACTTGAATCCTATTTGAGATAATGTGGGATATAAATACCATAAATAAATAAATTAACTAGCAGTAAATTGAGAGAAGCACTTCTGATTTTTCACTGTTATGACTCACTTGCACTTCAGTACTTGACTGCTACAGTGCTGAACAGTGGAAAGTAGAAAGATTGAAAGAGAAAAAGGGAAAGGGGATGGGACTTGATACACTGCCTTTCTATGGTTACAATCAAAGCGATTTACTTATTATATACAGGTACTTATTTTGTACCTGGGGCAATGGAGGGTTAAATGACTTGCCCAGAGTTGCAAGGAGCTGCAGTGGGAATTGAATCCAGTTCCCCAGGATGAAAGTCCACTGCACTAACTACTAGGCTACTCATGGGAAGGGGGAAGGAGATGGGAAACAAAGAGGCAGGGAGCATGGGGCTGGGGGAAGCCAAAGGTTGATGGGAGGAAAGAGGGGGTAAAAATGAGAAGCAGTACACATCTTGCTGAAACATTACTGTTTATCTCCAAGCAGGTCCAAGGTTCACCTTAAAACTATGAACAAATAATTTTTGAAGGATTTCAATATTTGTATATTCTATTCTCCTGATTCCTTCTTTTTGGGGTCTGTTTCTGCAGATCTTCTGTGTTCATGGTGGACTCTCCCCTTCCATTCAGACTCTGGATCAGATCCGGACGATAGACCGCAAGCAGGAGGTGCCTCATGATGGACCAATGTGTGACTTGCTCTGGTCTGACCCTGAAGGTACATTTTGTTTGTTTGGTTGGGGCAGTTTCTACTCTACCTCTCCTGGCTAGCTGCAGGCAGCTCATTAGGGAGAAGCTGCAGCACACACTGCTGACTCTTGGTGGCACCAGATTAAAAGGATCCTAACCCCAAGAAGCTGTAGTCTGAATTCCTGTTAGTTGTAACCAGCAGGATAGCTAGCTTCTTAAAAAGCACCTTGCTCAAAACTCACGAGAGCACAAGAGAGGGCACTGGCAGGAGCCTGTGAAATGGCAAAGGGCTGCTGTTTTCTGTAGAACTGTAGCTCAGTAGCAAAGGTATAGAAATTGAAAAAAATATTCAGCTACTGTTGAATCATAGAGAAAAAAGAAAAGCAGGAGAAGGTAAGTGGGGTGCATAAGTAAGCTCTTCTTTTTCTGTATCAGAATGAGCCTTGAAAATTCAACTCTAATTCTAAATTATTCCATTATTAATTTGTGTATTACTTTTAAGGCAATAAAGCAAAAAAAAAAAGTACCTCTTAGTCAAATATATTTTTTGACTGCCTTTCAAAGTTTAGGAAAGAACAAAAGATGACAATATCAGAATATATAAGTGAAACGTAAAAAACATTCCAGTGACACTCTTACAGGGAAAGGTGGAGGTGAGGGGGGTAAGAAAAGGGAGGAATGGCTGGGTGATCAGGTGACAAAAACAGTATAATTTTATGATTTATAATGTGAAAGGAAATTGGATATCTTAAGACCTGTCTTTTTGGTGTCAAACATTCTTCATCTTAACTTCAAAGAGAATGTGGTAAAGGCGGTTAGCTTAGCAGGATTTTAAAAAGATCTGGACGGCTTCCTAAAGGAAACGTCCATAGACTATTATTAAATTGACTTGGGGAAAATCCACTGCTATTTCTTGGATAAGCAGCATAAAATGTATTGGACTTTTTCGGGATTTTGCCAGGTATTTGTGACCTGGATTGGCCACTGTTGGAAACAGGATGTTGGGCTTGATGGACCTTTGGTTTGTCCCAGTGTGGCAATACTTATGTACTTATGTCTCGCATTCCTGGATTGTTTTCTAATCATAAGGTAACTAATGTAGTGCTCTGCTCACAGAGGTAGTGTTTGATTACTTTTGTGAGCTTTGATTTTGCTTTGACTTTCTAAAGTAGCAGAGATTTGGAAGGGGCAGAGGTAGTCCACAGAGCTAGGTTTTCTTCATAGCAGCGTACATAAGTCCATCAAGCCCAGCATCCTGTTTCCAACAGTGGCTAATCCAGGTCACAAGTATCTGGCAAGATCCCAAAACAGTACACAATACATTTTATGCTGCTTATCCTAGAAATAAGTAGTGTGTTTAGGTTGTTGTTGCTGTTTCTGATTATAGCAGAACTGAATCCATTTGTGGACCTGTTTTACGGAATTAAACGTTTGCCAGGCTCCATGGTCCATATGTTCAATTATTTCATGGTGCTTACTTGCTGCTCTTCCTTCTGCAGACACAACAGGTTGGGGTGTGAGCCCTCGTGGGGCTGGTTATCTGTTTGGCAGTGATGTGGTGGCCCAGTTCAATGCAGCAAATGACATCGACATGATCTGTCGGGCACATCAGCTGGTGATGGAAGGATACAAGTGGCACTTCAATGAGACAGTGTTGACTGTGTGGTCAGCACCTAACTACTGCTATAGGTATGTGGCAGTGTGAAAAGAGGGAGTTCAGGATCTATGGATCTTCATTTCCGTGCTGATACACCTCTCCCCTCTCTGTCCTCAGGTGTGGAAATGTGGCTGCCATTCTGGAACTGGATGAGCATCTGCAGAAAGAGTTCATCATCTTTGAGGCCGCACCCCAGGAGACCAGAGGGATTCCCTCCAAAAAACCAGTAGCGGACTACTTCCTGTGACCTCTTGACTTCTACAGTGCCCCATATTCTCTCTTTCATGTCTCCTACTTGTCAGCTGGGAACTATATCCAAACTACGAAAACACTGTGGTGAGGAGAGAGAGAATGTGGAGCAGTGGAGGATGTTCCTCCGCTCACTTCCACCCCAGAATGCCACCCTTCTCGCCTTACAAAGCTGAATCTGAATTACCTGTACCAGGGATGGAAGTTGTGGGGGTCCATGGCTTGTAGTGGTAACGCCTCCATGAATTCTTATTCTGTCTCACACTCTTATTTTTACCCCCTCCCTTCCTTTTGCCCTTTGTGAGCAGCTGGCACTGGAACCTTTTGGTGGGCATGGAGGGATGAAAGCACCTCCCTGTTTATCCAGCTAGCCATTAGGTATGCCCTACTTCCATTAGGCATAACCAAGAAATCCACAGTGCTACTGAAGGTATATTTTTCTGTGTCATGCAACTGGATATAGAGCTGGGCCAAAACTCTGCTTATCATATTTTCTATTGGAAGAGGATTGCAGGTTGGTAAAATCATGGCAGAAATAACTAGGACCCTGAAGGGACTTGTTAGAGAGACATGTATTTTATTGGAGTGTAACAGGAAATAACCTGGTTTATGATTTCTGACCCGCACCTGCCACCTCCTCCCCCTTTCCTGCCCTTTCATTAAGAGGTAGGGGTGTTTTTGTTTTACATTTTATGTTTCTCTTAGAAATTCTGGCTCTCCTTTCCCTAAGAACAGCTACATTGACAAAGTCTGAAAAAGTAGCACTACTAGCAACAGTTCAGAGGGGGATTTGAAAACTGTGAATTAAATAATGAAAATCTTTGTCTACTAGGTCTAACCTGTTTTCCCTTTTCATCCTCTTTGTTTTACTGTTATTATCATCAGTATCTTACTGGTATCTGGTATAATCTACCCATCATCTCTTTGTATTCCATGCCCTTTTTGCAGGTGCTACTCCACTGTGTTTGTGGAGGAGGGGAAATAGGTTTAAGTCCTGTGACCATACTTTTCCATGTAAAAGTCTATAAAGTAGTGTCAGCAGTAAAGGTAGAGATATGAGCTGGGAATTTGAGCAATCACACAAGTAGCATCTAAAAGGGAATAATTTATACGTAGTCTTTTATCTCTGGAGGATGGTAGCAGTTTTAACATTATCAGAGTAGCTATTTTGAGTCTTTGCTACCCTACCTCAAAAATATTGAAAAGAAACGTTCAGCCCCCCCCCCCCCCCCCCCAAAAAAAAAAAACAATCATTTTCTGTAGTCTACAGGAGAGAGTGATTGCAACTAAGTTAGCTGCCCAAGGACCCCTGCAGTGCCCTAGGCTGGGAACAGTTTGCACGCCCTGTTCTGTACTTGCATTTGAATTTCTACATGGTCCATACATGAGAGGGCAGAGGCAGAGCTCTGCAGCTATAAACTGGCAATGTTGTGTTCCCTTCAGCGTTGGTTTCATGTAAGGACAGAGGATAAGGAGGACAGAGAAAAAAACTCAGTTATAATCTCAAGTACTTGTCATTCTGTATCTTCTCTTGCTCACTTTTAGACTTCAACTTCCAAGGTTTTTTTTTATTATTATTAAAAACCCTATTCTATATCTTTGTATCTTTCTGGGGGCTTTTTTCTCATAAAATTTTCCCCAAAATTGACTTTCAAAAAGTGTTTTGTTAGTAAAAAGAAAAAAAATGATAAAAAAAATAAAACTAAAGGAAAATAAAAATAAAAATGGAAAAATACTCTGATGAGAATTTATTCTGTGGTGGTAAAATGGTAAAACACTGGGGTATTTATTTTGCAACTGCTAGTAGGGCAACTAGTAGATGAAGCTAGTGAAGGAAGGAGAGAAGCAACCTGGGTACTATGCTGAGAAAGTTGGGACTTGCCAGGGAGCGATGTCTGCTTGCCTTGCCTATATAGCCATTTTTCACACCTTCCCCTTTGGTCAGTACTGCCTTTTGGTGTTGCAAGTTGGGAAGGGGGATTTGATTTGGAGGTGTGAAGGGAAGATGCTTCATCAGTCAAAGGCTTCCTCCTCCCCCCAACCCCTTTCACAGGCAAGTGAGAATCCAGAATGAACAGAGCACAAATTGGCAGGGAGGGGAGATAGAACAGCTGGCATTACTATCTTTCTTTAAAAAAAAAAAAAAAAGCTTAAGCCCACTTTCCTTTTTATGCTGGCCTTCTATTTAGACTCTCCTCCCACTAACATTAAGCTGTTAATGAAGAAGTAATAGACTGGGCCTACATTTAATGTTACATCTGCAGCTGTTCCCCACCCCCAAAAAAACCTTTTGAAGAAGAGATAAGGTGTGGAAATGATATCTGAACTAGGCAACATGCCTTGTTTTAGGAAGGTGGGGAGGTGGAAGAGGGGTCAGAACATGTCTTGTTTTAGGAGGTGGAGGTGAGAAAGGTCAGAGCAAGGAGGGTTTTCCTTTCTGCAGATGACTGCTTTCAGCATGATTTTTATTAACTTTGCTGTAGTAACAGAAACACACTTAGCCAGACTTAAGCAACACTGTGTGAATTTAAGTTTTTTTCTCCTTAACAGCAGGAACCTCCTGATATTTTAAAACTCGGTACTATCTGTACCTAAAGCATGTAAATGAGAATCCTTAATATTTTGTATTTCCTGGGGACTGGAATCATTTTCTGACGTTTTGGATAAGGTGGTAAAAAGAATTTTGGTTTTCTCTTTAAGGTGCTCTAATATGAATATTGCCAAGATATGCTGCAGGTGATGTTTCTATGGAGTATTTTTAATGTATTTATTTTGGATTATTTACTATACCACCTTTCAGATTACTGTATCAAAGCTGTTTACAAACAGGTTTACTAGGCTAAGGGCGATGACGATATGTTAGCAAAATATCTAGCAAACTGACAATAGCAGATACAACAGGGGGGATATCAATAGCACAACAATTTGTCTTCCGGTAGACATTGGAAGAGTATATTGGGGGTAGAGTTAGAAAATCGGACATCCGACTACCAAATCTGCCCCTCTGCTGGGTCCTTGGGCTTCATATAAAAATCACTCATTTACACCAAGGCTTGATTGAACAGCTGTGTCTTTAGACCTATTTTTAATCTGAAATAGGAACTTTTGTATCTAAGAGTTTGAAGATGAGAGTTCCAAAGTTGAGGTGCAATACAGCTAAACGCTGCTGCTACTACTACTACTACTTAACATTTCTAAAGCGCTACTAGGGTTCCGCAGCGCTGTACAGTTTAACACAGTCCCTGCTCAAAGGAGCTTACAATCTAAAGGACAAAACGTACAGACAATCAAATTGGGGCAGTCAAGATTTCCTGACTAGAGGTATAATGGTTAGGTACCAAAAGCAACATTGAAGAGATGAGCTTTGAGCAAGGATTTGAAGATGGGCAGTACTAAATGTGTTTGTGAGGACCGCAAGCTTTGTGGTGGTCAGTAGGGAAGAAGGACAGAATGCAGGTAGGACGGTCCCTGTATAAAATGCCCTGTGGGCCAATATAAGGATCATGAATGTGATCCTTGAAAGTACATGTATCACATGTCACTGAATGTGGACTTGGCTCCCTAGAGTAACCTGATTGCAGTGTTTTGTACAGAGGTAGATGTGAGATGGCTAGGAGATGGGAGAGTGATCAGAGGGGACATACAGGGGCAGATGTAAAGAATGAGCACAAAAATGCAAAAAGCCATGCAGAGTTTTTAAATGATGTATCTTTGACTAGTCTTAATTCCCTACTTCTTCTAGAATGGAATAATTCACTTGAACTGCAAACTTGTCTTGCAGCATTTTTATACACTTTTCTCATTTTAAATTTAATTGTGAGAGTCAAAAGTTCTTAGCACTTCTGCACACTATTTGCCTAGTTACAGCATCGGAGGATCAGATTAACCCATTAGTGCCCAGTGTTCCCATATGGGAACAAATCAATTTGTTCCCATATGGCTTATTATGGGAACATTGGGTACTAATGGGTTAAAGCAATTTGAGATGGAAAAGGGTGAAACTGAGAAAATGGATGACAGAATGGACAAATATTTTGATGGTGTCGGCAATATGGTGTGGAGGAGTGGCCTAGTGGTTAGGGTGGTGGACTGTGGTCCTGAGGAACTGAGTTCGATTCCCACTTCAGGCACAGGCAGCTCCTTGTGACTCTGGGCAAGTCACTTAACCCTCCATTGCCCCATGTAAGCCGCATTGAGCCTGCCATGAGTGGGAAAGCGCGGGGTACAAATGTAACTAAAAAAAAAAAAACTATATGAGGTGATGGGCCTGAACCACAGCTGGTCCTTCTGCACAGCATCATCATCAAAGACAGTTATGTTAAGGTGGACAAGCTGAGCCAGACCTGATTTTTACCCCATTGTATGCATGAAGGCCTAGTCCTGATTCCTTTAAAAAAAAAAGGATTAAATTTCCACACATGCAATGGAGGTGAGAGTGAGACTAGGACTGACCAACCTTGTTTCTTTGGCATAAATATATGATCACTCACACTAGCCCTTTAGCATTACCATACATTTTTAATTGTGCAGAAATTACCTTCGTGCACATTAATTTGACTTAGTGTGAGCTAATTGTTTGAAGTGCGCTAATTAACTGGATGTCTGAATGTGCATTTGCCCTAAAGAACAACCACAGAAATATTCAAAAATTAAGAAACCAGAAAGTCTTGCTTGCACAAGTGTTCATATCTGTTAACACACTGCTTGGTGGAAGCCTGTTTTACAGCCATGAGTCATTAGAATAAGTGTCTATACCAATACATTGGGATGGTGCAGATTTTGCCATTCTTGGCTAGTAATTGTTAGGACTCTAGTTTAAGGCTTTGACAGGGAAGAAAGTTTGCTTCTTGATGAGCTACTTTGTTGTTGCTTGTGCTTTGTGCTTAGGATCATTGTTGACCTTCCGGAAGCTGAATCTTCTACCCAGTCCCAGGTCTCTGGGAGACGCAGGTTTTTCTTCAGGATTTTCCTGTACTTTCTAACAACCATTTTCCCCTTGATCTTCACTAGCAGAGTGGTGGTTCCAAAAATATAACCTAGTGCATTTCTGTGAGACAAGGAGTTCTAGTTCCCTGTCTTATACTGTAGAGCATCCCCAAAACAAACTGCTGCCACTAGCAGGGTGATGTGCTGTGCTGTGTATTACAGTACACATCACTGTAGTCTGACTTCAAAACCTTTACACATGAGGAGAAGGGGAAGAGATTTGTATTTAGTTCACGCCTTTTACAAGTAGGTATTTTCCTCTCTCTGTTTGTATTGAGTAAGTGAAGGGTTAAGGGGCCCTTTTACCAAGTTGTGCAAGTGTCTACGTGTGCCCAGCACGCACCAAAATGGAGTTACCACTCGACTACCGTGTGGTTCTTGCGGTAATTTCATTTTTGGCGTGCGTCCGAAAAATATTTTTTATTTTCGGACACGTGTAATGGTCGTGTGCCAAGTGGAATTTGACACGCGTAGGTCATTACCGCCTGGATTCTTTATCGCTAGGTCAATGGCTGGCAGTAAGGTCTCAGACCCTAAATGGATGCGTGGCAATTTTGATTTTGCTGCATGTTCATTTTTGGCAAAAAAACAAAAGACCTTTTTCACAGGCACGCTGAAATATGGATTGGTGCGTGCCCAAAACCTCTGTGCCTACACTACCACAAGCCATTTTTCAGCGCACCTTAGTAAAAGGACCCCTCAGTGACTTGCCCAAGATCACAAGGTGCCACAGTGGAATTTGAACTGAGCTACTACTGCTAATCATTTCTATAGCACTACTAGACGTACGCAGTGCATTACACATTATATGCAGGTACTTTCACTGTCCCTAGAGGGCTCACAATCTAAGTTCTTGTACCTGCTGGGACAATGGAGGGTTAAGTGACTTGCCCAAGGTCACAAGGAGCTGCAGTGGGAATTGAACCCAGGTTGCCAAAATCAAAAGGCCCATTGCACTAACCATTAGGCCAACTCTTCCAGTTCTTAGCTTGTTACTTTTCTGTGTGTGTGCAATATTCCTTAAGTGTTTCTCTGCAAATGCTATGTATGGTATATCATTATGGCTTTTTTTTGGTGGTGAGGGGGGGGGGAGGGGTTGTAGCTTCCTTCTTGCCATGTTCTCATAGGGGCCATTTTTGTGGAGTAATCTTGAAATTGTTAACTTTATATTGTATCTGTTCTTTTCCAGTGACCTTTGTAATTCTTTAAAGTAATCTTAGGACTGGGGGGGTTAACCCAGAGCTACAGACTTTGAAGGGATGGACTGATTGAGGCAGTGTCTTGGTGGTGGCAACTTGTTTCCACTGTAAAAGATGGATGGACATGACAGTGCCTTAAGAGAGAATTCCAACACTGATATTTTCTTAACAGCATTTGCTGCCCCATCCAGACTGTACCTTTCAATTACTTTAGCCCAACGTTCTTTTGGAAGCTTTGTGTTTGGCTTCTTTAGCTATTTCAAATTCACTTCATGCAACCAAAACAGCTCGATTCTTTAGCCAGGAATATTTATTTCAGCTCAGTTAATGTGACTGGATACAGATGTGCTCCATTAAGGCATTGTTAAAAAATGGAGCTAATAAGGAGTTGTGATAACAAAGGTTTTGAAGACATCTGTAATTGAGACTTTGTTTCTTAATTTTGAATATTTACAATGTGTGGGTTTAAAAATGCCACATATTAAAACTAGGGATAATATGGAGCATAAACCATATACATCAAAAAACTTCACACATAACTGCTCAAAAAAAAAAGGAGGAAAAAGCCTGAAAGCACTCAGGTGCACTGATTCACACCTCAAACCAATCATAGGCAAAAAAAAAGCTTCCTTGGAAAATAGTGCAGTAATGCAAGTGGTGCAAAACATTTATATAATTTTGAAAAACGTATATGAAATTTATATCCAGCTGCCATCTGAGTCCTTGCTTCTTCATGGAGGTTGGTGTGACTTGGGTTTGAAAAAGTTGGGATACACTGTTTATGTGCATGTTGCAGGGTTTGACTGCTTTCATAAATTGTGTTCTAGCTGTTTTTGGTAGGACATGTTTGCTTACATGTATGTTGAAGAACTTTTTCCTGGGTTTTGTGTTACTTCACAAAGGCCCTGATGCTCAGAGGTAAACGCTGGTGCTAAAAGCCATTAGTGCCAGACTAGCACCTATGTTTACTGGTGCGCAATGCATAAAAGGCCCTACCGTGAGAAATGAGCATGTGCAGGAACACCGCAAATGGCATGCAAATGAAGGGAAAAAATATGTATATGAGATGTTCAGAAAATAGCATGCCTCACAAGGATGCTTCTACTGCTTTAACCCTAAGCTGGCATTAAGGTTTCAGCGGTGGTATTGAGCAGCTGTTAAGCTAGCAAGGTATGAAAATCTGCAGCTTTAATATGCAGTTGCTTTACCTTCAGGACGATTTTGCAGGTTTCTTCCTCTATCAGGTGTAGCATGGAGCCTAAACTTCTGAGACTCACCATGGTGGCCACTCAGCAGCTGAGGACTCAGGCTCCAGCTGGGGGGGAGGGGCAGGCACTGTCCACCCTGGAAAGTGGTGGTGGCGGCGCCACTCTCCTTCCAGTCCTCCAGTCCTGTTGCTGCCCGCCAAGGGCAGTGGGGTCGCCCTGCTGTAAGCAGCAGTCCAATGTGAGTTCATGAGACTGGCCAGCAGCTCCTGCAAGCAAGCAGGGACCTGATGGAGAACAGCTTCGACTGACTTGAGTTCTAATAACTGGTTCACATAACTTATGGTAACTATTTAAGATGTTAGGAAATTTTCAGTTCTCTTGAATATGGCCTTTTTAATTACTTCTGGACTGACATAGCATTCTCCAGCCATAGCCAAACCCCTTCCCCTGTGCCACTTTTCAGGCCTGGGACCCTGTTCATCTAGGCATGTGCACAAGAGCTGTGCTGGGCATGTTCCCCCCCCCCCCCCCCTTGCTTCCCAATGCTCAGTGCTAACCGCGCATAAAATGTGCATGCCATTAGCGTTGAGCATTGTGGAGTTCCTTTCTGGTGCTATTGCATTGTTATATTTTGGCGCTGTTTTGTACAACGCCAAAGTATCTTGCAGTGGAAAGAGGAGGGAGAAGGGAAGGGGGTTTAAGCTCGCATCCTTTTAAGTAGTAGCGCAAGGTGAGTTAACATTCAGGTACACAGGTAAATTTGTGTTGCTGTTGAGATGGCACCATTATTACAAAAAAAAAAAATATATATATATATAGTACGGTGAATAGCAAAGGGAAGCGGCCTCATTCTGCTTCTGCATCTATTATTGGGATATTTCTGTGGACATGGAATGTTTCTATTTCACACGTCATCCACCTTAATAGGAACTAGCCTGTACTCCAGGGCTTACCTTTACCTGCTCTCCTTTTAACACCCACTTATGTAGCCAGTCACAGATGTAGTGTTTCCTTTTGGAACCTGGTAGAACCGTGTTGCTGTTATGAAATGGCAGATTGTCCACCCTACTGCCCCCCGCCCCCCACTACCACTTACTGCAGCAGGGAGTTAGGAGGATTATGGATTTAGCACCTATGTTTTTTCAGTAGTAATTCAAGGTGAGTTACATTCAGGTACTGTGGTATTCCCCTGTCCCCAGTGGACTCACAATCGAAGTTTGTATCAGAGGCAGTGGAGGGCCGTTAAAAGCTTAGTCTGCACTAATGGAATTAGTGTGTGCTAAATTCCAGCAAGCCTGTTTTATATACCTGGGCTTTTTAGCACGTGCTAAATGCTAAGCTTTAGTTAAAAAAAAAAAAAAAAAAGGCCCTTAAGTGACTTGTCCAGGATCACAAGTTGCTGCTGTGGAATTTGAACTGGGCTTCCCTGGTTCTCCATCCACTGCTGTAACCATTAGGCTGCTCCTCCACCCCCTTTCAACTGCAGCAGTAAGCGCTTTATATTTCAGTCATCAGTCCTACAAGGCCCGTTTTTAACTTTTTTAATGCAATAAGCAAATTCCGCTTCAAAATTACTAAGAGCACATATGTTCAACAAGAGTAGAAATAGTTCAGAGCACAATATAGGAGTGTTTATCAGCGATATTGTGTCAATCCATGTCATTAGAATACGCAGACGGGCACTGCTTTTGCTGTATAGCTATGTTGTCAATTGAGTATACCCATCACAATTAGATGGTCCAGATATAGGACTAAACATTTTTTTTTCTAGCAGATGTGTGCTGGCACTATTTTCATTTTTGTGTATCCATTCACCCTTGACCCAACAGCAGCAGCAGATCTCTATCTGGCACCTCGACCACTGGCACACTCTCTAACCATATCTGTGCAGGAGTGTGGAGGCACTGCATGCTGACAGCTAAAGTAGCTTGGAATGATTTTCTAGATCAGGTTACTGAAGACACAGTAAGCTGCAGTAAGTCTTTCTTCTGTTCATACCATATAATTAACTGTGACAAGTAATTTAAAAAAACCCATGGAAGATACGAAAGTCCTGTTTGCCACTGGGAGTATATTTTGGTTTTGGGGGTTTACTAACAGTTTTCATAAATTAAAAAAGGCATTGAGAAAAGACAGAACATGAAAACAGGAAAATAAAAATGTCAAAATCAAAGGGACTTGGATTTTCTCCTCACTACAGAAATACGTATCTGAGAGATGCTATGCCTTGTGGAAGGTGTAAAGGTGATATAGCATTACCCTTCTTATCCTAAATCTGAACTACTGTTCAGATGCATTCTTTTACTTGTAGTCCTCATGCGTAGTGTGTACTCAGTAAAATGTCTTGTTTGTATCAAGGTAGGTGCCTGTGGACTGAGCACTGTATGCGCGGGACAGTGCTGCTGCTGCAGGGTACGTAAGGCCAAGTTTGGCACAGGAGCTCTGCAGGAAGGCTGGGAAGCGCAGGTCAGGGGTTACTGGACTGACTGGGTAGGCAGAGCGCTGGGCTAATGGATTCTCATAGCCAGTAGTGGGGAGAATGTCAGTTCCTGGAGCTGAGAAATTCAGGTCCAGGTTGCAATGTGAAGGTGCAGGTGGAGGCTTGAAGCTGCTGCCCACAGTTGCTGCTTCAGCACAAGGGAGGATTGCTGGTGCCATAGAACTACTGAACTTGTGGTAGGGAATGCTGGCTGGATACTCTTCTCCGCTGGCCTGCTTCATATTGAGGCGCCCAGGGGAACTGTGGGGAAGAAGAGAAACTGTTTAGGTACAAAAGTGGTGTACAGTAAGAATAAATCAAACATGAGCAATAGACAATTATAGCAGTAAAAATATTCAAATAACAATACAACGTATGGCTTAGTATACTACTTACAATGTCAACACAATACGTAATAGAACATTTTGATTGATAGTGTAGGGTATAAGCAAAGATGGAACATATAGATAGGTAAGAGAGTAAGAAGAGTTAGAAATTAAGGTGACTAAATTAAATAAAGTTGCACATTGAGGTCATAGTTAATGCATTTAAACAAAAAAAGAGAAACTATTTCTCTGTGTTCAAAAGTCTCTGGGATAGCCATGTATGAATCAAACCCTGATTCCAAAACACACTGCCTCATCCTCTCATCTCAACACAATACTGTACGTACAAACCCACAACCATAAACACATCAGACCACCTTCAGGCTATCTCAGCCTGAAAATACTTGGCGTTTCAATCGACCGCAACCTTACACTTGACAGCCAAGTGAACTCCACAACAAAGAAAATGTTCCACTCAATGTGGAAACTTAAATGCGTAAAACCTTTCTTCCCGAGGGAAATATTCCGTAACCTAATACAATCAATGGTACTAAGCCATGCAGACTATTGCAACGGAATCTATGCGGGATGTAAAGAACAACTCACAAACTCCAGACCGCTCAAAACACAGCAGCCAGGCTGATATTTGGTAAAGCACGATTCGAAAGTGCCAAACCCCTCCGAGAAAAACTGCATTGGCTCCCAATCAAAGAACGTATTACCTTCAAAATCTGCACCCTGGTCCAAAAAATTATCTACGGCGAAGTCCCAGGCTACATGACAGACCTCATAGATCTATCAACCAGAAACACAACCAGATCATCACAAACATACCTAAACTTCCACTACCCAAACTGCAAAGGACTGAAATACAAAGCAACCTATGCATCCAGCTTCTATATAAGCACAAAACTATGGAACTCGCTGCCAAAAGCTGTGAAAACAACCTACGACCATCTAAACTTCAGGAAATCACTAAAAACCAACCTGTTCAAAAAGGCATACCCTACCGACTCAACATAAATGCCTCCACTCTGCAACACAGCAAAATCAAAGCTCGTAATGGACACTAAATAACCTCTCCTTTCTTCGATCCCCATTGTGCCTGAACCTTAATCGACCACAACATCACCATGTATTTGTTTCTCTACCGGACTTGGCGAATGCCTTTACGGTACTATGTAAGCCACATTGAGCCTGCAAATAGGTGTGGAAATGTGACATACAAATGTAACAAATAAATAGATTTGTAGTTTGAATTCTGAAAGAGACAGAAAAAAACAAAACAACTTTGCGATCAGGGTCCTAAAATGTAAATTCAGATCAATCCAGGTTGTAAGACATTTGAAGTTAAAACACAAACACTTTGCAACTGACAGAAAAGGATGTAATGAACATTTGGGCATTTGATCTGTTTTCTAGAAATTATTCTATTGACACTGCCACCTTATCATTCTTAGACAACAAACTCCCCCCACACCACTACTTTATTATAATCTAATTAACTTGTATTTTCTGGTGAATGTCATTCCTTTCTTTGGCCTGATTATGTGGTTGAGAGAAACGGAACAATGTCATATTTCTCTGAGGACAAACAAGAAGGCAGCCCTTACAAATGGTCATGTCATGTGACTGAACTCATTGTGAACAAAATTTGAGATCTCTATGGAGTGCTCTAGTGTGTGTGTGTGTTAAACCCCTAAATTATTTTCTTTTTTTGTGCATTGAGTGGCATCAAGCAAGTGAACTCTTTGATTTTTGCCTTAGCTATTTTTCTCCTACAGGCAGAAGAAACCCAGAACCTCAGGAACTGTGCTAGGATACTATTCAATACTGACAGTTATGGCTTGTGTTTGTCATACCTGGGTCCTAACCACACCATCTCTAGCTATGCAACTTGCCAGAGGATGATAGGGGGTGTTATGATAATCAGGAGTTCATGGAAAGACTCTTCAGTTACACTGTCTGATCGAGGTACACCAATATTTGTGATATTGACCTCCAACTACTCTGAAACTTTACCAAACACTAGGGTGATGACACGGAAGAACTGAAAGAAATCTTGGTGAACCTGGAAGGTGTAATAAGCCAAATTGACAAGTTAAAAGGCAGCAAATCTCCTGGACCGGATGTTATACTACCCTAGGATATTGAAGGAGCTCAAAAATTAAATTGCAGATCTCCTATTGGTAATCTGCAATCTGTCACTTAAAATCATCTGTGGTGCCTGAAGATTGGAAGGTGACCAATGTAAAGCCTATTTTTAACAGTTCCAGGGATGATCCAGGAAAGTAGAGACCAGTAAGCTTGATGTCAGTGCCAGATAAAACAATAGCAACTATCGTAAAAATGCAGAGGGGCATTTTTGAAAAAATGTCCCAAGTCAGAATTGGGACATCCTCATAATAACAACAACAAAAAAAGTCCTTCATATCAATTTTTGAACAGGAAAGACATCCAGATTTCCTGTTTGAAAATATGTGAAAAGGATGTTCTTACACTGGAGGCAGCCATCCTGAACAACCATTTTACAAACTGAAACATTTAACTTATAAATGGGGAAAACCATGCACAGGGGCATCTGTCTTTCAGCATTTTTATTAAAATGACCAGACATCCTTGCATAACAGAGGAATAGCCTAGTATTTTTTCAACCTTAAACATTTCCTTCCTTCTAGTCATCCATCTCCTTTCTATCTGAGTACATCTCGCCTTCGTCGCTGTCGTCGTACCTCTCCTACTCTTCTCTGTACTCTCTTACTCCTCCTGCTCTCCGCTGGGGACATTAATCCCAATCCTGGTCCTCCACACCTGTCCTCATCCTATCCATGCAAACGATTCCGGGATGTCTCCAATCTCATCTCTATACCCCTCCTCCCTCCCCTTCTCGTGTGCCCTGTGGAATGCCCGCTCGGTCTGCAACAAACTTTTCTTCACCCATGATCTCTTCATCTCCCGTTCCCTTCAACTGCTTGCCCTAACTGAAACCTGGCTCACCCCTGACGACTCTGCCTCAGTCATGGCCCTATGCCATGGAGGTTATCTTTTCTCCCACACTCCCTGCCCAGTTGGCCGTGGAGGAGGCGTCGGGTTTCTACTTTCGCTCTCCTGTAGTTTTCAACCCCTCCTCCTACTGCAATCTCACTGCTTCTCATCCTTTGAAGTTCACTCCATGTCTATTCTACCTGCTGCCACTCAGAGTTGCAGTCATTTACCGCCCCCCTGATAAGTCCCTCTCTTCCTTCCTTACCGACTTCGATGCCTGGCTCTCCGTTTTTCTTGAGCCCTCATCCCCATCCCTCATTCTTGGTGACTTTAACATACAAGCTGACGACCCATCCGACTCTTACGCTTCTCAGTTCCTCACTCTGACATCCTCCTTCAACCTCCAGCTGAGCTCCACCACCCCTACTCACCAAACTGGCCATTGTCTTGACCTCGTCCTCTCCTCTACCTGCTCACCCTCCAAATTCTGCGCCTCAGCTCTTCCTCTCTCCAATTATCACCTGATCACCTTCACACTTCATCACCCTCCCCCTCAGTCCCACCCAACACTAACCACTACTTTCAGGAATCTCCAGGTTGTCGACCCTCCCACCTTATCCTCTAGTATCTCTAATCTCCTCCCTTCCATCATGTCCTCCGAGTCTGTCGACAAGGCTGTCTCTGCTTACAATGCCACTCTCTCCTCTGCACTGGACACCCTTGCACCATCCATCCCCGTCCCACAAGGCGTACTAATCCCCAGCCCTGGCTGACACCTTGAATCCGATACCTTCGCTCCTGCGCCCGATCTGCTGAGCGCCTCTGGAGGAAATCTCGCACCCATACCGACTTCATTCATTACAAATTCATGCTATCCTCCTTCCAGTCCTCCCTATTCCTTGCCAAACAGGACTATTACACCCAATTGACTAATTCTCTCGGCTCCAACCCTCGTCGTCTCTTCGCCACCCTCAACTCCCTCCTCAAAGTGCCCTCCGCTCCCACCCCCCCTCTCACTCTCTCCTCAATCACTGGCTGACTACTTCCACGACAAGGTGCAGAAGATCAACCTCGAATTCACTACCAAGCCACCTCCTCCTCTTCACCCTTTAACCCACTCCCTCAACCAACCAACCCAGGCCTCCTTCTCCTCTTTTCCTGATATCACCGAGGAGGAAACCGCCCACCTTCTTTCCTCCTTGAAATGCACCACCTGTTCCTCTGATCCCATCCCCACCAACTTACTAAACACCATCTCTCCTACTGTCACCCCCCATCTGACATATCCTCAACCTCTCTCTCTCCACTGCAACTGTCCCTGACACCTTCAAGCATGCTGTAGTCACACCACTCCTCAAAAAACCATCACTAGACCCTACCTGTCCCTCCAACTACCGCCCCATCTCCCGCCTACCCTTCCTCTCCAAGATACTTGAACGTGCCGTTCACAGCCGCTGCCTTGATTTTCTCTCCTCTCATGCCATCCTCGATCTGCTGCAATCCGGTTTTTGCCCTCTACACTCGACAGACACGGCACTCACTAAAGTCTGTAATGACCTGTTCCTTGCAAAATCCAAAGGTCACTACTACATCCTCATCCTCCTCGACCTATCCGACGCTTTTGACACTGTCAATCATAATCTACTCCTTGCCGCACTATCCTCATTTGGATTCCAGGGCTCTGTCCTCTCCTGGTTCTGCTCTTATCTCTCCCACTGTACCTTCAGAGTACATTCTCATGGATCTTCCTCTACCCCATCCTGCTCTCTGTTGGTGTTCCTCAGGGATCTGTCCTTGGACCCCTTCTACACCTCTTCCCTGGGCTCGCTCATTTCATCTCATGGTTTCCAATATCATCTTTATGCTGATGACACCCAGCTTTATCTCTCCATACCTGACATCACTGCGGAAACCCAGGCCAAAGTATTGGCCTGCTTATCCGACATTGCTGCCTGGATGTCCAACCGCCACCTGAAACTGAACATGGTCAAGACCAAACTCATTGTCTTTCCACCCAAACCCATTTCTCCTCTCCCTCCACTCTCTATTTCAGTCGATAACACCCTCATCCTCCCCGTCTCATCTGCTCGCAACCTTGGAGTCATCTTTGACTCCTCCCTCTCCTCCTCTGCGCATATCCAGCAAACAGCCAAGACCTGTCACTTCTTTCTCTATAACATCAGCAAAATTCGCCCTTTCCTTTCTGAGCACACCACCCCCGTACTCTCATCCACTCTCTCATTACCTCTCGCCTTGACTACTGCAACCTACTCCTCACTGGCCTCCCACTTAACCATCTATCCCCCCTTCAATCCGTTCAGAACTCTGCTGCACGTCTTATCTTCCGCCTAGACCGATACGCTCATATCACCCCTCTCCTCAAGTCACTTCACTGGCTTCCAATTAGGTACCGCATACAATTCAAGCTTCTCTTATTAACCTACAAATGCACTCAATCTGCAGCCCTTCATTACCTCTCTACCCTCATCTCCCCTTACGCTCCTACCCGTAACCTCCGCTCACAGGACAAATCCCTCCTCTCAGTACCCTTCTCCACCACTGCCAACTCCAGGCTCCGCCCTTTCTGCCTTGCCTCACCCTATGCTTGGAATAAACTCCCTGAGCCCATACGCCAAGCTCCCTCCCTGCCCATCTTCAAATCCTTGCTCAAAGCCCACCTCTTCAATGTCGCTTTCGGCACTTAACCATTATTCATCTATTCAGGAAATCTAGACTGTCCCAATTTGATTGACTGCACTTTTTGGTCCTTTAGATTGTAAGCTCCTTCGAGCAGGGACTGTGCTCTGTGTTAAATTGTACAGCGCTGCGTAACCCTGGTAGCGCTTTATAAATGTTAAGTAGTAGTAGTAGTTGGTGCAATGGACTGTAAACCAAGGACACAGGTTCAACTCATACTGCAAATCTTTCTTTCTTTCCTTTTCTTATATCCCACAGTTATCCAAAAACAATTTTCGGTTCAATGTGGCTTACATTGTGAACCCTTCAGGAACAGATAAATACCTATTGTACCTGAATGTACACCATCAGGCTTGCAGGTGTCATATATTTTTTAGGTATAGTATTTTTCTGTTCCTGGAAGTCCCAGAAAATTTTTTTGTTATAGTGGGATTTGAACCTGCATTCTTTGGTTTACAGTCCATACACAACCACTAGGCTACTCCTCTGACCTGCTTGCTGCTTTGTTCAGAATGGCCATAATACCTGCAGCTGACATTTCTGGTTTCACCTTCAGAGAAGAGAGAGAGGTGGGCACTAACCAGTGGGGGATTAAGAAGGGATCATTCCCCTAGGGTTCAGCTGCTCAAACAGAGCACCTTTTGTCACTTGGATGTGACTGAAATAGGTTTAAATAAAAGCCCTTCTTTTTAGACATGGACACTTCTTCCTGTTTGAAAATCGATGTTGGATGTTCTACTTTTGGGCCCTCCCAAAACATGCCCCCTTGCTATTTGGACAAACTACAGTGTGAAACATACAAATTCTGACTCTCAAAAATTGGGATTTGGACATTTTTAGCTGATGGATTTTTTATGAGGCATTTTGAGGCGGCCATCTGCTTTGAAAATGAGCACTATAGGCAAACGGTTTAATTGGACAGTCAACATGGATTCAGTCAAGGGAAGTCTTGCCTCACCAATTTGCTACATTTTTTTTTGAAGACATGAATAAATATGGATAAAGAGGAGCTGGTTGATTAATGTATTTAAGATTTTCAGAAAATTTTTGACAAAGTACCTCATGAGATACTCTTGAGAAAACTAAAAAGCCATGGGCTAGGAGGTAATGTTCTATTGTGCAATGGGACCAGGCTAAAGGAAAACAGAGTAGGATTAAATGGTCAATTCTCTCAAATAAAGAAGGTGAATAATGGAGTGACAAAGGTTCTGTACCGGGACTGGTGCTTTTTAACATATTTTATAAATGATCTGGAAATGGGAATGATAATTGAGGTGATTAAATTAGCAGATAACACACAACTATGTAAAATTGGTGAAATTGCAGGAGGATCTTGGGAGGCTGGAAGACTGGGTATACAAATGTCAAGTTAAATTTAATGTAGATAAGTGCAAAGTGATGCACATTAGGAAGAATAACCCAAATTATAGCTACGTGATACTAGGTTGCACATTCCATGGAGAAAAAGGATTTAGCAGTCATGGACAATACATTAAAATGTTCTGCTTAATGTCCAGTGGTGGCCAAAAAGGAAATGAATAGAGAATACATCAAAGAATATCATAATGCCTCTGTATCACTCTATAGTGAAACCACACCTTGAGTATTTTGTGCAGTTCTGGTGGCCACATATCAAAAAAGATATAGTGGAACTGGAAAAGATACAGAAAAGGGCAACGACAATGATTAAGGGGATGGAAGGACTCTCATATGAAGAAATGCTAAAGATGTTAGGGCCTTTCAGCTTGAAGAAAAGACGGCTGAGGGGGGAGATATGTCTGACCTTAGATGGGTCTTTTACTAAAGCTTAGCTCAAATTATCTGCAACAGAGTCCATTTTATTCCTACAGGCCCTGCTTCAGATAACTTGAACTAAGCTTTAGTGAATGACCCCCTAAGGAAGTGGAATGGGTAAATGTGAATCGATTGTTTACTCTTTCAAAAGGTACAAAAACTAGGGGATACTCCATGAAGTTTACATACAAGCTTATTTTCAAAAGTGATCGCCGGCCATAAATCGGGAGATGGCCGGCGATCTCGCAAAAGCGGCCAAATCGGTATAATCGAAAGTGGCTTTTCTGACAGCATCACCGCTTTCCCGTCGCCTCGCTGGCGAAAGTTCAAAGGGGATGTCGGTGGTGTAGCGAAGGTGGGACATGGGCGGGCATGGGCGTGGCTACCAGATGGCCGGTTTTCGTGGATAATGGTAAAAAAAAAGCGGCGTTCAGCAGTATTTTGCCGGGTTTACTTGGTCCTTTAATTTTCACGACCAAGCCTCAAAAAGGTGCCCCAAATGACCAGATGACCACTGGAAGGAATCGGGGATGACCTCCCTGTACTCCCCCAGAGGTCACCAACCCCCTCCAACACTAAAACCATAAAAATAAAAAACCTTTTTTTCCAGCCTGTATGCCAGCCTTAAATGCTGTACCCACCTTCATGACAGCAGAATGTGTTCTATCCTCTGACAGCCTTTCCCTGGTTGTGATGTGGCTCTCGGGTGAGTGTGACACCTTTTCTGTTAGGTGCACTGCAGAGTCACATCACCAATGCATTGTGGTGGGTGTAGGGTAGTGGGCTCTACTCCCATGGTGCTTTTCCCCCTGTTAACTGGGTCAGAGTGTGTCCGGTTTTGTTTCCGGTAGTCCATGAGGTAGTGGCCATTTTTGTCAGCCAGTTTTAGATCCCTTTCATGTGTTACCCATGTTAGAGAACTTAGTTATTATCTTGAATGTTGGTGAAAGAGGGCATTGTACACCATTCTGCCAGTTCTGTCCTACTGCTAATCTCAGTACCAGGGAAACTCTTTGCCAGTGGGGCACAATCTCTGATCTGCAGTTAACTGTGAGTAAATGTGCTTATTCAAATAAAGGACTTTTTCAAAGAGATTAGTCTTCAGGTGTCAACTGGTGTGCCAAGGTTATACAGCAGCATCAAGTCCTAGAGGCCTGCATGTATGCAGGTCCCTGGAGCACTTTTAGTGGGTACCACAGTGCACTTAAGGCAGGCGGACCCAGGCCCATCCCCCCCCTAACTGTAACACTTGTGCTGGTAAATGGGAGCCCTCCAAAACCCACTGTACTCACATGTAGTTGCCCCCTTCACCCCTAAGAGCTATGGTAGTGTTGTACATTTGTGGGTAGTGGGTTTTGGGGGGGGGGGGTTGGGGGACTCAGCACCCGGGGTAAGGGAGCTATGCATGTGGGAGCTTTTTCTGAAGTCCACCGCACTGACCCCTAGGGTGCCCAGTTGGTGTCCTGGCATGTCAGGGGAGCCAGTGCACTACGAATGCTGGCTCCTCCCTTGATCAAATGCCTTGCATTTCGCCGGGTTTTTTCCATTATCGCTGAAAAACAAAACCGGCGAACTCTGGCATTTGGCCGGGCTAAACCGTATTATCGAAAAAAAAGATGGCCGGCCATCTTTTTTGAAAATACGGTTCCGGCTAGCTGTTGCGCCGCCGCCAAAATAGATCGCCGGCAACGTTCGATTATGCCCCTCTTTGTGGCACATTTAAAAGAAATAGGAAAAATTATTTTTTCATTCAGTGTATAGTTAAACGCTGGAACTCTTTGCCAGAGCAAGTGGTAAAAAAAAAAGGGGTCGCTGGGTTTAAAAAAGGTTTGGACAAATTCCTAACGAAAAAGTTCATAAATCATGAAGGTAGATTTGGGGAAAGCCACCACATATCCTTGGGATTAAGTAGCTTGGAATCTTGCCCCTTTTGTGGCTGTGCCAGGTACTTGTCACCTGGACTGGCCACTGCTTGGAAACAGGATAGTGGGCTAGATGGACCCTTGGTCTGACCCAGTAGGGCCACTCTTATTAGGGTTGCATTGCAGTGAAGAACTTCATTCCCTTTATGTCGAGCTATGGGCAGATGGACAGTGATTTAGGCCCCTGGGCACTAAGGGTCATGGGCCTCTAACCACCTATCAAAAATAATTAAACTAGATGGAAGCTAGGGGACAGTGGGCCCCTACTGCTGCAGGCCTTCAAGTGTTGCCCTATTGTCCCAATGGTCAGTCCACCCATGGGTTGACCATCAGAAGAGGCTACTGGGAAAGTCCATTGTCTAAGTATTGTTCAGTGCAAGCATAGGATTCCCCTGCATCAACACTGAGGAGCACTAATACAGAGCACAGAGGAAAGATAAAGAAGCAGAGACATCTGACCTTGTTGTAACATGATGTTGAGCATAGGAACATATCTCCCAAGCATCCGCACAGAAAGACTGCTCATCCTCAAGCATATCTGGGGGGTTGGGCAGGGCTTTGAGCTTGGATTCCAATCATTGATCTACCTCATGTGACCCAGCAGAATGTCACTTTTCCTACCACTTCCAGGTGACTTTAGTATCAAGAAGTTTCAAGAAGAAATTGGATAGGAAGACTTGGAAGATTTAAACCATCACCTAGCAAAGATCACTACTTTAAATGCATCAACACTGATGTAAATGGCCATTCAGCCTGTCCTGGGAACCGTGGCAGTGCCTGCAGACATGTTATAGATACCAAGGCATCAATTTTTGATACTAATCACTACAATGTCTATCTCCATTGCCTTGTGGAAGGAAGCCTCTCTGAGGCATCTGTCTGCAGTGAAGTCTAGGCCTCAGTAGTTTGGGAGAACCCTCACTGAGGCCTTGTCTGCTAGCAAGGTGTATGCTTTTCTGAGTCTGTGCAGTTCTGGGTTTGGTTATGGATCTGAAAACCATTCTTGTCAGGAGTAATCAATACATCAACTGTTGCACTCCTTTCACAGAAAAGCAGAAAGTGTTCACTAAAGAACTTTTGTCTTCATTGTTTCCATTATAAAATTTGTGAAGACTGGTTCATTTCAGCTGCAGAAGGAAAAGCCTAGTAGGCTCATGCAGGAAGTCCTACACTTTCTCAAATGGGCTCACCTAGATTCCTCCACCCCCTCCCCCCAAAAGGAGATGTGACAATCAGTGGCATAGCCAGACCTGACATTTTGGGTGGGCCCAGAGCTAATAAGGATGGGCACTATGTATATAGGTTTGAATAGTATTTCTTGGGATACTACAAACTAATGCCTTAGAATGCACTTAATGATGGGTTTCTAAGTAGCCTGCCCAACTGATGACCTGCATCAACATAAACCACAAACAATATTTTAAAATATAATTACATTATCCCATATCGTAAACTTGACCAGACATAAGGCCACTATAATGGCAAATATCTCAACACATGATGATCCTGCAATACAATCAGAGCAATGAAATATATCCGTAGCCCAGCATCAGCCTTTCCCTTCCCCAACATACATCCCTGTTGCTAGGTATGAGCCCTACCCTAACCCCCACCCTGTAGCCTAGCATCAGCCCTGTCCTACCCCCTAACAATCCCCCCCATAGTCTGGCATATCCCCTGCCCTTCCCAATCTCCCCTACCCCCCATCCTCAAGCACACCAGCCGTCCCCACCCCAAAACCCACCAACATGAAAAATACAACTTTTTTTAAAAATTTAACCTGGGCATTTAGCCTGTCCCCAGAAACCCACCAACATTAATATAAAACTTTTTTTTTTTTACCGGAGCACTGCAGAGACCATCCCCACCCAAAAATCCACTAACATTAAATATACCTTTTTTTGCATAGGCAGTGAAGAGCCCACCCCCACCCAGAAGCATATAAAACATTTGTATACCTGGGCTCGAGTTTCCCAAAAGATGCTATGGATATTCACAGTATGCAGCCAGTGAGTGTGCAAGTGGTGCTGAGAACTTACTGTGCTGTCTCCTTCCACTGTGTGCCTGTTATGGCTATGGTGCAGTGTTGACTGAGGCCTGGGGCTGAAGGGTGATCACTGAGGGCCCAATCCAACTTCTCCAGCTGAGGGAGTTTGGGTCCTAAAGGAGCTCAGTGAGTGGTGCAATTATAGCACGGTACTGCAGAGGAGACCCAGCCTGGAAGAAGAGCCGCAGTAGATTCTGTTGTGTGTGCTGCAGAGGCATGGGGAGGTGGGCAGGGCAGGTGCCACATGAGACTGAGGCGGGAAAATTCAGAAATTAAAACAAAATTCGCAAGGGTGGGGTCCATTAAAAATATTTAAGCGTTTTCTGACATCAGAATTTATCTTGAAGACGTGCCCGAAAGAAGTCCAGAAAAACAATAACAAAGCCACAGTGTCTTTAAGCCCCAATATGACATTTTCAATGTATAAAAAAACAAAAAGTTCTTTTCCAGAGCTAAACACAGACTTTAATCAATCCAAATAAGTGGTATCACCTATGTTCTTCTACAAACTACTTATTAACTTTTATTTCTCTTTTACAAGTGGATGGACAGGGAAACTGCAGTTTTTATATATTTAAAAAGAAAATGTTTAAGAAACAAAAATCTAATTGTCTAATGAAAAATGAAAGTTATGTTTCTCTTTAGATTTTGCTATGA